>NC_134484.1:388223624-388544874 GCF_040206685.1 Ascaphus truei | reverse complement strand
ACAATTTGGTGATGCAAATTCCCAGTGTTTTATCAAAGTTTCCTGGCTTCCATACAGGAGCAAAAACTAGCATCAGTTATATCAACTATTAGTTGACAACTAGCATAATCTTGTTGTTCTCAAAGTCTTCCCGCGGCAAAATTGGAACAAAACACACACAAAACACCTTGTGGGGCCTACAGTATGTACTAAGATTGCATTAAAAAAAAAGTCTGTCCATCAACATTTCAGTGAAAAAAAGTAATACAAACCTTACAAAAACCTGTGCCTTGTTTATGAAGACTTCAAACATGTCGCATAATTTGTTGGTTGAAATTATTGTTGATGCATCGCATCATGTTGAATACCCGATTGATACAATGTAAATTAAAACACAATTACCTGTCTTTTTTTTATTCATCACTAGTATTAGTAAATGTCAACTATTTCCGTAACATTATTTATAATAGCCATACTGTAAAAATAATACATTTTATTAACCTATGTAATAAAACATCCGTGCAGTGTCAAATAAATTCTTAGGTTGATACAAAGACCCTACATTCAGCACTAAGACTATTAAAAGTCTTTTGGGTATTTAGGCCAAGTTGAACTCGGTGGACAATTCTGCCACAATTTTGGGGGTGTACACTTTGATAGCTGTACGCCTAGCACAGTCCATTTCTGTGCGGCGAAAAAATTAATTGACACTGGTGCGCAGATTGTGAAATTACTGGTTAGTACATAGATGATTTCTTCATAATGTGGGGAGCGCAGAATCAAACCAATAATATAAAAGATTTAGAAAACATAGTGCATTATGTCTAAAATTCAGATCAGATGCAAACTCTGAAATTACTCTTATGATGCCAAAACTCATATGGCCCCAGTATTAAAAAGGCATTGTATGTATATGAAATAAACAGTACGCAGACACACACAAGGGCAATATAAAATAAAATTTCTCTGTACCAATTTTCCACCAACAAAGCCCATTGTGATGTCTACAGCATAGCCACCATGTCTTTAGGGTTGTGTTTTCCTTATTACACCAAGGTAATGTTGATACATATTCCCTTCTAGAGTTCACATATTGTTATCACCTACCACCAGAAAGAAGCTGAGGTTTGTTCTGTAGTGAAGGGCTGGGGTGATAGTATTTGTTACTGAAGGACATAAACAGATGTCTGCAGAAATTATCCGGCAGCTCAGCCTCAAGAAAAGTTTTCATGAACAACTGGAACCCTTCATAGTCAATAGCCTAAAATAAAAAAAATTAAAAACATTTTAGTATGAGTCCCCAAAAAATCAGCATATTTTTGTGTGATGTCTTCTCAGATTTAATTGAGTAAATGCAACATATTATTTGTGAACGTTAACATCCCTCCAAAAAATATTCAGCATTATATATATATATATATATATAAAAGAAGAAAAAAAGCGCCAAATCCTAGTGCATTACTGTGCAAAATCGATATATTTAATTCCCAAAAATCTCAATAAAAATGAACTCACAAACATAGAACAATTAAAAGCATGTTATGAGATATACTCATGCTCCTAGGACCAGGAAACGCTGCTTCGCTGCTGTATTCACTCAGAATGCTGCCTTCGTTGTTCACCGCCTGCAGGAACTGACGTATCAGGCACTCCGCGATGATCTTTCACCGGATACACACCCACAGATGCTCTTTGGTTCCCACCGGGGACGGTAAATGCCGCGGACCAGCGGATGACGTCACGAAAATCGTGCTGGATACCGGACCAGTAAAGATCCCAAGCAGTTCTGTAGCAAGCGTTTGTGAAGGTCCACTGCACACCTTCCCTGTGTGCAGTGGACCTTCACAAACGCTTGCTACAGAACTGCTTGGGATCTTTACTGGTCCGGTATCCAGCACGATTTTCGTGACGTCATCCGCTGGTCTGCGGCATTTACCGTCCCAGGTGGGAACCAAAGAGCATCTGTTGGTGTGTATCCGGTGAAAGATCATCGCGGAGTGCCTGATACATCAGTTCCTGCAGACGGTGAACAACGAAGGCAGCATTCTGAGGGAATACAGCAGCGAAGCAGCGTTTCCTGGTCCTAGGAGCATGAGTATATCTCATAACATGCTTTTAATTGTTCTATGTTTGTGAGTTCATTTTTATTGAGATTTTTGGGAATTAAATTTATCGATTTTGCACAGTAATGCACTAGGATTTGGCGCTTTTTTTCTTCTTTTATTTTTCTATGCAGGTGGAGAGGGAGGTCGTTGTACCCTTTTAAAGAAGCTGCCTGTTTTTCCTGTTAGTGCTACATTTACTCCCCAATTATTGGACACAATTGTTTGGACTCTATAGGACCATCTGCATTGAGCAGACAAAGGAAAGTTCACAGCACTACATATTTATTTTTATGTTTATTTGCATTTTTTTAGCTGTTTTTTATTAGACATTGAATTACATGCATTTTTGGTATATATTCATTTTTTAAGGTTATATTTTATTTATTTTATATTTACAATTTATATTCATTTATTATCTAGTACCATCTATTTCTGGCTATTCAGACACTAGCGCAGACCTCTATTGTACATATTATATATATATATATATATATATATATATATATATATATATATATATATATATATATATATATTACTGCAGGACATGCAAATAAGGTTTGTTAGTGAGTTGCATAACCAAAAATATGTATATTTAAATATTCTGCACATCTTATAGAATTATTCTTATTAAAACAGTTTTCATTTGTAAATTCATTAACTTTTTTGCCTTCACACCGATGGTTTTTCATATTTAATCCCATGCAGGAACTTTCTCCAGCATCAATGTGCACAAGCTTCACATGTAAGAAACTTACTAACTGCATTTCTTACATTAACATTGATGTCACCTGAAATTTAGTACAGTAAGTTAATTGTTATAGGCTAAAGCTGTTAAATTACAGGCATTATTGAAATCCCTGCTCTCTGATTGGTTAAAATTCCGAGCATTATCCAATTAGTAAAGGTCAGGAATTTTTGGCACCCAGCCAAGTTTTTCAGCCAATCAGCTTTCAGTTCTCATTCACAAAAAAAGTAAGATCAGCTCTTAGACAGGGGTGGTGATTGGACAGGAGGCAGCAGTAAGGCACTGATTCCTCCGCCTCCCTGCCTGCAAAGAACTCCGCATAGAAGAGTGAGGGGAAAGGTTTGTGTGTGTGTGTGTTGTGTGTGTAGAAAGGGAGCCAGCAGAGTATTTTATTGGTGTGTGTGTGTGTCTTCTGTTGGTGTGTGTTTTGTGGGTGTAAAGGGGGCAGCGGAGTTTGTTTTGTTTTGTGTGTGTAGAGGGGGGACTGCAGTGTGAGTGTCTTCAGTGGGTGGAGGACGGGTGCAGATTGTTTTGTTGGGGTGTGTGTGTGTCTGCAATGTGTGGGTTTAGAGGGGGTCTGCAGAGTATGCAGGGGGCTGCTGGTGTGTGTTTTGTGGGTGTAGAGGGGGGACTACAGTGTGTGTGTCTTCAGTGTGTGTTTTGTGGGTGGAGGAGGGGTGCAGAGTGTTTCGTTGGTGTGTTTCCTTTTAATAAACTTGCAGTAAAAGCAAAATAATTTAGACAATAATGCTGATAAAAATCAATATGACTACAAAAGTGTATTTTTTTAATGAAAAATGTATAAAAACAAATAAGCCGACATTTAGCCTATAATACAGTAGTAATAATCCCCCCAGAACAGGACATTACTGGCCAATAATGCTCTGGCTGGGTTAAAGTGCCTCTGCTTCGCCTCGTGCCTTCAACTCTTCCAGCCAGGGCATTATTGGCCAGTAATGCCCTGTTCTTCAGGGATTATTACTTAATTAATTAGTGCTCTATCCTAATTTAATGAATAACCCCCTAAATGGATTTCATCAAAGCAAATCATTGTTGATTCCATATGTAATCATTATATTTTGAAGTACAGTAGGGCCCCGCTTTTCGGCGTTCCACTCTTACAGAGTTCCCCAATGTGTGCCTAGGTCCATTACGTTCGGCGCATGTTCCGTTTTTCCAGCGATTTTTGGCATGACGCGCTCAGCAGCTGAGTATCCGCCTGTCACTAAGCAACCGTTTTCGCGCGTGCGCATCTGTACTGTCAGATGCCATTTGTCAGCGAAGCAGTCGGCTTTTCTCTGCATCTCTTTGTTTTCAGCTCTGCATCTCTCTGTTTTCAAAGGTACACTCCTGTACAGTACAGTACATAAAATATTTGTTGTGTTAATTACAGTACTGTACTGTACAATGGCATCTAATAGTAGTGTTAAAAAAAGGAGTTGTAAGCCTCTTACTTTAAATGCCAAGTTAGAAATAATCAAACTAAGTGAGCAAGGTTTGTGTAATGCTGAAATCGGCAGAAAGCTAGATTTGGCTCGTCAAACAATTAGTACAATTGTGCACGGTAATGAGAAAGTGTTGAAGGAAATTAAAAGTGCTACACCAGTGAACACTAAAGTTATACGAAAACGTGATAACCTTATTGCTGACATGGAAAACATTTTAGTGGTGTGGATTGAAGATAAAACCAGTCACAATGTGCCTTTAAGCCGAGCCATCATCCAGGGCAAGGTCCTAAGTCTCTTTAATACTATGAAGGCTGACATAGGTGACTTAGCTGCTGATGATAAATTTGAATCTAGCAGATGCTGGTTTAATAGGTTTAAGGCAAGAAGCCAGCTCCACAACATCAGAGTGCAAGGTGGAGCAGCCACTGCTGATACAGAAGCTGCAGAAGGTTATCCATGTGATCTTGCTAAGGTCATCGAAGAAGCTGGATATACTAAGCAGCAGATTTTCAACATGATGAAACTGGCCTATATTGGAAGAAGATGCCGTCTAGGACTTTTATTGCTAAAGAGGAGAAGGCAATGCCTGGCTTCAAAGCGGCAAAAGACAGGATAACTCTCTTATTAGGCGCTAATGCAGCTGGTGATTGCAAGTTAAAACCTATGGATTTATCGATCAGAAAATCCTAGGGCACTAAAGAATTATGCAAAAGCTAACCTCCCTGTTTATTATAAATCCAATTCAAAAGCTTGGATAACTGGCATTCTTTTCTCAAATTGGTTCACAGACACATTTAAGCCTACAGTTGATGATTATTGCAAGAGAAAGAACATTCTTTTTAAGATTTTACTTCTCACAGACAATGCCCCTAGCCATCCTAAAGCTCTTATTGGTTTGTACAGGGAGATAAAATGTACGTTTCTACCTGCAAATACAACTTTATTGCTGCAGCCTATGGACCAAGGTTTAAATGCAGTGTTTAAATCCTATTACATAAGGAGAACTTTTGCTAAGGCTATTGATGCCTTAGACAGTGACACAGAAGCTGGGCATAGAGAAAATAAATTAAAAGCATTTTGGAAAGGTTTTACAATTTTGAATGGTATTAAAACTATTAGAGATTGCATGGGAGGAAGTTAAAGAATCAACATTAAAAGATTTTTGAGGAAGCTAATTCTCACACTTCTGGATGATTTTAAAGATTTTGAGAATCTAGTGGAGGAAGCCACTACAAATGTTTTGGAAATGGCAAGGGAATTAGAATTGGAAGTCGAGCCTGAGGATGTAAAAGAATTGCTTGTATCCCATGACGGGCCCTAACAGACAAAGATCTTCTTCTGATTGATGAGCAAAGAAGGATGTTTTGCAAAGAGGAGTCCCATCCTGATGATAGTCCTGCTGTCCCTGGAGAAATGACAAACAAGGGATTGAAAGAAGCTATCAACTGTATAGAAATGGGTATGGCAGCTTTTCAGAGGATCGATCCAAATTTCGAAAGAAGTTCTAAAGTGAATGCAAGCCTTCTAATGGGGATTGCATGCTGTAAAGAAATTCTAAGGGAAAGGAGACAGCAATCCACAAGGTAAATTACATTGCTTTCCTACTTTAAGAAAGGACCATAACAACCTGCATCAGCTACCCTTGAACAATCTTCAAAACCAATAGCAACATCAATTCAAAATCCTGCAAGAGATTCATCCAATTCTCCATCATAAAAACAAATAAGATTTGTTGAGTCATATGATGATGAATTGCCATCAAATTCATCCTTTCTACAACAAATATATTTACAGTACAGTACTGTACTGCATTTTTACTTTTTACTGTACCGTTGCTTTTTACAGTATATGTTTGACAGCTTATGTGCAAGTTTAGTATTTTTTGCATTTTCCCATTTTTCATAGTTTTTTTTCTCGAGTTTTTGGATAATGCTGGGACCATGTGACACATTGGGGTGTAGGATTATTCCTGTCTAAGTTTACAGTTTTTGATGTACAGTACAGTGTTCAGTGGTTGTCATGCTACACAATAAAACATGCCTCCAAGGTACCTGTACAGTACTGTAAGTGTGAGTCTTTTTCTTGTCATGCGTGTTGCCAGGGATGCTGGTTCTGTGCTTGACTGCTGCAGCTCTATGTGGAAGCTGCTGTGTGCCGGAGTGATCACCTCCACCGTATTTGTAGCGCTGTGGTTGCTCTATGGTTGCTATGACTGGTTACCATGTGATGCTTCCTGGTTGTCAGGGCTGCTCTGAGATGATGTCTCTGCGTTGGGAAACCATACACCCATGCTCTTGGCCACCATAGAACTGCAGTGCGCTTTGGCATACAATTGGCCTTTCCTTTCCTGCGCTGGATAACGGAGCGTGAACATTTGAAACGTCGCCAAATTTTTAAATATATTTTTAAGGTGAGCAATGTACATTATTTTTGTATATATTGCTGGGGCCCCACTTTTCGCCGATTTCCGCTTTTCGGCGGCGGACTGAAATGGAACCCGCCGTATTAGTGGGGCCCTACTGTAGACAATTTGAGCAGAATGAGTTGTTCTCAGATTACATGAATCACTTTCATACACTGATACTAACTGATGCAACATGAGATTAACCCTCTTGTTAGTCTATTTAGGTCCAGGTCTGCAAAGATCTATTGTGTGATTTAACGTGATGCTAACCTAACATCACGCTAAACCATAGCTCATATCTTCAAAAGCCAATAATGTAACATGAAATCATGTTTTATTCCGTATAGAACATTGTTTTAACTATAATGATTATACGTGATAATGAGACGCAAAAGAGGTGTATACTCTAACATTGCATATGCACTAAAGTCCATTACCCTTTGAGTGCTGGAGGGATCATGAGGCCAGAGTGCCATCGCCCCTCTGGCACTCCAATCATGTGATCGCTTCATCAGTGATGATGTAACGGAAGGGTAGGAGTCATTAGTGCAGATCCTGTGGAGCGCAGGATGCAATCTCCCCGAACGTCATAGGGTACCTGAAGTGCCAGACCCATACATATAAGATACATCCCTGGGTACCTAAAGGGTTAACGCTAATGCAGGGACTTAACTTTACTATAGTGAGTCATACCTAAATGTCCCATTGCTCCAGACCCTGAAATCGGGCTTTGAGGGGAGAAGAGAGAGAATTTTGAATGATCTACAAACTTTAATTAATAAAGCCCTAACTGACCAATATGGCTATTTATTAAAATCTCCCTACTACAAAAAAGAGGCAAAAGTGGTGTAAAAAAAATATTACCAGTTTTATCAAACAAAACAGAATCCCATTGGAATTCATGGGATTTTTATATTGGATAAATGCAATATTTGTACTTATTGTGCCCAAATTTGGCATCTGGGTGACTGACTAATAATCCCACTAATTTTCCTTTTGCATCACACTTGGAACATGTTTCCAATGGCTAATATACTTCAATAAATGTACGAAATGTCAAATGCATAACTTTCATCATAAAGATCCTTTTACTATATTTTCATATGTTTTAATTCTTCATTACAATTTTTTTTTTAAACAAACAGGGTATTACTGTGCAAAGACTGTTAAATACAATTATGCAGTTAAAACTAAAATTTAAAAAAATAGCTAATTATTTACATTTGATTTAAGTCTATTTATTTCTTAAATCTATTATCAGGTTCCTAGTGTCCCGATACCCATATTATGTATACTTTTTTATGTTCTTCACGTACTGTACATTCATGAAAAGGATTACTCACTCTGCAGCTATCAACTCCTTCTGCTTCTCACATCACACCCAATCACCCCAAATACTAAAGAGAAAAAAACTATCCTACTCTCTTCCTCTGTCACTACTACTCCTACTCTCAGGCAACACGTGGCTTAATGCTGGCCCTATTCATATACCAATCCTCTCATGTCCCACACCCTGCCCCAAAGTCTCCTTCTCACCACGCACAGCTAACCACTCCAACCTCATCCCAATTACACCTCTCCCTTCCCTATCCTTTTCCCATGCCCTATTTAATGCACAATCTGTCTGCAACAAACTCACTGCAATACACGAACTGTTCATTTCCAACTCTCTCTACCTTCTAGCCATTACAGAAATCTTGCTATGAGCCCCTTTCGCCCCCCCAACGCTCCCTCCAGACACTGACTCTCCTTCTGCACTCTCCTATGGTAATCTCTCCCTCAGCCACCCCCCCAGACCAGAGAATAGACAGGGCAGAGGTGTTGGCATGTTAGTTTCCCAACGACTCAGATTTCATGTCATACCCCCATTTCCCTCCCTCTCCTTCTCATCCTTCGAAGTTCACGCTGTCCATCTATTTTCCACCATTACCCTCTGCATTGCTGTCATCTATTGTTCCGCTGGACCTACATCCCAATTTCTTAAAATTTTTGCCGCCTGGCTTCCTCGCATTCTCTCTTCTGACACACCTACAGTCATACTGGGAGACTTTAACATACCTACTAACACTCCCAATGCCACTTTGCCAACCATCTTATCTCTTCAACCTCCTCCTATGGTCTTGCCCAGTCGAACACTTCTCCTACTCACTGTACTGGCCACTCCCTTGACCTTGTTTACTCCATCTTCTGCTCTGTTTCTAACCCCTCTTGCACGCCCTTTCCTCTCTCTGATCATCACCTCCTAACCTTTAACCTCACTCTACTCTATGCACCTTCCATAACACTTACGCACATACAGAACCCTACATACCCTAGACCCCCCCAATTTTCAACATCTCTACAACCTCTCCTCTCTCCCATCTCTACCCTTTCGTGTCCTAACCTAGAAACATCTGTATACAACAGCAAAATCTCATCAGCCTTAGACAAGACTGATCCCGCCACCTCACGTCACCCCCGACAATCCAAGCCACAACCGTTCCTTCTCTGGTGTCTCCTCCTCTTCACTCCCTCTTTCTGTTGGAGTCCCAGAAGGCTCTGTCCTTGGCTCCCTGCTTTTCTCACTCTACATCTCTTTTCTTGGTGAATGAATACAATATTTTGACTTTCAGTATCATCTTTATGCCGATGATACCCAAAGCTATCTCTCCTCCCCTGACCTATCCCCCTATCTTCTGCCCCATGTCTCCATCTGTCTCTCTGCAATCTCATCCTGGATGTCTCACTACTACCTGAAGCTTACATGTCCAAAACAGAATTAATATTCTTTCCCCATTCCACTGCCACCTTTACACCAGACTCTCCCTGACTGTCAATAACACCACAAGCTTCCCTACACCTCAAGTCCACTGTCTAGGAGTAATCGTTGACCCTGATCATTCCTTCATTCCTCACATTCAGTCCCTCACAAAGTCCTTTTGTCTCCACCTCCAAAATATCACCAAGGTACACCCTTTTATCACTCATTATGCAACTAAAATTTGAATCCACTTATTCATCCTTTCCCACCTTGAATACTGCAACTTTCTCTTAGTTAGCATTCTCATTGTCCGCCTCTCCCAACTCCAATCCATCAAACATGATGTTGCTAGACTCATCTACCTCACTCACAACTCAACTACGCATACCTACTCTGGCTTCCCATAGCCTCTAAAATTAAATTTGAAACCCTAGTAATGACTTACAAAGGTCTCAACAACACTGCCCCCTTACATCTCAGCCTTCATTCACAAATACATATAATAACTCCCCCTACATTTTTCCCATGCAACCTGTCTTTTCTCCCACCTTTGCTCTCACTCCCACCTGCAAGACTTCTCCCATGCTGCCCCCTCTCTCTGGAATTCCCTACAACATAACATCAGACTCTCCCCCAGCTTTCAGGTATGAAAAACTCCTTGAAAACTCACCTTTTGAAAGAAGCCTAATCGCCATACCTCTGACATCAAACTCCCTTTCCCCTCCAACCCTACTGGAACAAGCTGCGTAGCTGGACCAATCTCCACCCTATGTAACATGCCCCACCCTCAAGCCCTAATGGCTTCAGCTGTTAGACTGGTCCATATTCTAACCTGAGCAAAACCTTATTTTACAATGAGCAGCCTTCTTACTTCCTTGTTTCAACATTGTCCCGCATTCCCTCTTGATTGTAAGCTCACATGAGCAGGGCCCTTATTACCTCTATGAATCTGTTTGTGCATGTTTGTCCTTACTTGAATGTAACTGTTTATGTGTTTGTAATATACATAAGTTTGTACCCCATTGTACCGCACTGTAAAATATGTTGACGCTTCTCAAATAAACAATAATAATATTAATATTGATAAAATCACAACTGTAATAAATGAATATCCAATCATGATACACTGTGTATCCTCGTCCACGTCCTCCAGGAAGATACAAGACTGCAACAGGTCTTCCCTGAAGCACCCTTATTATCATACAGACAACCCCATAATCTCAAGAATATTATGGTGAGGAGTAAAGTATTCAGCAGTACAACTGAATGCAGGACAAAACCATGCCAGGACCCAAGATGCAAAACCTGCGCAATGCTCTACACAGCGGACACAATACAAATACCACACAAGAATCGGGAATACAAAATCAGAGGAGGGTTCACCTGTTCCTCCAGCAATGTCGTGTACCTCATCATGTGCATGAAATGCCCAGGGGGCTGCTACTACATAGGTGAGACAGGACAGGGGCTAAACAAGAGAATGAACCTGCATCGCCACAGCATCACACGCGGTACAAGAGACAGTCCTGTTGGCGAACATTTCTCTGACTCTGGCCATAAGATGAATGATCTGAGGGTTGCCATACTCAAAGGTAATCTTAAAACCCCGAAAGAGAGACGGTTGCATGAATACAAATTTATGCAACTGTTCGGGACACTTAGCAGTGGCCTAAACAGAGATCGAAATTTTATGAGTCATTACTGACATTAGCGAACTCTCTTCCCATGAGCGCTAAAGGCCATGTCTGTACATACTGTGCTATATGTATGCACACACAGCTGTCTCTCACACATACTAATACTCCTTATTTTTCCATCCCTATACACCAATAGGGACCACATAGTATCCACACACACTTTTAGTTGTGCTACAAACTCTCACATTTCCACACCCACCCACACCATTTATATCCCCTCTCACTCCACACACACCTTGTGTAGAGCACAGTTTATACTGTGGGCTCTCCATTCATTTTTATTCACACTGATACACATACACACTCTTTCTTCACTTGCTTTCAGTTACCCTTTGACACATAAATCTCATCCACACGGGGAAGGACCAGCACAGATAACATTCCAAGAGACACTGTTTTTAAGTAATCCTTGCTTCATTCAATGTAACATCGCCGGAAGAAGAGATCAGTGTATCTCGAAAGCTCGCACAAATAAAAGCATTTCGTTAGCCACAGAACGGTATCATCTATTTATTTTTTGATTATATATATATATATATATATACTATATATATATATATACTCACTCCATCTCCACGTGTGTATTTATTGTGTTAGCATATAGTTTTCCTTGGAGGGATTCTCCCTGTTCTTAGACAGGGCCCCTGTCAGGTGGAGGCACCGCTGAACTCCTTACCCCAATCTCTCATTCAGCAGAGGCACAGGATCCCTCCTAATTACAGTACCAACAGGTGAGCACCAGGTACGGTTTTTCCTGTCGCCGTGGGAATACCCGGGAAGGGGTGCTACATTGGTAATGCCATGTTCTTTGCTCTGATTTAACTGAGATAAATGTATCTAGCCCTTTAAAAAAAATTTTTTTTAAATCTGCAATTTATTAGGCCATATGTGCCCCTGGGAGAATTTGAAACATATCTCATTATTATTATTATTATTATTATTATTATTATTATTATGACAAAACTGGATGCAATACTGCAGCAGAAAAATCACCAGATGTTTCAAAGAGAAATATAATCTGTAGATTTCTTTTTCCCGGTTACATCTGATGCAATTTTGGTCCAGAATGGCACTTATCTTACCTTTATATGTAGTCTACCCCACCCCCATGTGAATATTGTGTTGACTTGTTTATAATTTACTTACGGCCATGAGTGTTCTCTTTCCTTCAAGTACTTGTAGGACCTGGGGGAATATTATTTTCATTAGAGACTTGCCTGATTCTGTACCAGACCTACAATTATCTAAAGAATGCCTCCAGTGACCCAAGGCCAGAATGGTCCAATGTTTCTTCCTCCTGTGAGTGTGTTTGTATATTAATCTACATGTATATGTAAGTGAAGATAGTTCTGAACCTGAATGCGTTACTTTGCATTTATGCATTTGTATGTATGGCTTATAAATATATGTCTGTACTGTATTTGTTTCCAGTTATTAAAAAGTACAAATGTCATTGAGGTCAGTGTGATGAGGTCTAACACAAAAATATTTTGTTCATACTAAAGTGGTAGAGGAGCTCCCATGTCTGGGGATTTTTTCAATTGCCTCTTTCCCTTGTGGCCATATTACCCCACAGACTTGTTGCACACAAAACGCCAAGACCAAATTGTAGGTGAAAAAAAGCCACCACATTTTATTCTTATATGCAACCCTGGTAAGTTTATAGGCTATATTTCTACTCTCCTCCTGGCAGTAATCCCTGTGTAAGGGCTGGTCTGCAGCAGTTATCATGGGTTTCCCCCACCTCAAGCACTTGCCCTGAGATGGTGAAGGGAGGTCATCTGACTCTGTGTCCAATCAAGAGGCATAGGGGCAGTGCCTGTTGAATCTACTTATGGCAGTGCAACTTCCTATTTAGGCAGAAGAGTTGTTTTAGAGTTAGTTAGTCAAGTGTGAAGAGTCAGTCCAGTGGGAATGTGATGAGTAGAGCTGATAGATATAGATAGGTGGACCAAGTACCTCTCAACCTGCTTAGGGGGTGACGGAAGAGCTAGCCCCACTCTGGGTGGCCCTTAGGCCCAGAGTGGCGGCAGGGACATCTTGATGGAGGACAGCTGGCTGGCTGTGCATATACTGCATTGACTGCTACTGCTGAGAGGATAATAAAGAGCTGCTGCTATTGCAAGAGACAGTGTGTGAGACTGGAATTTCTCATCCCTGGGAGGGGATTCTACAGTAGGGATTGCACCCCGTATCTCATGGGCCAACTACAGATGGAGGCGCTGCACCATTAGAGGAGAACGAAGACATCCAAGTTGTCCCCGTAGGTGTCCGGAGGCCCCATGGGTGTCCAGGGGACCTTAGGTGGTCCACGTGGGTGTCTGGCCGGGGGTCCTTGGTGGTCCACATGGGTGTCTGGGTGCCCCACTGGTGTCCAGGGGTCCTCAGGTGGTCCCAGTGGGTCTCTGGAGTCGCATGGTAGTCCAGGGGTCCTTGGGTGGTTCCTGTGGTTGTTCGCTGACCCCACGGGGGTCCTAGGGTGGTCCCCATGGGTGTCTGGGGGCCCCACAAGGGTCTGGGGGTCCTCAGCTTGTTCCTCCAGCTGGTCTGGGGCCCATACTGGGGTCCGGGGGTCCTCGAGTGGTTATGCGGGTATACGGGGGTCCCCGCTGGCCTGCAATACCAATCCTGTTCCCCCAAAAAGTGCAATATACTGATATAAATACAATCCCCCCTCCCCAAAGCATACAGTACAGTAATGGGCAAAATTACTATTATCCAGATATGGATAATAGTGCATATGCCCATTTAAAATAAAACATAAATCAGAAGCATAAATTAAATAATACTTGCCAACAATGAAGGACGTCCTCTTCATCATCCTTGTCCCCCGTGGGCATCAACTATACAATAAAAAATACAATCCAATGGCCCCTAATCCCTTAATCACCTTAGTGGTTAGTAACTGCTATATCCATTAAGGTGTTAACCCACCCTCCCCCACTACCCACCCAAGAGGCCTAACCACCCTACTTGGGGACACCACTCCTGCTACCCATTGACTGGCACAGTGTTAAAGCATGCCCATATATATAGACATGCTTTAACCCTGTAGCAATAAATGGATAAGCAAAAAAAAAAAAACAGGCCCCAAATAAAACACATTACATAGAAAAATAAAACCATATCAAATGCCAATAAACCAATTGATTGGCACAGTGTTAGAGCATGCCCATATAATATGGTCATGATTTAACACTGTCACAATCAATGGTCAACTTAAAAACCAAAAAAACAACAATAAAAATGTAAACACAAACAAATAACAGAAATCAATAAAGCAATAACCAAATAAGCACCTGAATTAAAAATCCAAACACCAAAAAATAAACAAATAAATAAAAGAAAACGCCAAATAAACACTATCTTCTTTATCTTCATCTTCATCCATCTTCATCTGTAGAATCCTTACAATCCAATTGGGGGGAGATGTTGCTCTTGCCTTTAAATGAGACTGCACAGGCTTTTATACAACCTGTGATGTCACATTTGAGTGAGAAAAGGTTCCCACGCTATCTGATTTGCTTGGATAACCATGTTACAATTTTTTTTTGGTAGTGATGTCATGTAAAGGAAGTGAAGCGAGACAATCAGAAAGGCTGTGCTTCTTTCCCTTTAATATGACGTCACCACAACCATGATCGCTCCCGTCACGTTACTTCAACCAATCAGATTGGAGATGTATATCCCTATTTATACCTATCTAGGTTTATTTATCCTGACTTGTCGAGAGAGACACGAGGAAAAGTGCTGACGAATGCAGCCCGATCGCAGTTCCCCCACGTCCACATGGCGAGTAATGCTGGCTGCTGTGAAGCATTAATATAATATAGTGGGGGACCCTGCTTTCGAATGCAACTCCTGTAGTGTTAATACTACCAGACCGCCAGCAATCTAAGAGCTGCGCAGAGAGATCAGAGAGAAGCAGTCTCTTTCTCTGTGTCTGTCGGAGAAGCTCTTACAGCAATTATAGCTATTTGTATTATTATTTTTAGTACACCATATTGTAGCAGCGGGTCTCCAGAGCTGAACCCCATTAATTTCAGGTCTGGGGACCCCTGCTTCCCAAGGCTCAGACCTCTATAGGTGGTCTCCTTCAAATTTAAATCTCCAGTGCCATGGCCCATGTAACCAGGACATTTAAACAGAGCAGAGATAACATCAACAGGGCATCATCACCTTCTGCACTAGTCAGACCACTGATGTATGAGTTCTACCCAGTGATCTTCCAAGTAATACGGTTGCATAGCTCTCTTTTCCACATTGTTCCAAAAGATTTTCTGATTTCAGCCTCCACTCTTACTTTCAGTCATTGTCTTAAGCTTTTGATACCCCTTGAAATCCAATAAAAAATTATCTTTGTCCAATGAATGGTATTTTCTTTATGCGATATGTGCAGCGCGCAGCTAATTTAATTTATTCACCCTTGTGATGTCACAGACTTTTGTTTGCTTTCAAATACATTGATTCTTATTCCTGTCTCTTCTTTTAATACCCTAAGATACAGATCTCCAAACTTCTTTGCGTTGTCTTAAGCTTCTGAACTGTCTTTGCATTTTGGGTCCAAGTTTCACTTCCTTACGTGAGCACAGGCAGGATACACTCGACGAACACTTTTATTTTGAGACATAGTGAATGGCTCCCTTGCAAGATTGTCTTGTTTCTTCCAAATGTGCTCTATACCATCTTTATTCTCCTTTATTCTGATTTCATTTGAAAGGTTCCCATCCTGTGACACTTGCTGGCCAAGGTAAACATTCGGTTGACACATTTGTTTAACATCACTTTGGTCTTTCGGAGATTCATATGGAGGCCCATTTTCTCACTTGCTTTGGCAAGTTCTCTGATTTTGATTCCTTCTTCATAACTTTGTCTTCTTAATGTCTTTAAAACCACTAAGATGTAGATAAAATCAAATGCTTTTTTGTATTCGACGAATACTAAGATGAGTGGTAGATCGTATTCATTATTTCGGGAAATCCCTACAATTGGATGATTTTTTTTTATTCAACTCTTAAGGCCATTTTAATGAATTGTAATATAATGAGCATCCTTTTACAGTATACCCCAGCTGCACAAGATATTTGCAACACATTCCTGTTTTGTCCATTGTCTGGAATCCAGTGTTTGTTCTGAAGTCTGAGCAAAGTTCAGGGTCTGTTGCAGCTGATTGGATGTATATTTGTAAAAATCATGTGCTGTAAGTAATCGAAAGTAGACTAATTGATCTTTAGTTCTTGGGTAGTTCTTCGTCTCCTTTCTTATAGCTGTTTTCTAAGCAGCGTGTAAAGTGTTTTGCAAGGATTTTCTCTTCATCTTCCCCAGCTTCTTTCAAGATTTCAATTGTAATTCCATTTTGCCCAGGGGCATTCCCATTCAACTCTATTTATTCAGTGCACACTCTTTTATTGTTGATCTATCATCTTGTTTGAGTGTGATCATTTGCTTTTACCAATCATAAATCACTGCTGCCCCTTCTATAAGCTTTTGTTATCTGTGGCAGTCTTCTTCACCATCTCACAATTACATTTTCTTCTATCTTAAGTTATTCGCTTGCAGATCATGTTGCATTGCTCTGCATACTCAATTCTTGCTCTTGTATTTGAGCTTGCTTCCTTATTTGTAATGTCTAAAACCAGAGACAGAACATGAAACACAGACAGAGCTCAGTGCTACATCCAAAGACCAGTGTTTTAAGCTCTGTGTTGTCCCTAGTTTTAAGCTCACCCCTCCAACTTTTAAATGGTTAAAGCTCACTCCTTTGCACCTTCCACACCCATGGGAACTTGCAGCCAGTATGATTGCGACAAATCTAATACAGAGTGCTTTTCCTGGTATTATACAGGTTAATAAGAGTTTCAATCAGACTTAGAACTATGCAACTAATTTTGACAGATTTATTATAAATCATTCTTCCTGGTAATGTACAGGTTATTAAGAATCTATTTTAGTGTTAGAACCCTTGAGACGTGGTCTGCCTTGGAGGGGCTCAAGGGCTTACAACACTTTAGCCAAAGGGTTAAACTAAAAGACCATTTTATTCAAAAGATATCTATATATATATATTTAGGCACTGTATCGTGTATTGGTGTCTTTGGATGTAGCACTGAGCTCTGTCTGTGTTTCATGTTCTGTCTCTGGTTTTAAATATATATTGCCATGCTCAGTAGCACTCCTCTTTGACACTTATATGCATATATATATGTTGTGGTTATTTTGGGGGTTCAATATGAACTTATAGGGGTCCTGTATGTTTTATTTGTAATGTCCTCAGTAGTTCTTTGTCTGATCTGATATTTTTTTATTCTGCTTTTTGTTAGTGTAACGGGTATTCC
Organism: Ascaphus truei; assembly: GCF_040206685.1. Lineage (NCBI taxonomy): Eukaryota > Metazoa > Chordata > Amphibia > Anura > Ascaphidae > Ascaphus > Ascaphus truei. The sequence goes on along the minus strand of NC_134484.1, from coordinate 388,527,418 downwards.
ACCCTCCCAATCGCAGATATAGTGTGGGGTGCAAGAGAACATACAATGTTACCATAGGTGTGGTGCATTACCTGTTGGCTCACAGGAGGGCTGAGCTTCCGCCACGGGGAACCTGGGGCATTTATACTAGGGGTACTCACTTACAACGATGCAGAGCCTCCACCTGCGATGGCTCCCACCAGAGGGGGAGTGGTTCCTCGCAGGACAATCACAATAATCAATACTCACACACAGTGATATATAATAACTGATACCATTTACTTAGGAACATAAGATAACATATCATGACATGTACCAACATAACCGGTGTTCCTCTCTCGAGGAGACACTTACTGCAACGTCTCGCAGGACTCTTCCCCAACACCAGGTGAACCCACCCAGTGTCCAAAGAACCCCACCCAATGTCCCGCACTCTTGCAGAGAGAGGCAATGGGTGACTGCGCAGTCACTATTTATACTAAGGGCCCGTTGGTGCACTTGTGTATTAGATAGTACCTGCCGAGCACTCCCGTGCTCGGATCTCCAACTGGCTTCACAAAGGATCAGTCGTGTGATGGTTCCTTCTGATCCCACACCGGACTCCTTGCACGCAGACCGCCAGTGCGGTCCCAACCTGGAAACAGTCTCTTAGGACCCCAACTTGGATCCGAAACTCTTAGCAGGAATCGCAGCGTCCACTGTGTCCCTATCTAATCTACCCTGCTGTGGCAGGATCCCTAACCTAGGACCTGTCCCTACAGCACTAAGTGACACGCGCTATACTATAGGCCGTCCCTACAGCACAGCAACCTGAAATGGCTTGGGGGAAACTCCTAGGGGCCTATAGGGGTAGCCTATCTTATGCAGGGGTCCTTGACCCCCTGCACCCGCACTACCTCCTCCCGAACTACCCAAGTCCCCTCAGCCTCACTATTACCTAACGGGTCCCAGCGCCTACAGCAGCAAGCTGTAGTTCACTGGAGGCTGGCAGCCAACGTGCTGCGCAAAATGTGCCTGCCTCTCAGATCTCACAGCACTGACAGCCGTGACTCTGACAAGGCAGCACTTCACTAAGGGCAGCGTCCCTATGTTGGGCCTCCCTCAGCACTTACCCACTAACCTAGTGGGGAGTTGGGGCCTACCTAGGGTGTGGGTACCTATATGGGTGCAGGAGCTGCACTCGCTCCCCGCACCCTTCCTTCCCTCAAAGCTCCCTGACTCCAACTTGCAAACCTGAGTGACAGGGTCCCTTAACCTAGGGCAGTCCCTGGCACCACTCACTATTTTCGGGTACTTAGCTACCATGGGCCCTGGGGGTGCTGGCCTAGTACAGGGAGTCCCTGACTCCCGTACCCTACCTCCTTCCATGGGCTGCTCCTGTCTCTGACTCACTAGCGTGGGCTCAGCGCGCAAATTGTATCCACTTGCCTGCCTGGAGATCCTGGGCCCTATTGGCTCCCTGGCATCACGTGGGGTGCGCAGAGGCTCCTGGGATCTGTAGTCCCTGCCTGGAGCCTTCCCTAACAGGCTAGGGCTTCGCGGGCTTTTGGTGAACTGGTCTGCACCTGCGCGATTCTATCTAGGGCTGCCGTAACCTCTCCTGGCCTGCTCCTACCCTCGCGCGACTTCTCCCTACCTCTGCACTACCTTCTGCGCATGCGCGACTCTGTCGGGCCGTCAGGGGCTCACTGCGCATGCGCGAACCGGCACAACATGGCGGCGCACTCACCACCCGGCTCCGAGAGCGCCGGAATCCCCGTGACACGCGTGCGGCCCTGGCAACCTGCCTCACGCGTCCCCGGCAACCCCCGAGCCGGGACCTGAACGCCCTCACCCCTGCAATCGCTGGACGGAGCCGCCATTGGACGCGGCGGCCCCCGCGATCGGCAGCTAGGTGAGGGGGGCACTGACAGGCTGGGGAGACCTGACTACATTAGCAATTCCTCCAGTTTTAAACTCCAGTCTTTAGAAGTTTTTCATAGTTGTTTGTTAGTGTCTCCATGCATTTTGAAAAATATAAAGCATTTTTTTCAGACTTAGTTGTCTAGATAATTTTTTTTTAATCCGTTTTCTTCTTTGCATTTAGATGTGATTTGCAGAAAACCAATTAGTGATAACTCCTGGTAATGCGATTATGTGATAGTGATAATGGTTAAGGACTGTGCAGTCTGAAATCACATGTTTCTTGTTACTCTAGCTCTGTAGGATATAGTAACTGTCAGTTTTTTTTCACTCCATGTTCATTTTCTATTTTGATCTTCCTATCTTGTCATCTTCTACCAAGACTTGTATGAGATCTTCTTTATTTTTACCCCCACTTTGGAGATCACACTCCTCACACAAGGTTATCAGAGCCTCTTTCATCTGGCGTCAGCATAAAGCAGCCATATTAACAACACTTTACTCAAAATAAAAAGATAGCAAAGTAAAACAAGAGAGGGAAGGGTATGAAACTGTCTGCTTGTATGTTTTATAAAAAATAGCACTGAGCAATAGCTTTGGGTTACTGAGCTGTGATCTCTCGCAAGACTCATACAGGTCAGTCACTTTTTAATGTTTCCTTTGTCCCGCAGGCATAAACGCAAACCACTAAAAAGCTCTGATATTAACAAAAATACAAATTGTTATCCCACAACGGCCACCAGTTGTCAAGTACGGCCCACCTGGAGCACGTGACCTGCATACGGGAAAGGGTTAATACTCCACTCGCAAGCTGTCCCACTCTTCACCTTTACAAAGGTCCCTCAAATGAGTAACATCTCCCCTAAATCTGTCCCCATATACCAAATTTCACACACAGCTCACAAGTGAGCACATGACTTAGATATGCAATCAGGGTTAATACACACAGCTACTCTAGCCAACTCACCTTACTCCTCTGCAACGGTACCTCCAATGAGTTAATATGGGACCCTTACGTAATTGCAATCTTATCTAAACAGTTCCACTACCCGGGATATTTATGCAAACAAAAGAGATGTCAAATTAATATAAAGCTAGGGTCCCATGTCTATTTTTATTATAGAAAAAACTTTGCACTTTAACACACAAAAGTCCGTTGAAGCAAAATGTGTCTGGAAACATACATACTCTCTCCAGAGCGTGCAACAGTTCACTCAGTGCCCAAAGCATTACTTATTAAATGTTTTAATATATATAAAAATACAGTGCTTAGATTACAGAAAAAGGGAGTACAAGAACATTCAATTACAATAAATGCAGAACAGTTTCTCAAAATAAAAAAGATATAACATAAAAGAAAAACCTATATATCCCCATATGTCATATGTTTTCTGCCATAGAGGTCCTTGGTGCAGAAGATGAGACATCACGTGATTGGTCCAAAACACTCTTCTGTTGAAATATGATTTTCATAAATCCTTGCTACTCTTTAAGTACAACCCCCCTCCCCTATTAAAACAACATAAGCCAACCCCTGTCGTAAATCAGCTGTGCGATTGACGTTTTACGTCAGGAAAAAAAAACTCCTCCAAACTACGTTTGAATCTGCTCAGGATATACCCGCTCTCATAAATTCCGTTCTGCAATACCTACACACACGTGAGTCACATCAATACATTCAGGTGCTCATGGCGAACACAACAAGACTATGACCATTTTAATCCTAAATTCAAGCGACAAATCAATATTTGTCCCTTACTATATCTTAACCATATGGTGTCTGGTGTCAGTGGGAAAAAAGATTACCTGATGCACACCATAAGATCAGAGTACTTTCATAATTACTGATGCTCTTGTACTGAGGGGTAGCCTGCTGGAGACCCAAATAGGATCAGGAAACAAGAATGACACAAGGCACTTCGGATTTTCTAATGCTGAATTTAATAAGCCAAAAAGATGATGTTCTACCTAAAACGGCCTTTTTCAAGTGATGAAATGGCTTAAAGAGTGATCCCCCAGAAAGTCTTTATATACCCATAAATCTCCCAATATGCAGTCTGTTGATGATTGAAAACACCTGCTAATGTTCGTTAGACCCCATGAGTACCTGCTTAGTTAATATGGTTGAAGTTACTGCAATCTTGCTTGTCCAATGGCGAAACACGATATCGCGTGGTCTTGTGTCTTTGTTGTCATCATGTGACTGCATCCCTGTACCGACTCATGAAAGACGTCATTCAGAAGGAAAAGCTTTGGAGCCCGACGCCATATGAATGACATCAGCACGGCTTCACGTGACCTCCCGTTGCCACCATGTGTCCAGTAGAATGTGTGAGTATTGCCAACGCCATTCCCTTGATGTCATCACGGCTTTACGTAACCTTACGTCCGACCTGTAATTTAACTCAGAATGTCTTGATAGAAGTCCCTCCTCCATCGGTCTGGTCCTCTGCGGCCAGCTTTGCACATGCGCGATGATGCGCCATCCTAATCTTGGATCCCACCCTGGCATAATAACTTTACACATCTCTTTCAGTTACATCCTCTTTTCGATCATGATGTTTATTCAGAAAATCTTCATGCGGATAGGATGCATATTGTTTCCATCTAATTTCTATGATAGTATGCTTGGACTCAGAGTGTCCAGAAGCAGCACTTGGGAAAGCAAAATCCATCCTGAACAGCAGTATCTTCCAGCATAAGTATATATATATATATATATATATATATATATATATATATATATATATGTATATATATATATATATGTATATATATATATATATATATGTATATATATATATATATATATATATATATATATATATATATATATATATATATATATATATATATACATATATATATATATATATATATATATGTGTGTGTGAGAGAGAAGGGGGACCCCGCATTCACAAGATAAGTATATGTAACTAAATACCGACTTCTATATCAATATGCAGTGATAAGTCAGTGGTGCTATATGGGCCAATCAATACAGTAGGAGAAAGTGAAGCCCCAGACAAAAGCACTCTAGTATACCTTGAAAGTACAAAATCACAAAATCTTTATTAAATAACTGTCACATAACAAATAATAAAAGAAAGCACAGAAAGTTAAAATAAGGCATGGATCCCCTGTGCATAAAGGAAAACCTGACATAAATCCTCCAGCAGTTAAGACCAAATGGGAACAGAACCCATATCAGTAGTGACAGAAAATACACTCTAATATACCTGACAAGGTTGACAAAATAATTCAGACAAAAAGCCAAAATTGAAGTGCTAAGGCCAAATGGTCAAATCACATGGTAGCCGGCGTCACATGGTATTTCAGCCAATGAGATCGTGGGAACCAATTCCACACTCTGATTGGCTGAAATACCTTGTGACACAGCGGCCATCTTGGATTTTGTGACGTCATGTTAAAGGTAAATTAAACACAGCCATTCTGATTGGCTTTCATCATTCCCTTTAAGTGACGTCATGTCAAAAAAAATAATTAAAGTCGGAATATGGTTTTAACAGCCAATCAGGTGGCTGTTAACCATTTTGAGGCTAAATGTGACGTCACAAGCCATATTTAAGGACGTGATGCCTCATTTGAGCCCAAGAAGACGACAGGACAACATCGGTTGGGATTTAACATGGGGTATTTTGGATTGACAGATGAAGAAAGAATATAAAGAAGATGAAGAAATTGTTACAGATGAAGCTAGAAGAAGGTGAGTAAAGAAAGAAAAAAGTAGATTGGGGTACCTGATACGGATCTTCATGGCGGATGGCATCAGATGCTGTTGGAGGCCTTCAAGGTACGTGAGCTTCCTGTTACCCCGGGAGTCGGAGGGCCACCGCTTCTAATGGTAAGTAATATATTCAATGTTTGTAAATGTCTCTTTTTACAAGTTTATTCTTTGGATGTGTTTTTTGATTTTTTGGGGAAGGCACATTGACTGATAATATATTAATCTGTACCACTTTAGGGTACAGATTAATACATTATTATGCCAATATTTGGGGGGCATTTGTCGCTTGGTATTGCTGTTGCTTTTTTGCATTTCATTTATTATGTGGATGTGATTGATTGTTTTTTCATGCTTAATGTAATTAAAGGTTTGCGATTGGTGTTCGTTTGTGCTTAATGTTATATTATGTTAGCTAATGTGTTTTATGGTTAGTTCAGATATTGTTAGAATTTCTTTCTTTCTATTTTACTGATTAAATTCATTAATGTTGGAGTAATTCATTATTTGAATTGGTTAGTGTTACTATTCATTTTGAGTTGGTTTTGGAATTAATTGTTTTGATTGGTTAATGGTTTAATTCATTCATTGTTGATGTTGCTATTGATTGTATTGATTGGATAACTGGCTACTGTTTGTATTTAGCGAAGTGTGTTTTTTTTTAGTTTAGTTACGTTTTATTACTGTGTGTCTTGTGCATTAATTTATTGTCATTAGGGTGCCCATTGAGTGCTATAGAGGCTTATCAGGCCCATATTATTATTATATGGGTATGATGTACCACTATACTACTCAATGGGTATAGGGTGGGTATAGTCAGTCAGGGGTGGGTGCTTAGGCCTCGTGGGTGGGTGAAGGGGGTATTAGCCCTAAGGATAGGTGTCTAAACCTTGCGGGTGGGTAGCAGTTGGGTTAACCCCTTTATTACCTTAGCGGTATTAACCGCTAAGGTAATGAAGGGGTTAACTCCCCCTGCAACCCCCCCGCAATGCCTAAACAGCCACTAAGGGCCAAATTCCCCCTTCACCCAACCTCGCTAGCCACAGTATTGTATTGTATTGTATGTTTCTTACAGTAAGCGTGGCACGGGTGTTTAACCCCTTCATTGCCTTAGCGGTTAGCCGCTAAGGTAATGAAGTTGCTGTACATGCATGTTTCCTGCCTCAGATGCATGCCGGGTGGGTCTGGAGCTGCTATTAATGGCTATCAGCTCTGGAGACCCCCGGCATCAATCCGAGGCAGGAAAGGGGCCTGATTTTTTCTAAGTCCCGACACATCGCAGCTCATCGAGGCCATCTACCCACCAATTTACCAAAAAGTTTGTGGTGTAATGGATTTGGGGAGAAGAACGCCTTTTAGGGCTGCTCTGGGCTGCGATAGGCCGCGACAGCCAACTCGCGGGTCTCTGAATCGCGCGAGTTTATCAACCCTCTGAAAATGGTCGATAAGCGGCTAATCGCCGCTCAGTTGGCGATTTCTGTGGGTGATAAAATTTTGCGTCGATACAGGCCGTTATTGAGCACTTATCGAGGCTTTCTGAATACGAGTAGCCATTTTGGTCGATAAGTGCTCGATAAGGGCCTTATCGAGGCTTTCTGAATAAGGCCCTAGGTCTGTTGATACAAAGTGCTTATGGGCTGCTTTTCCCTATGTTTATTCCTTTTTTTTATGTACATATATACATATTCTGGAAGATACTGCTGATCAGAATGGATTTTGCTCTCCCAAGTGCTGCTTCTGGACCCTCTGAATCCAAGCATACTATCATGGACATTAGATGGAAACAATATGCATCCTATCAGCATGAAGATTTTCTGAGTAAACATCATGAATGAAAAGAGGATGTAAATGAAAGAGACATGTTTAAAGTTATTATGCCAGGATGGGATCCAAGATTAGGATGGCGCATCATCGCGCATGTGCAAAGCTGGCCGCGGAGGACCTGACCGATGGAGGAGGGACTTCTATTAAGACATTCTGAGTTAAATTACAGGGCGGACGTAAGGTTGCATAAAGCCGTGAGGACGTCAAGGGAATGGCGTTGGCAATACTCACACATTCTACAGGACACACGGCGGCATTGGGAGGTCACGTGAAGCCGCACTGATGTAATTCATATGGCGTCGGGCTCCAAAGCTTTTCCCTCCGAATGACGTCTGTCATGAGTCGGTACAGGGATGCAGTCACATGATGACGACAAAGACACTAGACCATGCAATATTATGCTTTGCCATTGGACAAGCACGATTGCAGTAACTTCAACCAGTGGAACTAAACAGGTACTTATGGGGTCTAACGAACATTAGCAGGTGTTTTCAATCATCAGCAGACTGCATTTTGGGAGATTTATGGGAATATAAAGACTTTGTGGGCGATCACTATTTAAGCCATTTCATCACTTAAAAAGACAATTTTTGGTCAAACGTCGTCTTTTTGGCTCATTAAATTCAGCATTAGAAGTGCCTTATGTCATTCTTGTTTCCTGTAACTATTTGGGTCTCCAGCAGGCTACCACTCAGTTCCAAAGGCACCGGTAATTATGAAAGTACTCTGATCTTATGGTGTGCAGCAGGTAATCTTTTTTCCCATTGTAATTGTCATGTTTTTGTCCTTGTCTTATTGACTTATTAGCTTGACAAAAGTAATGTTGTGACCTAGCACCTATTTTAAAGGTGTATTCATATTTCCCCCTTGAGGGATTGTATTATCATTTGATTGGTTTTAATTTTCATGGAAGGCTTACTCAATCTTTAAGTAGGTTTAACTAACAGAGCAGAGACAAAGATTTTCGATGATGATGAAATAAATAGGATTTTATTTAAATCCATCCCAGAAGAAGTGTTTGGTCCTGACAGGCCCATTGATCATATTAGAGACTTGGAAAGGCTGAAAAAGAAAGAAATACAATTATATTCTCATTGTAATACCCTCAAATAATACTATAAGCAAAAACTAATTCCCAGAGGATTCAGTATTAGAAACCGACCCACAATAGGGAATTATAATAGCTTGTTTTGCGACAATTGGTGCAAAATTCTGAACAAAGCCTCTTTGGACTTAATCCTATTAGTGATTGACGAGGTTGGTTTACAACTAAGCAAAACGAGATATGAAATTCTGAAAATTGACGTTATAATAGAGCACACTCACCAAAATGACATCACAGTTCAATCACTAAAGGATTTAAAGGTTAAATTACAGAAATTCAAGGAGGATCTGATCCACTTTAAAAAACAAAAGTTTAAAAAAGTAATCAATGATTACTTGGATCAATGATTCATTGGAAAAAACAAGAACGACGTCAGAACTTCCAAAGAAGACCAAAACCCTCCAATAGAAGGGGGATATCGCCCTCTAGTGACACAGACACGGGTTCATCTGCAGACAGGGGACAGTCACATATCCCTGAAGGTTCTTTTTTAGGAAAAGGCAAAACAGTGTCCAAAAAATGAAAAGACGCAAAACAAGGAGAGGCACGGGCAATTCCAAGAACACCAGCGGTTTTGCGGTCCCATCAATCATAAGTATGCACAATTTGGTTATTAATCTGTCAGATTATGCATTGTCTAATTTGGAAATTTTCATTTTATCTGTAACCAGGTCCCTTTCTGTGCTTTGTTTACCCCCTCCCTGTGCTCACCTCCATGGCGGTCGGGAGGTTTGTGGCTGGTCCCTGAGGCGTGCACATCCAGGCGCGCGTGCACAAGCTGGTAATCAGGTAGCAGGTCCGGGGGGGATATGCGGTGTGTGTGGGGGGTTGTCAGGCAGGCGATTGCGTCGCCAAGGACTCCCGGCGGGTCTTGCAGGGAGCGCTGCAATGTTGAAGAACCTTAGGGCATGCGCAGGAAGCGGCAGCCATTTCATGTCGCGTTTGCATAATTGGTTAGCGCGCGAAGGCTGGCCAATAGGAGGAAGGCTCTAGGCAGGGACTACATATCCCATGAGCCTCTACGTAGTAACCTGTTCTGAAATAGCCAATAGGGTGCAGAGATGCTTTCTGACAGGATAGGGAAGTGGCAGTTGGGACCACGCTAGAGAGAGGAGGCTGGGAGAGCAACGGGAGAGGAGGTGTGTGAGCGCAGGGGGTCAGTGACCCACTGCATAGGACAGTATTCCCCTTAGGCCCCAGTGCAGGCCCTGAGACATCAATAGCTTGTGGTTGCTGCAGGGAACAGCCATTAGACAGGGACTTTGCCTGATTAGTGTGTAGAGCTAGTCAGGGACATATCCAAAGGTCCTTCTTTTGTACCTACCACCTTACCGAACAAGTTTGATTTTGAGGTTGAGTTATTCAGATTGGAAAGAAATCTTAACTAAAAATCTTTTTTTTCCAATAGTGCTACGGGGATGCAAGAGCAACAGCAACATATTCAGGTAAACAATACTTCTAAATTAAAGTCTAAGTTCATGGCAACTTTTAAAAATTCATCAGTCAATGTTTTCATGAATTTTTGGTAAAGAGTGATATGAATCATTTTTTTTTTTTTAAACAGACAACGTACACACTGTAATCTCACTTTAGCGGAAAAAAAAGTGTTAAAAAAATGGGTGATAAAGAAAACAGCTGACAAAGGAGGTGCACTTGTGCTACAAAACTATAGTCAGTATAGATTGGAAGCACTTAGGCAATTGTCAGATATAACATGTTATTCTAAATTAGACTACAACCCTATACTTTATTATCAACTAGAAGAAAAAATAATCTTGCAAATAGTAACCTTTGGCTAACAGGAAAAAAAAATGGAGTCCCTAAGTATGAAAAATTCACGCAGACCCGTTTTGTATCTTTTACCAAAGATACATAAAATTTTACACAATCCACCCGGCCGTCCAATAATTTCAGCCACAAATTCCATTAAACAACCCTCAGCAGTATATATGGATACATTGCCCCAACCAATGGTCTTACAAGGGAAGTCATATATCAAGGATACTTTTGATTTCCTTGCCAAAGTGAGAGCAATGCCCATTGAAAGTCAAGTAATTTTGCTTGTCACAGTTGATGTAACTAACCTTTACACCATCATTCCACATGATGTTGGTTTAAATGTAGTTAGACAAAAATGTGAAATGTTGCACAAAACCAATCCTACTGTTGATTATATCATGCTCTTGTTGCATTTTATTCTTCATAAAAATTATTTTACATTTGGGGACATGTTCTACTTACAAACTGCGGGCACTGCCATGGGAAGCAATGTCGCCCCTGCATATGACAACTTATTCATGATGGATTTTGAAGAGAGATTTATTTTCTCAACTACACACTATGAGTACATGAGTTTCTATTGTCGTTACATCGGCGATGTGTTTTTTCTATGGAAGGGCACTACAGAACAATTTATGGATTATTTTGATTACTTAGATGGTTTGCCAACCCCGGTTTGTTTCACCAAGAATTGGAGCAGTGAACAAATTTCCTTCTTGAATGTTTTATTAACACAAAAGTGAGGAAAATTGTACAGTGATCATTACAGAAAGCCAACGGATAGAAATGGTACGTTGCATGCCAACAGCTTTCATCCCACATCACTGAAAAATATGCTGCCATTTTCACAAAAAGTAAGGGCCACAAGAATAGTGGACAGACAACCACAGTTAAATAACACTCTTAAGGAGATAGAAAAACGCTTCCTTGGGAGAGGACATAGCCAAGAAATCATACAAAAGGCCTTTTCCCAGACATCCAAGGTCGCTACATCGTCCACTGATAATGAAAGGATAACGATTGTAACTAAATTCACTGCTAGCAATTTAATCAAAAAAAGCATCAATCAGCATTGGAAAATGTTAAAAAATTATGATTTGTTAGGCAAATTTTGTACACTTCCTCCTAGATTTGCCTATCGTAGGGGTGAAAATTTAAAGGACATACAAATCAAAGCGGATTCAAAGGATTATTATTCCAAATCACATTTTTTAAGCAACCCTAAATATGGATGCTTTAAATGTAATAACTGTAGTGTCTGTAACAGCCTGAATACTGGTGAACTCTTTTTTCCACCCTTGGAGTGGCAAATCATATAAAGTAAAAAATACATTAACTTGTACCACAATAAATGTAATTTATATGATCAAGTGCCCTTGTGGTCTTTGCTATATTGTCAAAATGAACAGAATGTTAAAAACATGTTTTTTTGAACATTAAAGCAAGACCGTTCACTCTAAAGAAAAAAACACACTCATAAAACATTGCAGAGAATTTAATCATCCCATTGCCTCTATTGAGCTCATGGCTATAGAACAAGTGTCGAAAGTCAAATGAGGGATTGATAGGGATACCATTTTGCTTCAAAGGGAATCCTATTGGATCTTTACCTTCAATAATGTACATCCCAGGGGACTAAATGACTATTTATCATTAAATTGTTTTCTGACAGGCAGATAATTTTTCTTTATTAACCTTTTTTTTCCTTTTATAATAGGTTGCTGTTGCTGTGTTCTCCATAGTTCAGAGGACTTAGCTAAAAGTTTTTTTTGCATAAGCTATTCTGCATGCATATTTTTGAAAAATCAATGCCACTTGTGAAAATTAAACATTTTACTAGAAGTTCATCATTTTACTATAAGTAATAAAATCGTGTCTAAGCATCTTCCTTTTAAATGTAAATCAAATTTCCTTTTTTCACTATATTTATCACATGAGACATTAGGTCTGTTGATACAAACTGATTATGGACTGTTTTTCCCTGTGTTTTTTCCTTTTTATATATATATACTGTAAATATACCTATGCTGAAAGATACTGCTGATCAGGATGGATTTTGCTCTCCCGAGTGCTGCTTCTGGACCCTATGAAACCAAGCATACTATCATGGACATTAGATGGAAACAATATGCATCCTATCAGCATGAATATATTCTCATTTATGTTCTGTTTAGTTTCAGTAAACATCATGATCGAAAAGAGGATGTAACTGAAAGAGACGTGTAAAGTTATTATGCCAGGATGGGACCCAAAATTTGTATGGCGGATCAACGTGCATGTGCAAAGCTGGCCACTGAGTACCGGACCGATGGAGAAGGGACTTCTATCAAGACATTCTGAGTTAAATTACAGGGCGGACATAAGGTTGCGTAAAGCCGTGAGGACGTCAAGGGAATGGCGTTGGCAATACTCACACATTCTACAGGACACACGGCGGCAACGGGAGGTCACGTGAAGCCGTGCTGACGTCATTCATATGGCGTCTGGTGCCAAAGTTTTTCCCTCCGAATGACGCTTTTCATGAGTCGGTACAGGGATGCAGTCACATGATGACAACAAATACACTAGACCACGCGATATCGTGTTTTGCCATTGGACAATCTCAATTAGTACATCTCCCTCTGTGACACAATTACAGTTTTGTAACTCTTATTATGCAGAGGAGATGACGTCACATGATATTCTCATTTTTAATAAAGTCACTCTCATGTTGAATACTTTCTTAGCCACACACCCTGAACCTTGCAGAACTCACTAGCTCTAAAAAGATTATGTTTAGAAAGTTGTCACACAGGACATATTTTATTCCCAGCCATGTCAAAACATATGTTCTTATTTCTAGATTCTATCAGTTTTTAACACTAGGCCTGCCTAAGGTGCTTCCAGGCCATAAAACCTTGCTTTGTATTTTAGCACCCAACTTAAATCAAGCCCATTTGAAGCTCCCACAGATTCATGAAAGTCAGAAACCCAAAATATTGTATTTTTAAACTGATTGCACTATTAACCCCTGAAGCACCAAATGGATTAAAATACATAATCTCATGATATTATCATAATACTTCCCATGTACTTGATCCCACATGAACATTCCAAGAGATAATGCAAACCACATAAAGATGTTATTTGTTATTCGAACATATCACGGAGCCGATTTCGTGTGCGCTGCTGTACTCCATGCGGCCAATCACGTGGTTGATTTGTTTGCATTTGATGGATCCCGATTTCTTTGGGTGCAATTCTTCGCGTTTCCGTGGCAGAAATAAATGAATTGTAATGTGTACAGTACTGTACTGTATCAATTTGCAGGTGTTTAAAAACCAGAACACAATAATGCCATTTTCTGCACTCGATAGAACATGAGTCATTACGCAGTAATGACATGCCATGACATGGGTATTCCGAGCTATACAATGCGTGATATATTCGAATAACGGCCGCTGCATCTGTATGTACTTCAACAGGTACTATAATGTTCTATTTTTAAAGTGTTTTTTGTCACCCTTGATTAAAAAGATTTATTGTGTAATAGAGGCAAATTTTGGAGAGGGACACACTAGATAAATCTTCATCCAACGTGTGCTTTGCTGCTGCTGCTGATACTATGTTATTGACACCATACAGCAGTTGTTGCGGACACTACTGTATTCTTCACATTTAGGTAATAGAAATTGGCAACCTGGTGGCACTTGTGCATGAAACAGAACTCAGTTGCAGCTACTCAGCTGTTGCTCTAACTTTCATGCTCTCACTTATTTATTTTTTTATTTAGAAAAATGTTTAACCAGGAAGTAATACATTGAGAGTTACCTCTCGTTTCCAAGTATGTCCTGGGCACAGACTTGGTCACAGTCATGTCATGTATGCATATAGTTTATTCTATCATTCTTGTTATTTATAGAATTATGGATGACACATAGCACAGGTTGTTCTATATTGTGCCATTATATGCTATACGCCTGATATTCTTACAGCTCCTTGATATTAGCGGATTGCCCTATTTGGAATACATTTGCCCACAAGTAGTAGGTCACAGTGGTACTGGCGGTGGTGTTTTGGGCCAGGAGATGGACACTTATGTTAGTGTTGGGGTGGGTACTAGTACAGGTGGCACTGGTCAGCCTAGCTCAGTCAGACTCTTACTCTTCTCCCTAACATGTGGTCTTCCAGTACCAGTTCTTTCGCTTTAGACAGGCACACAACTACACATGTAAAAGTTGATATGGAGAGTGTTGTGGGTACTAATACTGGTGGCATGGTGACATTACAAGTACTAAAATCTGAAAGTGGATAACGGAGAAAACTGTCATATTTTTTTGTCAATGGTTTAAGATATTCTTAATGATGTCAATACTTCCAGGTAACACTTCCAAACATATATGAAAAGGATTTAAAAACTATGTTAATGGTGCTTTGGAATTGAGGGTTTTGAATAAGGAGGAGATTCCTTTTATTTGGAAACAAAATCTTATTATTCCAGTTTGGCACATTATTTCCAAGCGACAGTACAGTACATGTATGCATTGAATGTCTTTACATTTTGAAGGACTCATTATAAATGTTGATGCTGGCAACATTTTGTTAGAGTAATGAGACAAACAATCGCTCTAAAGCTTAAAATTAAAAAAGCAAGTAAGAAAACTGAAATGCTATAAGATTGCATGCTGTGTAGCAGAATTAAAATATACTTCTTTTTACATTTAACATTTTTGTAAATCTACTTTCATCTACAAAGAAACATCAAATACCACCTTGGATTGGTTTAACTCAGTTTGAAGGGCAAGACCTGCTTAAGGACTTTTGCCCAGACTTGTTGATTTTTTGTAAAAAAATGAAATAAAAAATCTTATTCATCAGGTTGCTGCTACTGTAAGAAAGATTGTTGGTATAGAATGCCTCAATGCTTAAGAACATAAAAAAAGGGACAAAAAATGATTTTCTTTATTTTTAAACAAATGTATATTTTGAAGACCTTTGTTAATGGTGCAATCTAATTTAGCATATCCATCAAAGTCTCCCTGTTGCCTAATAGAAAGCAAAACTGAAAAAAACAACCATACCCGAATTAAAAAGAAAAATAGTTCCATAGAAATAGTCTAGAGCCAGGCTCCCTTCAGCAACTGGCCTTGTACCATAGTCCTGGAAGTCCCCACCCTGTTGGCTGCCCTGTTCAAGTGTATATATTGGTTATGTTGGTATACATTTGCTGGCTTGTCTCAAGTTGTACTACAGTTGGTGGCTTTGTTTAGGTCCCAGGGGGTGTGCATGGTCTGTTTGAGTAGGTTGACAGTGACCTAATAGGAAGGTTCTCTGTGCAGGCATCAAAGACTGATAGTGATTGCCTGGGTGAGAGACAAAGCTGAGCAAAGCTGACTGTCACTGTGTCACCTATACCAGTACCACAACAAACAATGGATGAGCGCAATTTAAGCTGCCTGCCTTCTAGTGTCTACATTAAAGGAAAGTTTAGCCCTGGAATCACTGCAGGTTGGAAACTTGGGATGTTTCTAGACATACAGTATTGCTATGTCAGAGAGGTGGCAACTGGGAAGCTTACACAATGCCTCATACTTCTCCACTAGTTACAGTAGCTCCTACCAATGTGTTACATATAACCTTGCTTCTTCTGGGGTGAATGAGTTACATTGTCCAATATTTTTTTATTCTATGTAGGTTTTTTAATTATTTTACCTTGTTTTGTATGTTATTTTAGTTTACTAATTGTTTTTATCATAAAACATCAACTTTTTTCATGCTTTTTAATGTTACTCATACAATTTTTTTGTTACAGTTGTTTACTTTAACAGAGAACGATATGCTGTAAATAGTTTAGAAAGGATATTTCACAGTTTGCTCCACCTCTGTGCACTGAAGAGTATTACATTTACTGATATAATATATTCTAGGATGACACAGGGTTATATCAACAAAACTGTTTCCCAGGGCAATTCCTTGCCTTTTATTGCAATGCAATTATCTAAGAGGCCGATCTATTGGTGAATATCCCGCTTCCCAGGGCACGCAATATGGCTGTCTATTTCAAAATAGTATGTGGTGTAGCTTCCTAAATAATTGCTAATAGCAACCCAAGGAAACGTAATACATTAAATATCATTAAAAAAGTGTTTAAAAAGTGGGACTCAAATGCAGTAAGTATTATCTAATACTACACAACTGATTTATTTAACAAAACACATACATTTACTGTAGTTCAAAATCCCATGTGTTTTTTTTAAGAAGCTACACCACTTCCTCTGTTAAAATAAGA
The DNA here is from genome assembly GCF_040206685.1 of Ascaphus truei. Lineage (NCBI taxonomy): Eukaryota > Metazoa > Chordata > Amphibia > Anura > Ascaphidae > Ascaphus > Ascaphus truei. Next base: position 388,510,816 of record NC_134484.1, on the reverse strand, counting down.
AGGCCACATTGTGTGTCCTGGGAGCAGAACCTTCGCTGATCGATCATAGGAGAAAGAATTGATCACCAGCTTAGATTATTACACTGTCATAAAGTCAATTGGCTGCATATGTTTAAAGAAAATTGGGCAAGGGAGAATGCCCTATTTACATAACCAAAAGGGGCATTACCTCACATTCAAGTCAATGGTAGTTGACGGTTCAGGTGTTTTAACCCGTAATAGAGCTTGATGAATCCGGTGTTCTGTCTACCCTAAAAGTTGTTAACTCTAATAAATTGCCTTCTTTGACAACCAAATTAATAAATAACATTAATAAGAATATTATTAATGGCTTATTAATATTATTACATATAACTTTTTTTACACTTACAGTATGATATTTAAAGGGCGTGTAAGAGATGTGTGCAGAGGTACATATAATGGAGACCGATTTGGGTGAAAGTATATTTTGGCTTTATTGAGCCTGTTCTTTTATCCAGGCAAAATATATAAAAACCACAAAATAACAAACCCCTATCCCTTTGTAAGGGCTTACTTACATCCTCAGACCCTATTTGCAGGACTGGAGGGATATTCCTATTACTAGCCTATCACCTTAAAGTCTCAGGAAGTACTTTAAGCAGGTGGCCCTCCATGTCATTCTCTGACAGGTTCCTGGGTCCAGGAAATATAGGTCTCTGGGTGTCTGGATGTCTTGATCTCAGCACACCTTTGTGCTTAAGACAGTGTTTGTGTGCAGGCTTCACTGCTTTCCTGTGTCAGCCCAATTGTGACCTAAGTAATCCATCCCCTGTGTCTCACATGAGGCTTTTCACAGAGCTCTCATTAGTCCAGATGGAGACTAGTTAATTGAGTGGCTGCAATCAACTATCTCTCTACTCAATTCTCAGAGCTCTGAGGCTGTTTTATTTAAACAGGGATAAGTCCCCATTACATGGCCATATAGGCTAAGTGGTGTCCCAGTATGCAAAAGGCACATTTGCATGCATGGACTGCAAGATATGTTCCGGAACAGCAAGGTGTCATGGTATAATGAGACCCACTTAGTAAATATGGGTCAAAGTTATTTGCCCAAGGTTACAGACCTAGCACTAAGGCCCAGAACACAGAAGTTCTCGTGATGAGCCCTTGTCAAACTCATTAACATGACTATTTTACAAAAGGTTAGCGCATATAAACAAAGTTAAATATTTCCAGAAACCAAGGTCATTGTGTTTTTCATTAGCAAAAGCATAATGCCATGTAAAGTTAGCAATGTCTTGCATAAACTTCAAATATCATGACATCACGTTCATTATGTCTTATCTAAAGGTTTTTTACTATTCCCAAGTGACATATACCTCACTAAACTCACCTTAGGGGGAACAACTCTTTTGCATATCATTAGCACTAACACCATTATACTTAACGCAATACCCTTTTCGTCCAAATATGTGCTTTAACCTGGCGCTAGTAAGCTTTGAAGATACCTGTTAATGCTTAACGAGTCGAAAGGTAAGCACTCGTTAAGTAATTAATCAACCACTGTGGATCTGGGCCTAAGATGTGACCTACAGTAGATATACCTGATTCAAAGGCAGTGATAGCACTATTTGTCGTTGTAGAGAGTAAAACTCTCTAAGTACATTTTTTGGCAAAAACTCACTAAATGCACTTCCTTACATGGAATTTCTGGATATTTCTATTGAAAAACTCATTAAGTGCCTATTCCGTCATAGTTCAGAGATAGCAAAACATAAAAATCATTAAGTATAATTTTTAAATAATGTCAAAAATATTTCACATTTAATCGCCTTTTGCTCAGTACTAAAAGAATGTAGTTAACGCTTTTTGTCACTACAATGACATATTGTACTACTGTTTCTAATCATCAGTTGTCAAGAAGTTAATAAACAGGTATTCAATCCATGAATATGGAGGGAAAAAAATAACTTACTTGTTTGAGAATGTCTTGATTCTGATTCACATGAAAAGAAAAAAAAACAAGTATTATTACAATTAGTTCTATATGAACATGGATATTTCTCTTAACATACAATATTTAAATATTACTACTGTACATAAAATAATGAACTGCACACTTTTATGTAAGCATAAAAATAATACAGTTAATAGAGTAAAACAACACAATATATCGACGCCTAGAAAAAAACCATAACCCTAAGGTGATCTCTGACCAGAAGATGATACAGTCCTTAGTGTCCAAACAATGTACAAATGGATCTTGATTGAAGTCTCATGACATATGGAAATAAATAAAGAGAAAGATCATGGTGCAACACTGACACAAAATAAATAAAAACCACTAACCACAAACACTACATAAAACAACATGAACCACAGAATTGCTAAAAATAAACTGGTGTTATTTAATAAACACAACACAGACAAAACCAATGTCTAAAAAAGGAACACAAGCTGAGGGGGTCCAATCCGGAAATTGTAAAATTGGAATCCTACTCACGACAATATGTAAATAAATTGGCGTGGTCAGCATCTCAATCATTCCCTTGGTGCAAAATTCCAAGGAGGGCACTCCACGAGGTCCTTCCACGGCTTGGACACCGCCACGTTCACTGCTGCCTCGATCCCAGACCCACTGGTCTTGTCACATTCTGATTGCGTGACTAGAACATGCGCCGCCACCAGGAATCCCAGGACTGCACCACGAACACGGAACCCGGCCTGAAGCCTCTCAAAGCTCCACAAATGTTCGATAGGTGATAAGACTACACAAAGTCCACACTGCTGTCCTCTAAAGTGTCCTCTGTAGTTTGCAGAAAAACCCCTCTGCCCACCCAGAGGACACTTTAGAGGACAGCAGAGTGTGACAAGACCAGCGGGTCTGGGATCGAGGCAGCAGTGAACGTGGCGGCGGCGTCCGAGCCGTGGAAGGACCTCGTGGAGTGCCCTCCTTGGAATCTTGCACCAAGGGAGTGATTGAGCTGCTGACCAAGCCAATTTATTACACCTTGATAAAGTGCTGTTGAATGAAACGCGCAGGTGCGTTCATGTAGTCCGTTTTTATTGTTTACTAGCCTGCAATAAATTTGATCAATTATTCTTAGTTTGGAGTTGCCTGGATATTTTTTCTTCTTCTGGATATTAGAAGCAGGATTTTGTTGGCTCTTTCTACATCTACTGCTACTTGGATTCCTTACCTGGATGGATTGCACGCCACAGATGTCTGGAGTGTCCCTAGGAGTGTACAGGTAAAGAGCCGCAGTGCTGTATATACTGGACATTATCCTATATATTCAAAGACTGGATGGGTGTTTATTGAAGTGTCAATTGATGTGGGTGTCACGTGGACTCCACTAGACACTTATCCCCCCCAGTCCAACTACATCATTACTTTGTGGATACTCCATTACTATCTGGAGATATATGTTTTATATACCCTACAAATGGAACCGTGTCTGATTGTTGAGCACCACACTCACTCTCGTTCTAGTTTATTTTTAGCAATTTTGTGTTCATGTTGTTTTATGTAGTGTTTGTGGTTAGTGGTTTTTATTTATTTTGTGTCAGTGTTGCACCATGATCTTTCTCTTTATTTATTTCCATATGTCATGAGACTTCAATCAAGATCCATTTGGACATTGTTTGGACACTAAGGACTGTATCATCTTCTGGTCAGAGATCACCTTAGGGTTATGGGTTTTTTCTAGGCGCCGATATATTGTGTTGTTTTATGTATGTTGTTAATGATATGTATCGATCCTAATCACCAGGTAGCCTAGCCTTTTTATAATTAAGGGTTTTTTTGTTTTTTTTGGTAATCACTTTTAGTAATATTATTACTATATTATTTTAAGCATTAGCGCTTTAATCACAGTTTTTTTTTACAGTAAATAGAGTACAGTTCTTTTTACCATAACTTTTTGTGCAACATTTTGCTTACAAAACTCATGGTGGCCACTTTGACTGTGATGTTCAGGTTTTGCTGGAACTGGTTTTGGATTATGAAAAAAACTTTGAAATATCCATGTTATATCCATACGTTAAGAGCGGTAATGTTTTTCAATGTGGAGATCTGCATCTTCCTCATGCATAGAGCTTATAGTGCCATTATGATTGACGGTAAAGCCGAAATGGAAAGCCCCACTTGTCTTTCACCCCATGCTTCTACAGGTGCTCTGTGATTCCTTTCAGACACCTCCAACACTGCTGAGTGATGAAGAAGAAGTCGTTGAATAGCGTTATTTCAGAGCCATCTATGTTGATATTCTTTATTCTCGCCTTTTACACTGCCGAGGATGATGAAGATGAGCTCTTGGCCCAGTTCCGTGCTCTTCGCCAAAAGGAGGGAGAAGAGCTGTCCACGTTTATCCAACACTTATAACTATCCTTATGGGGATTACTCTCCAAGAAAATTATTCCTGCCACAGTAGTGGATGAGTACAGATTCAAGCAACTCATGAAAGTATCTCTATCCTCGCACCCTATCGCTCTCATGATGAGGCAATCCACAGGCCGAGAAAACCCATAACTTCCTGGAATTGCTGGGCCACATAAGAAAGCAGGAGGTTCAGTTACATTTCTACACTCCCAAGACATCTCAGGAATCTTCCAAGGGAAAGAACAAAGCGACCCCTTCCAAGAAGCCTAGTGCAAAAGAGAATCCTGTGGACAATACCGCCGAGGGTCCACCATGACAGACCCCCTCGAGGCCTAGAAGATCGGCTCCTAACTCTGGCTTCAATACGACCCGAAGCAACCGTTGCTTCAACTGTCACCAAGAAGGTTACTTCGCCCGGGACTGCCCGAAGCCAGACCCTTCCACCCCTGGAGCCATGGCCTTCACTGTGCATTCGGCAGAACAGCCGTCCACATCCTCGCAAAAGTGCATCTGCACCTAGTCCCGAAGAGGAGGCCCCATCGGATACCTACAATCAAGGGAGACCCACAGCCATAGTAAGAGTACTAATAGAGGGCATCTACTCTTCCACGTTGCTGGACACTGGGTCGCAAGTAACCATCATCTACCATCCATTCTACGACCTGCACCTCAAGCATCTGCCTATGCAGTTGACGGAGAAGATGAAAATGTGGGCCTTAGCAGCGAAGACTACCCCATTGAAGTGCGGTTGGATATAACGCAGATCAATAGCAACAAATCCCACCCCATGGAAGTAGAAGTCTTAATATGTCCCGAGCCCCGGGAACATCCATTTCCCCCATCATATTGGGAACCAATGCATATGTGGTGAGAGCCCTAATCCAGGCCTATCTGCAAGAAGCAGGGAACTACCCCTATCATCTCTACGGATTCACCCCTTATTCAAGGAGGAATTCCATAGAATCTCTGCCCAAGAAGGATGTGGGCAATTCTTCAACCTGGAGAAGGGGTTGACAGAGATTCCACCAGGGAGAGTGAAGCACAAGGCAGCTGTACCTAACTACCTGGGCCACGACAAGGCCGACTGGTACTTTTCACTAGAGACCACGCCTGAGAGGATGTCAAGAGACGGTTCAAGGTGGTACCAGAAATGAAGGAGTGGAAGTCTGCACTTTCTCACTGGTTCAAGTTGGCCATACAGAATATCTCACCCCACCCTATACGGTTTGACATCGGGCAAACACTGGGTCCGATATACCCGTTTAGCACAATAGAATCCCTGGCTCACGTGAACGTGGCTACCGTACAAGAAGCCCCTACCGGATTACAGTTTGACTTTGGGGAATCGACCTTACCCTCAGAGTGGAAGAAACGGCTAAGCGACAAGCTGCGAGAATGCCAGGAGATGCTCTCCACCAGCGAGATGAATGTGGGCTGCAGCAAGAGTGCTCAACACATGATCAAACTGAATGATGCCACGCCATTTTTGGAGCTTTCCAGAAGCATAACTCTCAGAGATGTGGAGGATGTGAGGGACGTTCTGAAGGATATGGAGATGGCGTGTGTCATAACAGAGTCCTGTAGCCCCTATACCTGTCCTATTGTTGTAGTGCGGCAGAAGAATGGGTTCGCTCATCTATGCATGGACTTCCGCACCCTGAACTGCAGCACGGTCCCAGAACAATATACTTTGCCGTGGATTGAAGATATCCTCAGCGCTTTGTCAGGCAGTCAGTGGTTCAGCATGCTGGACTTGAGATCTGGATTCTACCAGGTACACATGAGCCCGAAGACCAGGAGAAGACAGCGTTTGTCTGCCCCCTCAGGTTTTACCAGTTCACCCGTTGCCCCAAAGGCATTTGTGGTGCACCTGCAACATTCCTGAGGTTGATGGAAAAGACCAATGGTGATATGAATCCCAGGGAATGCCTGGTCTATCTGGATGATATCATCGTGTTCGGAAGAACATTAGAAGAGCACAAAGAACGCCTTCTGAAAGTCCTGGATAGCCTGGGAAAAGAAGGCCTGAAGTTGTCCCTGGACAAATGTCGCTTCTGCCGCACTTCGGTCACCTACTGCTGCGGCCCCTTTTAACCTACTACATCCCCAGAAAAATTTGGGGATGTTTTCCGTTTGTCACGGACTTTGCCGCACGTCAGCCGCATTCACCAGACAGCGCTAATGGCGCTTAACATTGAAAGCACCCGCGGCGCCCAAACCGGCGGAAAACATGCCGCATCTGCCAGCGATTTAAAAAATCGCGGGGAAACGGCCGCAGGAGGTTAAAGGCGGCCGCCACTATTTGTGGGCCACATAGAGTCCACAGTAGGAGTGGCTACCGACCCCGCTATGGTTGAAGCCATGGTGAACTCTCCCAGACCAGATAACGTGATTGAACTACGATCCTATCTGAGGTTTTGCGGATACTACCGAAGATTCGTAGAAGGGTACTCCAGCAAGGCCAAAGGCCAAAAGCTGCAACCCCGCGAACACCCTTCGGAGACAAATTGACTTCAGCCTGCAAGAAGGTATTCACGGGGCTGAAGAAGAGTCTCATAGAATCCCTGTTTTGGCCTATGCAGACCCGGGACAACCATGCATCCTACACGTGGATGCCAGCTTCAACAGGCTGGGAATGGTATTGCACCAAAAATACCCTGCAGGCCCCCAGCCGGTGGCATATATGAGTCACAGTCTGATGGCGAGCGAGCAGAACAACCCAGTCCATAAACTGGAATTCCGAGGCAGACTCAAAAGGTATCGGGAATGTCCTGTAGTGACAGATCAGTACACCCGATACGCGCAAGCGTTCCCTACAAAAGACCAGAAAGCTCTCACAGAAGCCAAAGTACTGTGGGGGAAGTAATTCATTCATTATGGGTTACCTAATCTAATGCATTCTGATCAAGGGAGAGACTTCGAGAGCAAGTTAATTAAAGAGCTTCTAAACTTACTCAATATGGAGAAGTCTCGCACAACTCCCTATCACCCTGAAGGAGACGTCCTGCTGGAAAGGTTTAACTGAACCTTACTAGATATGCGAGGCACCCTGAAGGGCTCTGAGAAGGCCAGCTGGAGCAAGTATGTTGAGCCGCTAGTGCATGCATACAATTGAACCAGGCATGAACGCACCGGGTACACACCCTATTTCATGATGTTCATCAGAGAATCATGACTACCTGTGTATAATCGTCTACGGTATCTACAGATGGGGTACCAAATATGACGCACTACAAATATGTGCAACGGCTCCTGGATAACCTCCATAGAGCGTATCAGTTGGTGGAAAAGGCTAACGCCAAACTCTGAGAAGGCCAGCTGGAGCAAGTATGTTGAGCCGCTAGTGCATGCATACAATTGCACCAGGCATGAACGCACCGGGTACACACCCTATTTCATGATGTTCATCAGAGAATCATGACTACCTGTGTATAATCGTCTACGGTATCTACAGATGGGGTACCAAATATGACGCACTACAAATATGTGCAACGGCTCCTGGATAACCTCCATAGAGCGTATCAGTTGGTGGAAAAGGCTAACGCCAAACTGAATGAGAATATCAAATGGAGGTATGACCATAAGGTCTGCCATCGGGAACTTTGGCCCGGAGATGCAGTTCTCCTGCGAAATTTAGAAATAGCAGGGATGCACAAGCTAGCTGACTGCTGGCAAGAAGCTCCTTTCGAGGTAGAGTCCCAGATGCCGGGCCTCCCTGTACACCGTATCCAAGATTCAGATGGAAGGGTAAGGTTCTGGCATCAAAATCACTTGCTACCTATTCCTCAAGTGGGAGAGACACCACCAGAAGAAGTTGCGGGTAAGGGGCCTGTCCCCCCTGTACTCTCCGCAGCGACTTCAACAAGCTGACCACTCGACCCAAGGAGTCCGAGCTTTGTACCTACTGAAGACTATGTAGCTCAAAATTCACACTCTATGAGAGGGCTAGGACCTCAAGCCGATGGTAGCCTCTTCAACCAAGAAGAGGTCAAAGAAGAGACTCCCAGGGGTCAAAGAGTGAGACGACCTCCAAAGAGACTGGCGTATGATTCGTTAGGTTTGCCTCCATAATAACCGTGCTCACTAAAGTTTTTAAAATGGTTTAGATGCTTATTGTTCAGTTAAATTGTATGTATGATATGCATTTTTCATTATATAAGATTCTGTATAGCATGCTGTTCCCAAGTAGGGACGTTGTTTTCTCCACCATGGGGAGGCTGTAGCAGAGTCCCCCACCTTACCTCCGGTGAGGGGGAACTGCTTAAGTGCCACTGGAGGTCTGCGCTGATCGGGAGTGTGGGGGTGGCCTTATTGATTTAGATGCGCATGCGCAGTATGGTGAGGTGGCGCATGCGCAGCCAGGTAGTGTGGTAACCATCTTAGGTGGCTCCGTATAGAATACTGTGGGACCACAAGTCCCAGGGACATCTAGGAGGAAGGGATTACATTTGATGTGCAAACGCCTCGCGAGGCAGTCCTGACGGATGAGGCAACGGAGCAGGTAGTGTCCAGGGAGCAGTGCTCCCTGGACTAGACCTAGGCTTGCCCCAGCTATGCACTGAGTCACTCCAGAGAAGTGTGCAGGGAAGACCCCCAGAAAAGGATGATTCCCCATTAGTGGTAGCAGTGCTGTTGCACAGGTGACCAGACAACCACACGGTGTACTGTAGTCTGGGACCAAGCCACGGGCTCTTAGACAGTTTAGGTGAGGCCCTCCAGCTGGAGCTCGCCCCACGAGGTGGATCTGGACTCATAAGGAGTGAGGAGATTTGTGTTGGAGGACCCACGTCGTGGGACCTGACTGATCCTCTTACCGACGGCGACACTTGGGTACAGGAGTTCCCAGGGAGGTATATAAGTGCACCAATGATTCACACAGGGGGTAGCGCTACATCACTCTTGGGTGGGACTGTTCTATGGACACCAGGTGTTTAGGTGTCTAGGGCACCCTCAGTACTTTGGGGGAACCACACTGGGGTGTTGGGTATTGTGTTGCATATTACCTTGGGACATTGTATTGTGGGTGTGTTATTGTTATAGTGTGTTATAGCAAAGAAGTTATATTTATACTCAGTGTATTGGGGTTTTTGAGTCCTATGTGGGACCATCCCACTCTGCTGGGATCCATCATAGGTGAAGGCACTGGACAGAACGGAAAAGGAGTGATCACTCCAGGCTCCCAGAAGTGGAGGCTTATGCCGCCTGCATGCCAAGAGGTACAGAAGCACGTGTAGTTCCCTTAGTCATAGGGAAAGGGGGCTACACTTGATTGTCTTTTTAATCTGTGTCAGGAAGACACACAGATCGTTCTTGGTGCAGAGCTTTTGTAAATTTCTTTTCGTAGCGTAGTCCCTTGATATGTCCACCGACTAGTTTTCATATATTTCAGAGATTGCACATGGCGAGCCAGAGGGGGAATCAGAAGCAGGTGTTGGATCAGACCTTTCAACCAGTTCGGCATGGCGAAAAAAAGTGAAACCTCCTGGTTTCTTTTTTTAACCGGCAATATGGTCATTATTTGTTTTCCATGCTAAGTGGATTTGCTAATGTTTTGGGTTTTATTGCCCATTTATCCTCGATGGAGAGGGAGCTCTTTCTTTATACCTCCTGCTTAAGAGCCATCAACCACATACCCCAACACCAATGTTTTTAATATCCCATGGATTTTATGAAGATAGAAATGTTAGTGAATAAAGCGATATTTCTGCGTTAAAAATGCACATTCTTTTATTTCCATGGGCAATATTATCTCACGTTTAACACGTTTTAGTAAATTTAGACCTACATCGGTTAGTTTATCGGTTATAGGAATTCTGAATATGGATATACTATATGAATTCCATATATGGTTAGATTACAGTAGATAGGCATGAAACATGGGAAAAATGTGGATCAGGTGAAATCTGATTGCCATTATTGGAATTCATTTTTTCCTCTTATGAGATATCCTCGGATAATGTTTCACCTGGGTTTTCTGTTTGCCTTCCTCTGGATCAAAATACTGTAAATACAAATATAGGATAAGTACTGTATCTGTCATCTAAATTTAAGATACAGTAGGTTGAACATGATGGACATACTGTATGTCTTTTCTCAACCTCATCAACTATGTAACTTAAGAAGAAATATGTAATGTAATAAAAGCATTTCTATACTGTATGTACATTTACATTTCTGTACATTGTCATTATTTTGACTTAATTCAACAATGCCATAGCTAACAACAATTTATCTGTGCGTAATCACAGTTTTAGGCAGCTGCACAAATATAAAGCCGATATTTCCACTCTACATATTTTGTTTGTATTTAATAATATAAAGACACAACTCTTTTAATGATCAAATATATCAACAGAAGTGTAAAATGACATTAAAGAAGCAAAGGGCTTGTTGTCATAGTAACATATTTCTTTCTTCAGTCAATCATAGGGAAAAAATACAAAAGCTACATAAATGTTCCTAACCCTATCCATGCACAATAGCCATTTTCCAATAGCAATTTTGTATTGTATTGGTTTTTAACTTATCTGATGGCCAAAAGTAACATTAATGAAGGTGTTACTATTTTTACAAATAAAGCAGAGAAATGTTTGGCATGGTTTTATATTTCCCATTCTACATTCACATTACTTTACATAACCAAATGCTATTTACACAGTTCTTATTCAAAATGAACAAGCTTCATTGCATATGTAACTTCACAGATGAAAAGCTTTTACAAAATAACCTATTTAAAAAAAACTAAAATATAAACATTAAAATATCTATTTGTTTAAAACCTTATTTCTTCATGTGTTTACAATTTGTACCAAACAAAATACAAACAGATGTGTTTACTCTGTATTGCACTTTTTATCCTTTAACTGAAATCTTAGTTTCTTTTCAGAAAATTGAATTTCTGTTTTTTTTCTGCACTGGCAAAGACCACGTAACACTAGTATTTCTGTTTATAGGTAGCGTGGTATTTTGAAATGTAAAGCTCGCCTGGTGTTCTCTACAGACTGCGATACGATGCAACAAACCATGTAAACTTACCTACTTCCAAGGTTAAAAAACTCGCTGCCATTCACACTTACGGTATTAAGAGAACAGAATTGCAATGGTAATATCTGATATCAGAGCAATAATAAACAGGTGGGAACTCCAAAAAAATGAAGATTTGTAATTCCTCTGAATTCCAACATATCAGCTACTTATGTTTATGTATTTGACTAATTGCTTAATTGTTTACCATGGAAAAGTTAAAAGTTGAAATAATTATTCAAAAACACTTATAAATCAGTTATATTTAATCTAATAAACATGTCACTGTGCTTTGTTCACTTCCTCTTTTCAAGAAGAGAGGAATTATGCACATCGCCTTTATTGCAATCCACATGTAGATCTGTATGAAGGCTGAGCTGCAAATTCATTTTCTGTTAAGTGAGGAGAGAAGGTGGCTCACAACGTTAATGAGATGGCATTTTTGGTGCAGTGCTGTTCTACCAGAGCTGACAGGTGTGGAGATTTATTCACTGCTGGGCTGTTTATTTGGGTCTTTGTGACTGAATGGTTTACAATCCACATTAACCTCCACATTAACTGAGTATATAAAACATCTCTGTTTTAATGAATACTAATTTGTTGTGAGATCATCATGACAATACTGTCATTATGTCTCTGTCTACACTCAACATTTGTTTTAAAGCTCATGGATTTTTACAGTATAGGGACTCTCCCCCTACTGAGCATGCTTCTTGTTCAAGATAACAGGTTTTCCTTTAGAATCAGTTGAATCAACTGACTGTTTTTACAAGTCTACTTAGGGGGTAATTCAATATATTCTGAAGAGGTTGGTCACACTGCGATTGGATGAAACCCCCATTGGCTTGAGTAAATTGAATAGCCCCATAAATATTCAGCTTCTAAGAGTGTTTCTGGGTATTGTAATTATCCATTTTGGATGATGCCTGTTGTTGGGAGCCACTCAAACCATAACTTGAACAATACACATTAGGTAGTAAATATTTTGACAATTATATATGTAACCAGGTTCCCTCTGCGTCATTTGCTGACCCGTGACCCACTCGCTTTCTCCGCTGCCGGGGGTCACTCGATAGACCCGCCGGCAGTTCTGGAGGGTGGGGGCTAGTGCAGGGAGCGTTTAGACGTTCCGGCGGTCCCTGGCGGCTCCCGAGCAGGGCGCCGCCATCTTGCGTTAGATCACGCATGCACAGTAAGTCCCGGCGGCCCAGCAGAGTGGCGCATGCGCAGGAAGGAATGCGCGAACGCTGGCCAATAGGGAGAGGGCTCTAAGCAGGGACTACAGCTCCCATGAGCCTTAGGGGACCCCACGTGATGCCAGGGAGCCAATAGGGCTGTAGAATCTCCCTGTGGAGGAGATTTAGATACTTTTCGCGGGCTCCACTAGTCAGTCGCCATCAGGAGCAGCTAGGGGAAGGAGGTAGGGTGCAGGAGTCAGTGACTCCCTGCACTAGGCCAGCAGCCCCGTAGGCCCCAGATAGCCCTGAGCCACCAGTAGCTTTGTGTTGTTCAGGGACAGGCCCCAGGTTAGGGACCCTGCTCCTTATTATCCAGAGTCAGTTAGGGACACAGCGGACACTGCGCGTCCATCCAGAGGTCTGGGCTCAGACCTTCGCTGTTGCTGCAGCAGCCACCCGGGTGGGATCGCCCCGGACGGTAGTTCCTGTAGTCAGCTGTCATCGGATCCTTTGTGAAGCTCCTTGGCAGGCCCGGGCACTGGAGTGCTCGGCAGGTAACCATCACCAAGTGCACCAACGAAACTATATTATACTCACACGGGACTAGTGGCTGCGCAGTCACACATATCTATCTTACTTGAAGGGACATATTGTGTGGGGTTACTTGACACGGGGTGGGATCACCCAGTGAAAGGGGGTCGGGTCCTGCGAGACGCAGTAGTTAGTGTCTCCTCTAGGGAGGGACACCTGTAGGTTATTTGCACGTTTGCACTAGTAAAGTCATTGGTTGTTTTACATTCTGTGTGTGGAATATATATATTGTCCTGCGACGAACCACTCCCCCTCTGGTGGGAGCCATCGCAGGTGGAGGCGCTGCTCCGAGTACGAGGTTACTCATTATTTATACGTGCCCCAGGCTCCCGTGGCAGAGGTTTAGGCCTCCTGTAAGCCTAACAGGTAAAGCACCACACCTGGTAACATTAGGTTCCCCGCACACACACACTATATGCTATTGGGTGGGGGAATACCCGTTACATATATTACATTTTTTAATAGATACACTATGTTGCTAGATGTGATATTTACATGATTATTGAAGTGAAACTTCTTTAGTGGCACCTCTGATGGGATAAAACTGGATGATGTGGGGCGAAATGTGAAACGGAAGTGACGTCACGTAATGGATGCCGCTCCGCTCACACCGCCCCTGTCACATGTTGCGGCGGCGGCGGCGATAGCCGCCGGCGCCGCTCCTAATCGCCGCCGCGATCCCTCCCCGAGCCCCACACCCCCCCCCCGAGCCCCACACCCCCCCGCACACCGTGACATATGCGGCGGCGATAGCCGCCGCTCCTAACATCCGCTGCCATGCCGCGCATGCGCAGTTGTGATGGCGCCGCTGATGGACGCCACACATGCGCAGAAGCGGTTGGCAGCGGCGTTGTTCCCCCCACACGCGTTTGCGGGCCCCCTGCGCTCGCAGGAAGCGGTGACATACGGCGCAACACACGTGCGGCACAGGGGCTCGGCGCCGGCTCCTGGAAGAAAGGGTGACCGCGCATGTACCCCGCGGGGGGGAAGGGTGTGCGCAGAATTTGTGGCGTGGGGGGGGTACACAGGATTTGTGAAGGGGGGGACACAGAAGGGGAGGGGGGGAAGTGGTGCGCAATTTTAAACCCCGCCCCTGGCTGCAACAGGACACACACACACACACACACACACACTGACTGACCCCCACACAGATCTTGACTGACCCACCCACACCTCCCCACACACTGACTGACCTACCCACATACTGACCCACCCACCCACACCCTGACCCACCCACCCACACCCTGGCCCACCCACCCACACCTCCCCACACACTGACTGACCCACCTCCCCACACACCCACACCTCCCCACACACCCACACACTCACACCTCCCCACACACTGACTGAACCACCCACCCACACCTCCCCACACACTGAACGACCCACCTACCCACCCACACCTCCCCACACACTGACCGACCCACCCACCCACCCACACCTCCCCACACACTGACCGACCCACCCACCCATACCTCCCAACGCACTGACCGACCCACCCACCCACACCTCCCCACACACTGACCGAAAACCCACACCTCCCCACACACTGACTGACCCACCCACCCACACCTCCCCACACACTGCCCGACCCACCCACCCACACCTCCCCACACACTGACTGACCCACCCACACCTCCCCACACACTGACTGACCCAGCCACCCACACACACTGACTGACCCACCCACCCACACCTCCCCACACACTGACTGACCCACCCACCCACACCTCCCCACACACTGACTGACACCTTCCACCCACACCTCCCCACACACTGACTGACCCACCCACCCACACCTCCCCACACACTGACTGACCCACCCACACACTGACTAAAAACACACACACCTCCCCACACACTGACTGACCCACCCACACCTCCCCGCACACTGACTGACCCACCCACACCTCCCCGCACACTGACTGACCCACCCACACCTCCCCGCACACTGACTGACCCACCCACACCTCCCCGCACACTGACTGACCCACCCACACCTCCCCGCACACTGACTGACCCACCCCTCCCCGCACACTGACTGACCCACCCACACCTCCCCGCCCACTGACTGACCCACCCACACCTCCCCGCACACTGACTGACCCACCCACCCACACACTCTGACCCACCCACACACCCCCACACACTCTGACCCACCCACACCTCCCCCACACACTGACTGACACACACACTGACTTACACATACACACTGACTGACACACATACACACACATACACACACACACACACACACACACTGACTGACACACACACTGACTTACACATACACACTGACTGACACAGATACACATACACACACACTGACTGACACACATACACACACACACACACTGACTGACACACACACACACACACACACACACACACACACACACACACACACACACACACACACACACACACACACTGACTGACACACATACACACACACTGACTGACACACATATACACACACTGACTGACACACATACACACACACTGACACACTGACTGACACACATACACAAGGAATTCACACTTAGTGCTTATAGCTAATACAGGGGATGTGTGCCGAGCACGCGCATTCTAAGTCAAATTTATTTGCGTTTTGTCACTGAAATTGTATTTTGATTTTTTATTAAAACATCACCAACACAAATACAATTTCTGTGACAAAAGTCAAAGAAGTTTCACTTACTATGCGTGTGCACAGCACACACAGCTTTTTTTTTAAATTTGTTCAGGGTATATTTCTGTCAAAAACTCTTTAAATTAAATTGTTTAACTGCATTCTTCCGGTATAATACAAATATCATTGTATTCTCTGAAACAGTTCAACTATTCTTTGGACCATCAGATATTATTTGTTTCTACAGTACTTTTGTACCCAATATTTGTTGTACATAGTAATGTCTGGACCTCACTACTTAGTAAATGCCAAAAGGGTAACTCTGTCTCAAATAGAAACATGTCAATAATTGCTACTGTATATTTCGCAAAATTTGAAAAGAACTAAATAATGAGGATATCATGAAGTTCCTTAGAGTAAAAATATGGCTATCCCTTGTTCTTATTTAGAGTTGAATAATTAATACCATTTGATTGTATGTAAAGTGTGACTAAGGTGCTTATTCTTTGATATTGATTTATTTAACTGAGCTCATAATTAAGATGCTCACAATTATAGTTATTAAAACAGAAAATACATACCTCTTCAGGATTATACTTTGCAAGAACACCATTTCCATGAAACTCTTCCAAAACATCTTTAACTTTCTTTGTTGAATCTTCAAAAAAAAAAAAAACAAGAACAAACAATTATAATTGTAAGTACTTTGAGACACTTTTTAAAATTAATGCTAAAATAGCAATGGTAACTATATTCAGTAACTTGAAATTAGTAAATGTAGCAACAGATTAAGCGAACCTCAATATACAGTAAAAATAGGGAAGAATCACAAATCTCTGATAAGGGGTAGCACAACTAGATCCCACATTACCTGCCATACCGTACAAGTAGTTGACAGTTAATGCCCTATTTTATAATATTGTCAACTTATTATTTTGCGTCCAGATCATAATTGAAAAAGAGAGATAAAACATGATTTTGCCTGGTAAAATAGTGTTTTTAAATAAAAGAAATTAAAATGAATAGATTATCAATAATCATTAAATTTAAATCAATAAAGAAATGAAAAATATATTAAAAAGTGCTGTTTGCTGTATTCATTGCCATATATAAATATTACAAGGAATGTTGCACTGAAAAGGTTACAATGTGTAGAAGTAACATAGCGAAAATCTCAGGACATCTATATAGCTGCCTAAAAAATAAATTAAGTGCTATATTGTGGAAATACCAAACTAAAGGTGAGATGAACACTCTAAGGTATTCAAAACAGTGAACCTAAAAGTATGGTGAATATGTTATAATGAATCAAATGTTCACATCAAATAAAGTTCACTGCGGGTGTGCTGCTCTTCAAAGGTGTTGACTTCACATCGCAGAACTATATAAAAAAAGAAAAAAAAGCGTCCAACCACTCATTGTGTACTGTGTATTAAATATATATATATTGGCAGAATAAAAGCGTAAGTATTGCATGTATAAAAAATAGGCCGTGAAAAAGCATGTAACAATATCACTTTACCTGTCTTCCATGGCATCCATGGCATCCGGAAGCATCAACCCACGTCTGGCATCTGACTTCTGATCAGCTGGAAGAATACAAAGGCTCGGGCATCGTATGTAGCGGGAAGAAACCCTTTCTCATTATTGTCCGCATGGATGGCTACAATCTAGCAGAGTAGAGGGTGCTGTCGCGCCTAGGTGACACCAAATTCCTATGAACAAACCACCTACTCAGACAATATTAGCCAGCTGTTTAAATCCTTCACTGAGTGACCACTAAAATAATTAATCTCAGCAAGCTCAGTGTGTCACGGGACTAGCCAGAAATAGTACTGTGTAACAATTAGAACAGTGAGGCAATAGCAAATCCTACGCGTTTCATGGTGTACCTCATGCCACTTCATCAGGGTTTTGTTTGCCTCTGACTCAATCCTATATCCCAAATTGAACCATATGATTGGTTGACATTTAAAATCCCATCACATTCCAATCAGCTGTGTAGCTGGAAAAAACAAAGCGAATTGATGGGAATAGGGTGCTGTGCATCAGTAGTGTAAACATGGAACAAATGCCATATTAATGCATCACTACAGTACAACAGATTATATATGGTACAATTAAAAAATGCATTAAAAAAATAACATTAACAAAAATCATTCATTACATGTATAGTTAACATAATCACAAAAAAATTAAAATGACATATAAATACATATACAGTGTGGCTGTATCTGCTGTGTAATCCTAGAGAGAAAATGTGTAAGATTCTTCTTGACTATTAATGATAGTTGTTATGAAGTCTCATTCAAAAAGGGAGCATAAATCTAAGAAAAAAAACAATTGGATGGAGCAGGATAAACAAATGGAATATATATATAGTCTAGCCTATGAGGAAGAGAGAGTACAGGATTAGCACTAAATGGCTAAAACCAAACAGACAGGGAACAAGTCCAGAATACCACCAGAGAACGATCCAGCATATAAATACATATTAAGCACTATTCAACTAAATGCCCTATATAGATATAAAATAGAGAAGGAACCATACTATAGTCTAGAGATTAATCAGTGATTATACTGTAGATCAATTGACATACTGTATTAAGTACAAAGAAACACTGTCTATATCCTCATTGTATCCATCTGGAAAGAGTGCTCTTACTGTAAATTGAAAATCCAAAAGATTATTAACCCTATCTCCTACTCTTCTATTTGCTGGCACCATTTCTATACCCCTATTTCTTGCAAAAGGTAAGGGTCCTTATTATGGTGGCTTTAAAAATGGAACCTGTGATACCCATATTCTACCACCGGCCAAAAATACATAAGCAGCTTATAGACCAAGGTGCCCCATAATATCGGTATAAATTCCCTTACAGCTAACATTTCCCAATATGTAGATTATTATCTACAGAAATATGTAGCTTTAAGGCGTTCCTATACAAAGGATTCGACTTGCATACTTCAAATTTGTAAAGATTTCAAATGGAACACAGAATACAACTGGATTACATGTGATGTGCATTCATTGTATATGTGTATTCCATAAATTAAAGGTATAGAGGCAGTTAACCATTTTCTCTTAAAGACTCCCTACTTAGTAGTAAAAAAACGTGAATTTATACTTATTGTATAAAGTATATACTTACCCAAAAATATATCCTTTTTCTCCAGCAGTGCTACAGTATGTGCAAATTCGCAACATTTGCCCTTAGCTATGCAAATCTGTACATGGGAAGCTGGGAAGAAGGTTTCATCTGGCATAATCCCAATATGGGAAATATAGTAGTCTTTAAAAGATACATTGGTGATATTTTGATTTTGAGGAAGGAAAATCAGAAGGATTTAAATGATTTTCTGAAGTATATTAACACAAATGGCTATAAATTGGTATTCACTTCAAATATTAATGATACACAGATCGATTATATGGATCAGTACCACCAGATGGATTAATTGTCACTAACACACACTTTAAAGATGTTGATGCTACTAGTCTGCTTATGGTTAGTAGTAACCATAACAAAGTCTGGCAGGACAACATCCCTTTGGGACAATTAATCAGGCTTAAACGAAACTGTAGTACTGAGGAGAATTATGCTGTTCAGTCAGAAGATCTGTATAACAAGTTTCTGGATAGAGGCTATAGCCCTAATCTATTATATAAAGGTAGGTTAGGCTAATAGGATGGAGAGAACGATATTATTAACACATGAAATAGATAGAGAAGCAGAAGCAGTTTCACTGATAACTGTGTGTCCTTTGTTACCAACTATAACTCAACATGTATGAATATTTAGAAGATTATTAACAAACATTTGGGGAATACTTTTGAGTGACCCAGTTTTGGGCCCCCATCTTCCAACCACACCAAGAGTGATATTTACTGTAGGAAGTCTAAAAAAAATTGAAAACATGGTGTCTCCTAGTGAAATTGTTCCAATTGAATTTAGAGGCATTGGTGAAATAAGTGCATCAACATGGGTAACAAATAGTGCCACAGGAAATTTTCTGTAAGATGCCAAGCTTGCAAAATGTTGCATAATGAAAGAAGAACTTTTACGTCTAAACATAATGGTGAGACTTTCAACATTAAACAGGGCATATCTTGACTACCATCTTTACAGTGTATATGTTAGCATGCCCATGTGGCACTTGATACATTGGAAGAACCAAAAGAAAATAAAGAAGGTGCATTTGGGAACATGACAGGAACACCAAAATTGGTTGAGCAACATAGAGTCTCTAAACATTTTAAAGAGCACCACATTCAGGAACCTTTCCATTTGCAATATACAGTAAAGTTATAGAAATGGTGCCAGCAAATAGAAGAGGGGGGAGATAGGGTTAGGAATCTTTGAAGACGTGAACGTTTTTGGATTTTCAAATTAAGAGCACTCCTTCCAGGTGGACATAATGAGAACATAGATATAGTTTATTTGTGCTGAATGTACTAAATGTACTATAGGATTAAATCATGGATACAGCCACACTGTATATGTATTTATATGTAATTTCCATTTTTGTGGTTATATTCAATATACTGTACATGCAATGAATTATTTATTGTTAGTTTGTTAATGCATTTTTTAATTGTACTACATATAATCTGTTGTACTGTAGTGACAAATTAATATGGCATTTTTTCCATGTTCATTCCACTGACACACACTACCCTATTCCCATCAATTGGATTTGTTTTTTCCAGCTACTGTACACAGCTGATTGGAATTTGATTGGATTTGAAATCTCAACCAATCATATGGTTCCAATGGGGATATAGGATTGAGGGTGTCAGAGGCAAATATTATTCCCTGATGAAGTGGAATGAGATACGCCATGAAACGCATAAGATTTGATATTTGCTCACACTGTCCAGATCTTCTCTCCTCTCCCTTTCCATGTGGCTGTCATCTATCGCCCACCTACCTCTACTCATCCCCCTTCTGCCTTTCTCTCTCACTTTGAATCCTGGCTCTCTTTCTTTCTCTCCTCAGACTCCCCTTTTCTTCTCTTTGGGGACTTCAACTGCCACATTGATGACCCCTCTCTCCCGTGGGCTGTCCACTTTCTCTAACTAACCTCTTTTTGACCTTCAACAGTGCACTGCAACCATCACCCACAAGGATGGCCACTACCTAGACCTTGTTTTCAGTAAAAACTTTCCCTCTCTGATTTCTCCATTTTCTCATTTCCTATCTCTGACCATCCCCACATTTAATTTTCTCGCTCTCGGTTCTCCCCTTTTCCATTCCCATCTACCCCTCATTTCTGCAGAAACATGCCTCTATTAACCTACCAGCTTTTGATTCCACTTTATGCTCCTCCCTCTCCTCTCTCAGTTCTGCTACAGACCCTGACAACCTGGTCAGGAACTACAACTCTGCCTTAACCTCCTTTCTTGATCTACATGCCTCGCTTTCTCTCTGCTGTCCTCGCCCTTCTAACCCCAGACCCTGGCTAAATTTCCACACGCGCATGCTGCGTTCCTCCACTCATTCCTCTGAATGCCTCTGGAGGAAATCTCACACTCTCGCAGACTTCCTTCACTACAAATGCTATACTGTTTCAACTCTGCCCTCTCTTAAACTAAACAAACCTACTTTTCTTCACTAATCAACATGCACAAATCTAAAAGTTTGATGTCACCTTGGTGCTTCAGCGCCCTCTACTCTGCTACATTGTAGCCATCCGTGTGGACAATAATGAGAAAACGTGTCCACCTTCTACTTACGATGCCCGAGCCTTTGGATTCTTCCAGCTGAACAGACGTCAGATGCCAGTTGATGCTTCCGGATGTCATGGAGGACAGGCTTTCTTTCACCAGAGTTTTGCTTTGCTGTGGAGGGTTTATGTCACTTTTTTTACCCACCATAACTTAACTAAGTATGGTAAATCCCATCCTCATTGCTTCATTGCATAGCCAGTTAACCAACCCCACACTGATGAGACCCATTAAGGTCGAAACGGCTGTCTGTGGGTGGGTTTTCTGGCTATGCATCTTAACCCTGGCTGTGCTTAAAGCTGTGACAATGCAGCAAGCTTAAGCCTATAGGGAACCATGTTAAAAATGGTTTTGAAGCAAAAGGTGACACTGTGTGCCCATTTGCATGTCATTTCTCAGAATCCCTTGCTGCAGTGGAAATGCTGTATGCTGGGTGATAATGGAGAAAGGCGGGGTTGCAGACCTGTCTAAGACATGCAAATGAGCATACAGGAATATTCCCATTTGCTATATATATATATATATATATATATATGTGTGTGTGTGTGTGTGTTACAATTAGAAAATAATGGAACATACAGTATATTGCTACTTCTGATGTTCTTGAAATTCTGCTGATTCTCTGGCAAGAAAAGAAGTGATGCTAAAGGATTCTTCAAGATAACTAGGAGAGGCCTTGATACAATGTGCCTTTCAAAGAGAAGCATGTGCAGTCCATTGTCTTGTGATTATACACGAGTAAACCCTACTGATCAGAATTGATCTATTAATGGAACAGATGCATAATGGCAGTAGATTTCATGGTCAACTACCCCATCTACAGCAGTTTTTTTTATCTGCTGACACTGCAAGAAACATTACTGACATTGTTTAACAAACATCAATCTGATTGGCTGGGACTGTTCTTGGGATGTTGGTGTGGTGTGTCAGGGAAATAATAATTACCATAGCTTTCAGTTTGTTATGTAGGTACACATGCATGTAAGAGAGCTACAGTAGTCTGTGCCCACACTGCAGCATATATTCTGTAGGCTTTATTAGCTGAATAAATTATTTCTTATTAGATTATTTTAGGAATTATTTTAAATCCAGTTATTTCATCACCACAAATATACACCAAATTACCCCCCACTCCCCACCCCATAGATTCCATATATACACAAAATTAACCCCCCACCCCAAAATACATACCAAATTAACCCCCCCCGCCCCATACATACATTAAAGTTACTCCACAAACCAGCCTTACCTGGATAAGAACAGTAGGGAGGTTTGGTGCAGAGCACACTCTGAGGACAAGGATGTGCAGCAGCCTGTCAGTTACACAGGCTGCCCTGCATGAGAGGGGCTTGAGTGTCCGGTCAGCACCTCCTCCCTGGTACCAACCAAAATGTCTACAATCAAACCGGCCAAGGGTGTAATTGTTTTAGTGCAACACAGGCTAGCAAGCCCCTGATAAGGTTTCAAGGGTTTAGAACCGAAAGTGTAGCATACATGAAATGTGGTATGCCACTTAAAATGGGTCACTTTAAAGTTGAGACACAGTACAAGTACAGTATGCTGGTAACCCGATGCAGTGCTGCTTCCCCAATCTGATTTTAAATATATAGGCCTAAGACGTCACCTGATCACAGTTAAACTTTGCCCAGACATAGGTCAATTAACACGAGAGGCATAGAAGACAAATGTTATGTTTGCTATCAGACATGTTAGCAGTTATGTTATATTAGCAGTTAGCAGTTATTTTTTTGCTAATATTATTAGCATAGCAGATGTTTATTTCATCAATCTTAAATAAGATTTGTTGAATACATTTTCTATATAAACAATATAAAAACAGATTGCTTGTCCTTACATAAAGTAGTCCAATATGTATGTTGAGTGTTTTGAAAGTATGATAATACACCCTGAAGGTGCAGTAGAGCTTGATTTATGATGCTCACTCTTAATCATTCATACATTGGAAATGAAGTGTGAAGATTAAAATGTTTAAAGTAGATTTTACTTACATGCTGCATACTTTTGAAGTTGAGAAAATTCTGCAGGGCTGAGATTGACCCATTTTTCTTGGTTAGTCATTATGATCATAGAGATTCCAGTTACAAAGAGGACAAATGTAACACTTTGAAGGCAGCAATAATTCAAATAATTTCCTTCCAATTCCCAAGTGTCCTTAATCTGCAATGAAGGGATAATAAACAGAGATAAAATCCTCTATGTCACAGCGGTGCGCAAAGTGGGGGGCGCGCCCCACTGGGGGATGCGAGATCTTTCTGGGGGGGCACGGGTGGTTGCAGAGGCCCAGCGCTCTTCCCTGAGGCATTTAAATTAAATGTCAGGGGATCGAGTGAGGCCTCTGCAACTCTATACTTACCTTGACTCTGCCAGCGTCACTCGTGTCCATGGCAACGCTGCGTCACATGACGCCGTGGGGCCATGTGACGTGACGTCACATGAGTCAAATGATGCTGCAAGTCACGTGACATGACGTCACTTGACCCTGCGGCATCATTTGAATCTGCAACAAGGTAAGGGAGGGGGTGCAATCACCAGTGGAGGAACGGCAGGGGGGCACCGCAGCTAAAGTTTGCGCTCTCCTGCTCTATGAAGTGATTGAGCATTTAAATACTCTACAACAGAGAAAAAATAAATGTAAATATGTACAGATTTTACGAGCATTTATTTTTTTTCATTTTCCATATAATGCATCTACTTCCCAACTGCTCAGAATCTGCCCAAGGATTGAGTAAATCCCAATTGCTAAAATCCTTTTGAAATATATTGGTCTTTGGACTTTCAACTAATAACAATGAATACTTTAAAAAATGCATACCGCATAGCTAAGTAGCATTGTCAAATTTGAATAACCATGGGTTAATCAGCGCAATGATGAGAAAGGAGACTACATAGGTATGGTCCAGATTTACTGAACAGCCTCAGCATGTCTGTAGACCCATTAAAGTAAATTGGCTTTATTGTGTTCTAAGGGTTATAACCAGAAAGGTATATAAAGACAATAGGTTTTAACAAATATCATATTAATTATCCTAATAAAGTGATATGGTGATAATATTATTTAATAAAATAATAACGTGAAAATCATCCATGGTGATTCTATACAATATTAAAAATACTAAATACTCAATACTGTGTTAGATTGTAAGCTCTTCGGGGCAGGGATTTCCTTTCCTATTTTCTGATTTTGCTGCACTTATTGTCTAATTATAATTCCCTTTACTGTATTCTTTGTGAAGCGCTGAGTACACTTTTGACGCTATATAAAAAAAGACAAACAATACAATACAATACTATGTACAAAATGCAAATGTGCAACAATATGCACATGTGAAGTTCCAAAAAGTTAGATACACTTTTTGAAAGTTCAAAGGGCCGATCAGCACGTAAAACAGCTCCCAAAATGACTTGAATCTCCTTTGATGATATTAGAATCAGCTTCAATCCACATGTACACTTTTGATAACGGTTATTGCTGAACCTCGCTAGCTCCCAATAATGTGATAATGAATCATGCACAATTTAAATTCCCAATGCATTTCATCATTATACACATGACTTCCCCAGGGGTTGGAATAAACAGATCTTAATATCTCTTATATACTGGATGAATGCCCTGTATCCAATAGATAATATCACATGGTTACCTAACAACAGGTCAAACTAATCACTCTGACAAAGTACAACACAGTGGGGGGAGATTATCATAACAAAGATTGATGCATAATAAGAAGTGTCCCATTTACAGCTATTCTTTCATAGAAAGTTTCTCCACACCATACTACATTTGATCAAGGAACACCAATACCCTAATAATATGAAATACAAATAACCATTGATATAACATATGTACAATAAAATCTAAACACACATTGGTTAATACAATTATTATTTTTAAAAACATATTAAACGTAACAACCTGGGCTATACATAAAGATAACGTATTACATCATAGAAATTTGCATATATATGAAAAGCAGAGCTTCAGTAAAAACACAACTGACAGAGTGTAAACATGATTAGATTAGAGTACTTGTATCAATGCACTCATTTAAGCATGTAGGAGACCAATTGATAAATCCAGAAAGATTCTCTCATGCATAGCATTTTGAACCTATCTCCTCCCAGTATAGAGGAATGGATGTGTTCAAGTCCCATAACTCTTAGATGGGATGGATCTTTGCTATGACATAATTAAGTGTTTAGATGCACTATGTAAATTGTGGCCATTGTTGAGGTTTCTCCTATGTTAAACAAAAAAGGAGAATCAGGTAAAGCAACTTGGGATGCCCTTAAAAATGGGTCTAGGGTAAAGGAGAGTGAAAAAATGGGTGCTAAAAGCAAGAAATCCTGGTCAAGGAGTAGCAATATGAAAAAGGGAGCCAAGCACACCAAATAATTGGAAAATTCACAATGTAGAAAAAAAGGTAATTTAACGACTAAAGAGTCAGAGTTACATCCAACGTTTTGGTGCACATGCACCTTCATCAGGGTGTCTTATGTTTTAGAAATATTCACTAAGAGGACGCATGGTCCTTCCAATGTATTGTTAACCACACCTGCAGAACAAAATATAAAGTACATGTGATCTAAGGCAATAGATATGTCCCTTTACTTGATAACTATTTCCCTCAAGGTTGAGATGAATATTCTTTAAATATGTAAATGTTTACACATAATGCAATGGGTTCTATTGCATTTAAAGTTGCCTGATGTTTCTAAAATACGTACAAAATTAGAACTCTTTATTTATTTTAGTCTACTAGGTGCCAATAAGTTATTTATATTAGTTGCCTTCCTAAATATCACCAAGGCTTTCTTAGGAAGTTCATAGCTTAAAACCGGGTAACATAAAGTGTTAAGATTTTTTCAACAGATTGATTGGACCGTGTAGTAAATTTAGAGGACCGTTATTGGTTAGAACTTGTAACACTCTTTTTCCCTCTATGGCAGACAACAATAAATCTCGTTTGCCCTTCTACCTTAGCTTTTGTCATGGCAATCTCTCCCCACTGTGTTGCATTTGAGGTGCATGTATTTAATTAGTTAAGTGATTGGCTTGGCTGTTGGTAGGCAACTACAGTATGTGATATCTATCTGATTAAGGCATTGGTCCTGTATATAAAGTTTATTAATATCTGTCTAGTTCATACTCCTGAGGAAGCCACGTGTATCATGATGAAATGCATTGGGAATATCTGTTGTGTGTGATTCGTCTTCATGTTATTGGGAGCGAGCGAGAATAGGCTACAACCATCGCCACATGTGTCCGTGTGGAATGTAGCTTATTCTAATATCATCAAAGGAGATTCAAGCCATTTTGGGAGCTGTATTACGGCCTGATCTGCCTTTTGAACTTGCAAAAAGCTTATCCAAATACTGGACAAGGATTTTGACGGTTGGTGACAGCTGCCCTTGTATACAACTGTGTGATTTTACCTCAATATGCCTTTTTTTCTCTTATCTTTGTGAGTGCAAATTACCTTAGGGCGACGCTATATAATATTAAATCATCAAAATGTCTTTATGGTATGTGGCATGCACTTTCTTTGACAGGGAGAATGAATGTCACCAGCCATATACCTGGCAAAACTATGTTTAGGCTTCCAGTGCAGCAGTGACGAGGTTAAGTTTCAGTTGAGAAGGGCTGCTTAATTAGTCTGACCCCAGCTGCATAATCAAGGTGTTTTAAAACCCCCAGGCTGTACACACATGCAGGCTAGCTGGTCAGGAGACAGGACTGAAATACTAAAGAGATTACTGCTATAAGGTCTGTTTTTCAAAGTACATATGTGATGAACTGTCTGTGTCCTTCATGCTGAAGAGAAGCTGCCTTGTTTTCTATGCTGAAGAGAAGCAATTTTGTTTTTGTCTGCTTTTAGAGAAGCTATTTTGTTTTTATATGCTGAAGAAAAGCTATTTTGTTTTTGTGTGCTGCTCAATAAATAAGCCTTATCAAGAGAACCCGCGTGTGTGGTTGCATGTACCCTGCAACAGTTAGAATATGTGAAAGTGACAAATGCCCACTCACAAGAAATCAGATATAAAAGTTCAGCAGAATAGTGCTGGTTACCACATTAGATGAGAGATACAGAATGTGAACCTCCAGAGGTCATCAGGGGAAGCCCTTTTAGATGTTACTCCCACTGAAGCTGCAGTACAGAGGTTTGGGATGGTTAAATGGAGTGGGTTGGAGGGGGTATGAAAAATTATGTCCCACACTAATCCTCCAATTGCAGAGGACTTGTTTGCTGCAGCCTCAGTGGAAGTAACATCTAAAAGGGCTTTCTCTGATTACATCTTGCAGCTCAAGTCTTGAGGTTCACATATCTCTCATTTGATGTGGTAAACAGCACTGTTGTGCTTAAGTGTACTTTTATATCTGATTTGTAGTGAGTGGGTATTTATCACTGTTACATATTTTACCCATTTGCTATAATTTACTGCACTTTTGCGTGCGCTTCTCATGGATGTAATACCATGTGATATGAGCCATGTGGTTTAAAGGATGTGATGTACCTACCTTGGAGATGACGTCACATCCTTAAAAAAAAAAAGCTGGTCACATGATACAGCGTCCAATCGGATTGGAGCTGTACCATCTGACCCTAAAATGTGACATCACAGGCCCTATATATAAGGCCTGTTCCATCTCATTTTATCTCAAGAAGATGATGAGGCAACTTCCATTGCTGGATTTACCATGAGGTACATTGGATTACAAATAAAGAAGATAGAAGATTAAAGAAAAGAAGAAAAGAATGACAGAATAAGATAAAAGAAGGAGAAAGAAGATGAAAGAAAGAAGATTTTTGTACCTGATGCTGATCTTCAAGGAGGATGGGTATGATGTACCACTTTGCCAATCAACGGGTAGAGGATGGGGGTACTTGTGCCGGGGCGGGTGGTTAGGCCTCCTAGGTGGGTAGCGGGTGAGTGTCGGTAACCCCATAAATATTATAGTGGTTATTAACCGCTAAAGTGATTAAGGGGTTAGTGGCCATTAGATTGTATTTTGTCTTGTACTCTTGCTGCCAACGGAATTGAAGTATGGACTTGGAGTATGGTGATGAGGACGCCCTTCATGATGGCAGGGGTAAGTAGAAGCTTTATTTACTTTATTTATGCTTGCTGGCTAATGTTTGATTTTGAATGGGCAAATGAGCTATTATCCATATCTGGATAATAGTAATTTTGACCATTACTGTACTGTATGTGTTGTTGGGGGTAGAGGAGGTGGATAGTAGGGTTGTTGTGTTGATTTTTGTTTATTGGGGGTAGAGGGATTGGGTGCAGGGGGTAGTAGCCCCAATGGTGGGTGTTTAAGCCTTCCGGGGGTAACGGGACTGGTTAACCCCTTATTTACCATAGCGGTTCCCACTGCTATGGTAGTGAAGGGGTTAACTCCTCCTGCAACCTTCCCGACAGGCCTAACCACCCACCATGGGGCTACTGTCCCCTTCATCCACCCCCTCTGCCCCCAATATACAGGCTATTGTAGTTGAACCCCTTCATTGCCTTTGCGGCTAGCCGCTAAGTTAATGAAGCTATTTTAATAACAATTGTATTACTAGTGTAAGTGAGAAGGGGGTCTCCTCCAGAGCAGAAGGCATTGATTTCATGTCCGGGACCACCTGCTTCCTGAGATACAGGCCCTATTATGGCGTGCCGGTATTTCCTATGCATTTAAATGTCTCATGTCACGTGACTTGGACATTTAAATGCATAGTAGATACCGGCACCCCAAAACGAGGCCTGTATCTCGGGAAGCAGGGGGTCCCAGGACCTGAAATCACCGCGGTTCTGCTCCGGAGACTCCTGTTCATGTACACATATTAAAATTTATATTATGTAACGGCTGGACCCCCCTTGTCTGACCCACCCAATCTCACATTGGCCCGTGTGGTCTAACCGGTCCCCATTACAAGGTCGTGTGTGGTGGTGCACCTGCTAGTAACAGGACTCCTGAGTCTCCCGCTTGGTGTTATAGAGGATATCATCAGGACAGGTATCTGAGGTAGTGGTTACGAGTCCAACTTACTTCACGTGCAGCGCCTCCACCTCATCAGGATCTATGCTTCCGCAGGGAGATTGTCCTGGTGAGGAACTCCTTCTCGGTGGTGACTGCCACTGCAGAGTAATCTCACACTCACACAGTGGGGGTTTCTTTGAACATGGCATCTTTATTGTAGGTTGGGATGTAGCAGACTGCCCCATGCAGCTGCCGGCTCTAGCCGCACATCTCTCCGTGCTGTCCCTTTGCCAGTTATGCCCTCCCGTATTGAAGTGGGATTCCCTTTCTCCTAGGGAGATCACCACTGCGCCAGGTCCCTGGACACAGTGTGGCTTAGACAAACTTGATTGGTCACTCTGCTACCGCTAGTTACAGCACTAGGGTCACAAAAGTATTCCTCCAACCGCTTCACACAACTGCTGGCTAACACTTTCAACTACTTTGCCAACACTTTGTCACAACACTAACTGACAGTGTTGTGCCCTTTATACCTCAGGGGGCAGGCGCATCTCTGATGTCACTATCCAGGGACTCAGAGCATACAGCCACTCCCTTCCTTACACAGGGCACCACACCAGGGTGTGAGGGAAAACCTCCATAACTACTGTTGGCAGGCCTGTACTTACCAGGGCTTACTGCCAACAGGGAAGATGCACGCAGTCATTATTATGCATGGCTACAATTAAAACCCTGTCATCGCTGGTGAGATAGGCACAGGGAGAGGTGGCTCTCACTGTGCAGCTCTCTATGCTGTCCCGCCCAAATCGCTGCAAATCCACAGGCGAGACCTTTTCAGAGAGGTGAATATCACATCACTGCTCCTCGCCAGTTTTGGTCAGTAGCTATCGCCGTTCTTCAGAGTCTTTCTGAATACTGTGATAACTACACTGACAAAACTAGCGGCGTAACAGGTCCAGTGAGACGTTTTATGAAGGCTACTAGAATAGGCCCCTGAGTCTTTAGTGTATCACATAGATATTGGTACACTAGCACTAACTATTCATATTATTGATACAAATTAAGTTACCGCTTTTTGCAATTTATTTTGTACTTGTTTATGATAACTTGGCAAAACCCTCAAAAATATTTTAAATGTGTTTTCTTAAAAATAATATGTACAGTATAACACAATGGTAATATTGAAAAATTGGGGCTAGGGTCTTGTTCTTTACAAGTGTTTCCTTGTTCTTGAGAAATATATAACAAAATTTGAGACTATTGCAATTGACATAAGCATGAATTGTATTTCTGAATAGCACATGTTCAGTGCACTATTGTCTTTTATATGTTAATTTAAACAGCACCATATGTATGTACTGTACTATCCAAAATAAAACAATTACCTTTTCAGATAATGATAGAGTAAACATACAAACAACTTTAACATTGGTTCTGTTCTACAACTTGTGAAATATAGTCGATGTAATCTGAAATTAAGGGGGTTATTCAATATACTCGGAAGTGGATGTTTGCACCCCTGTTAGTTAAAATGTTAAACTCAGGGAAAATACTGTCCGTTACTTATTTAGGTAACATCACATTATTGGACCTGATATAATTGTTTTCCATTATCAGTTCTCTTGCTTTCGTCCGGCTTTAATCCCCACATGTACAGTATATGTTATGTTGCTATATGTTTGCCAGCAAACGTTTCAATCCGAGTGAAATTCAAGAAAGGCTCATCTTCAAAACATTTTTTCAGAAACTGGGTTACTTTTGCGTTTGCAAACAATGTTGAAGTTGTAAACACAAAATGCCTAAAATCTAGTACACTTGAAAAAGAAACCTTACAACGTTTTGAAAGCTTGTTACACTATAATTTCATCTTTAATGTTGGTCCGGTACAAAGTATCCCAGCCTATATGAAATCTGCAAAAAAATTTTTTATAGCTTTCTCCTTATATTGAGTTTTTTTTCTATAATTTAAAAAAAACTGTGTTCCATCAAATCCAAAACACAAACATGTTTAAAATCAAAACATTAGTGAAAGTGCCCACCCTTTAAGCTATTTAATTTCTAGATATGTTTTTTTTTAGAAAAAATAAATATTAAAAAATCTATCTATTTAAATAAATGAGAAATTACTTGCAAGAGAAGCTACAACTCAACAAAATCATTTATTTCTGTAATACTTTTTAATATGAATTATACACATTTATGTTGGAGTTGAATAATAAATATTGTATATGCATTGTATTTATGTTTTGTTAAGATGTAGTTAAAAGTTTAAGTAGCCATATTGGTCTTAATAAAGGCAGATTCTACTGTATGTGCAGAAGGTTGTGGTCCCTTTGGCTGGACCAACATTAGAGTTCTTTATAGATTAAATTAGAATGTACAATTTGAAAAACACCATAAGTTTCTTCTTCAAGTGTACTCTGCAATTGAAGAAGAAACCTACAGTACAGTATAGCTATCTATAAAGGGAAAAAAAAGAACCGCTCATCCATATATGTATGTATAATCATGTAGATTGATTTATAAATGTAACAGATGTACTATCTCCAGAGCCACAGCTAATAAAGCTTAAAGCTACAGCCCTAGAGATAGTTCTGCACAACATCGCTGCAGGGGTCCAGATCGGACCCCCTGCAGCAATAATCCTCCCGTGCTGGACATGTTTTTTGATACATAAACCCCTATAATTTAATCTATTAAGAACTCGGTTGGTTCACTAAAATGTATATGATAAAGAATCTTGTAGCACTCAGAAGCAATAATCAGAAGGTATGCTTATTGATAATGGAAAAATATATTGTACACAATGCATGTAGAATGATGTACACAAGAACAGACGCGTGTTGCGGGATATGACTTTGTCAGGTGCAGAAAAAATAAAGAGGGGAAAACACAGTCCCAATAAATACCATGAACCCAAATATGGGAACCCTCCCTGTTCTAGCATAGTGCGCCAAAAAAATATGTATTCATGATGTCATAACGAATTAACATTCCTGATGTCACCGGCACACCTGCTATTCATTATAAAAGGTTAACCTGTTAAAATTCCAGTCACTATTGAAATCCCTGCTCTCTGATTGGTCAAAATTCCGTACATTATTCATTTAGTAATGGTCTGGAATGTTTGGCACCTTACCAAGTTTTTATTTCCAACCAATCAGCTTTCCTTTGTCATACAGTGAGTGAGAGCATCTCTCAGAAAGGTGAGATGATTGGATAGGAGGCCCCAGGAAGGCATTGACTCCACACAGACTGCAGAGAGTTCGGCACAGGAGACAGTAAATAGAAAGGAGAGTTACTGTCCCTGGGATTATAAAGCAAGGGGAGGTGTGTGTGGGGCCGATGAGATGGGGGGAGAAGCCGGTACAAATTACCGGTCTCAGTGGTCCGGAAGGGGGACCAGGGCCCGACTATTTTGCATATGTTTTTCTCTTTCTTGATAGTATGATTATTTGTCATTCCTTGCTGCCACACTCCTTCTCCTTCTGAACCGCAGTGTCAAAATACGCCGCGCACGCCACAAACGTGATGTCACACGGTGTCTCGTTGCCATGGTTGAGAAAAGTCCTATCCAGAGTCTCTTTTAAAAATAGTTTCTACATTTCAGAAACAGTTGCGGTTTTAGAATTTAAGAGTAGGCTGAATGATGAAGTTCTGTTTTATGACTTGTACAAGAAAAAACAATAAGCAAACAGAAAATATCAAAACTTGGTTTAAACATAATTGGGATTGCTTCAGAAAGCCAATTGTAAAAAAAGAAGAAAAAAATACCCTTCCTGATCTAAAATTGGTTGTCTTTTTAAGTTTAAAGCAACAGTTTATTATATGTCAGTGATACATTATAAAATATTTACTGATATTTTTCATGTTTTATGTTACAAACATCCATTATACAGTATGCTGATGTAAATATAATAGAAACATTTATGTTGAATTGTTTGAAGAAGCTCAGAGCAACATTACAGTTTCTATTATCAAACTGTGCCTGCAAGGGAGCAATATTCATACAATTGGGAGTTTCTTTGTATGACTGAGCTTGTTATGTACTGAAGATTACAGAAAATGACATACAACTTTAAAAATCTATGAATATTTTGAAGCACCTTAAAGCATCAGAAATTTTACTCAAATTGTCAAATTCTGCTGTACAAAATATATTTGCTCTTTCTTGTGTGGTGAAAACACTGCCCTGTACTTTTTTTTCTTTTTTGTTTTACAGTTTTTGGGATATTCACAATTTGTTTTTCAATTTTTCATTTTTTTAAAACTAATAGTGGTGATTTTACAAATATGAAAATTTGGCATTTTGCTTTATTATATGTCATTATAGAACAGAAAAAAATATATTTCATCTTTATTGAGAAAGTACAGTAGATGCATTTGTGTAGTAACATGGCTAAATTAGACAATATGATGCAATAAAATCTCTTTTTGGAGATTTAAGAATGGTGTGCATAACAATTATATGTTCAGCATTTCTGGGAGGCGGGCGTTTAATTGAACAGGCTAGAATAGCTGTATTGTTTTTTTTCCCCTAAAGTAAGATTTAGTACAACTTTTTTGGCAAGACTACTATAGATAATAGTTCTGCAGTATATGTACTGTTATGACCAATATGCAATTAAATGTACACAATGTACAAATGTGCAACTAAAACACAAAGTACAATGTTAGTGTAGTTCATTGTAGTAAGTGAGTGCGTTTTGGGTCTAAAAAAATTGCAGTTCTGGTTTTGGCAAAACTCAATGGGGCCTATTCTAGTAGCTTCGATAATCAACTCATCGAGAATTTTGAGCAGCTATCACAAAATTTTGCTAGGTACAGTAGCTATTCAGAAAGCCTCAATGAGTTGGTTAAATCGTGCGGGGAAGGCATTTTCTCACAATTTCTGGCTCCTGGCCAAATACATCGCACGGGAGCTGCCAAAAAGCTCAAACTCACATTTTTTCATAAACATAGCTTTTCTAGTAGCTCTGATGAGATTATCAGAGCTCTGGAATTGTGAGTTTTATCAAAGATTTATCTCACCAGCCCAAGGCTGGCAAGATGGGATCTGAGAGCAGGACTTAGAAAAAAAATGCATTTTTCCTGCATCAGATTGAAAACGTGAGTGGGTGTTTAGGCCACCTTCACCCACCCCACTACCCACAATAATCATTACATCACAATACAAACACAATACTAGCCAATACACCCATTCATTGACAGTGTGGTTACCTATGCCCTCAAATGGGACCAAAGATAACTCCAATGGCAAGGAGTTGGCAGCCCCTCAATCCCAACAACCATAACATTACAGTGCAATAATTGTCAAAATTACTATTATCCAGATATGGATAATAGTGCATTTGCCCATTATTGAAATATGAAGGATGGTCTTTGAGTATACCCTGGGCTGGAACAGATCACTTCCTTATACAGTTGAGGTATTAGTCCCCTTGTATCTGTCTTGATTAAACAGAGTTTTTCACAATTTGTTAATGGGGGAATGGTGATAATTTGGAGTAGAAAGCTCTGATCTGGTGGTATCTAAAAAAATCAGAGTGGGGAATTTCTTTTTCAGATCTGATTTGCTCAAACGTTTTTATAATGTTTCCTCGCCTCCAGATTCCAAAGTCTTAAAATTACTTTTTGTTTCCAAATTGCAAAATCTTTACCATTCAGACCAGGAGCAAAATCGATGTTTTCGAATATGGGTGTCATCAGCGTCCCCCTAGAGGTTAATCCACACTTGAAATTTGTGGTTTCCCAGACCTCCACTGAGTTGGTCATTAAGGAAAGCGGCACCTTGATTGATTTAAATATTGACTTTTTTGACCAGATTAAATTGACTATGTCACAAGGAGTGTATACAGTATCTCCTGTTACAATTTGACTCATCTTTTTCTGGCTGGGCTCGGAATGCCTGTCACGGTAACTTATGAAGGGTTATAATATACACCAAAATCTCTGGGTTGAATTGAACACGACTTAGATATAATAAATATAGTTTATTCCTTAAAGAAGGTGAACACACGGGATTATACAAATAACATACAGGAATATAACACTATGTCACAAGGAGCGCATACAGTATCTCCTGTTCCAATTTGACCCATCTTTTTCTGGCTGGGCTCGGAATGCCTGTCACAGTAACTTGTGAAGGGTTATAATATACACCAAAATCTCTGGGTTGAATTGAACCCGACTTAGATATAATAAATATAGTTTATTCCTTAAAGAAGGTGAACACACATGATTATACAAATAACATACAAGAATATAACACTTACTTAGGGTTGGACAATGAAGCAATCAGGTACAGGATTGGCAATTCATTCAGTCATCAGGTATCAGGTAGATGTAATAATGAAGACAAAAATGAAGACAATGGCTATAGGGTTTACACTGGTTTATATGGGATTCCA
This sequence comes from Ascaphus truei, assembly GCF_040206685.1. Classification (NCBI taxonomy): domain Eukaryota; kingdom Metazoa; phylum Chordata; class Amphibia; order Anura; family Ascaphidae; genus Ascaphus; species Ascaphus truei. The sequence goes on along the minus strand of NC_134484.1, from coordinate 388,474,925 downwards.
GCCTTATACCTTAACATTGGGTGCCAGGTATTGGTTAACAATTACCTGCACCCAATCACCCCTTGCCAGCTCACGTGAGAAGCAAGGTAGTACCTGCCCACGGGGTGGGCCTTATTCTAATCAGGGGGCTCATTTCCCTAGCCCCCTCCCACAAGACTGGCGTCGCCTAGTCTGCTTGGGACAGGAAAACCTTTGTCTCAAGGTGTGAAACACAACACTTATCATAAGTACCCACGTCCTGCTCTCCTTTGTTCTAGCATACACAAGCAGGGTGGGGGAGCCTTTGATCAGGGGGCATATTGTAGACCAATTGTCTCCCCCTGAGCATTAACATACCATATGGGCTCTAGCCTTCCCGGGAATCGAAATCCCAGGGATGCTGAGTAACATTTTAATATTAAACATATATTAAAATAATCCGTTCTGTGGGACAGAGTGGGCTGAAATTTGCCAGGTCCTCATGCCGGAGGACCTTTGCCATAGTGGCCAAATATCAGCCTTCCCCGACCCCCAGAACCGGAGATACAAAAACACAGTTTTAAAGCACTTTTACAAAAGTGGCTTTTATCTGCCATGCAAGTCAATGGCAGAAACCCAAACTTAACAATTATCCTGTTTCCCTGAGAGGGTCGGTATTTCCCATGCAATCATGCCGGAACTATGACTACATGGTACCCAAATCTCAGCCCTCTAGGTTGCACAGAACCGGAGTTATGGGTTTCCTGTTTCTGCACATTTTTACTTAGCCGTTTCAAAGCCACGCAGCTTTCCTCCATTAGAATCAATATGGCCGGCGCTGCCATAGAATTCAATGGGACCTCCACTACCATTGAAGTCAATGGGAAACACACACTTATTCACAGTTAACCCTACTCTGTTCGGTTGACGGGAGAGGGCTGGAAATTGCTATGCAGTCATGCCGGAGCAGTGACTACATCCTTGCCAAATCCCAACCCTCTGGTCCCCACGGAACCGGAGTTATGGGTTTTCAGTTTACCCTGTTTTCCACTTAGTGCTTGAAAGCCACGCGGCTTTCTCCGCCATTACGGTCAATGGTGCGCCCCTCGTAACGAGCGCGACCCTTTACCGGGGTCATTAACTCTTGGACCCGGTTGGGATCGAGTGAGGGGGTTCCTAGGGTCTAGGGGCAAAAATAATTTTATTCCTGGGTGCCCTAGAACCTAAATTTCCCACGCCAATTGAACCTGAACTTGACCAGGGAGTGATCAAAGCTCTCTTCAAGATAAAGTTTCCGCTTTTGCGGTCTGCGGTCTGGCTGATTGCCAGCTCGTCTCCGGAGGTCGGCTTCCAGGAATCCCCATTGAAATGCATTACTCCATTCACTTTCAATGGGGAACCGCCACTCCTCCTCTCGAGCGCCACCTGCAGGTCTTCTACGATATCAGGCCCAAATCGCCGGAATCTCCATAGGGTTACATGGGCTGTAATGGCGACCTGTGGAGAGACTGCAAAATGGAGTCTGCAAAGGTGGGAAAAGGGACAAAGGGCCATAAACACAAAATTAACATTAACCCTTTCCCTCCCGCCTGGATCCCAGTGTATGTGGTTGCTGCATACATTGCAAAGGTACAAACTCCAATAATTGTTCCAGTATACACATCTAGCAAATAAAATAGTTGCCATGAAGCAGGGGAATAAAAATACATTAATTCCCTCTAAATGTGGGAAGAGGATAACCAAGGGACATATTTTTTGGTTATGAAGCAGGGAAACATATGTATTGTACGTACATTTCAGGTTAACCCCTCACCTCCCAGGCAGTGGAATGGGGTGCCTAATGGGGATGACCCCTTTATTACTTGCTTGGCACCTCTCCCCCGTCACAATGCCATTGAGAACTTTGGCATAGTTGAGCCGCCTTATAATACGATATCAAGCAAGGTACCGCAAGGTCTCCCGGTAATGTAGGTCTTTGATGATCCCCTCTTGATTCTTGTTTTTTTAAGTTCCAAATTAATTTAGTAATTAGGGATTTTAGAGAGAGGATGTCTTTTGACCTTAATGGGACTGGGAGCATCTGGAACAGATACAACATATGTGGAAGAAGATTCATTTTGATGCAGGGAATTCTACCTATCCAGGAGATATTGTATGTGGCCCAGGATTTTATTTCCTCCCGTAAGACTCAAATTAATTTGGGATAATTTGCCTAGTATAGAGACTTGTAGTCCCTAGTGAGGGAAACTCTTAGATACTTAATAGCATGCGGCTGCCACTTGAAAATTAAGTTAATTGGTATCAGCTTCTCCTGATCCTTTGGGATACTTATGTTTAGTGCCTCTGATTTATCATTATCAATTTTGAACCCTGTAATTCGCTGAAAGGAACCTAACAAGCCAAATAGATTGGGTAAGGAGGTGAGGGGCATTGACAAAATCAGGAATATGTCATCTGCATATAGGGCAATCTTATGCATTTGTTCCTTAAATTGGAGCCCTGAAATGTCTGGGCTTTACTGAATTCGTTCGGCCAGGGGCTCCATGCACATAGTGAATAGCAGAGGTGAAAGCGGGCATCCCTGCCTCGTGCCGCTCCTTATTTTAAAGAGGTCTGACGGCAATCCCTGATGAACCACCTTTCTGCCGGATTATTATATAGTGCTGCAATAGCTTGCGTAATTCTATTCCCAAATCCAAATGCTCAGAGCATGGCATTAAGATATGTCCACTCTATTCTATCGAACGCTTTTTACGCGTTCAGGCTTAAGACCATAGCAGGAATCTGTTTAATGCTTGCCAACTCAATAAAATCTATGATGCATCTAATGTTATCTGTTGCTTGCCATCCTGCTACTGTATGAAGCCAACCTGATCTGGGTGAACTAATCTGGGCAGAATCCTAACTTTTCTATTAGCCAGAATTTTGAATAGATTTTGATGCCCGAATTAATGAGGGTGATTGGTCGGTAACTCTTGCAATTAATCAGGTCTTTATCCTTCTTATGGATCAGGGAAATTGACGTCTGGAGCATTTGTTCTGAGAAGGATGGACCGTCTAATATGTAATATGTAACATACAGAGTAGTTGTGGGGCTAGATGGTCAACAAACTTTTTCTAATATAGATTTGAGAAAACATCCAGCCCTGGAGCCTTTGATGGCTTCAGTTCCTTGATTGCTTGGATGACTTCTTCTAGTGTGAACTCCCCTGCCAGGGATTCCCTCTCCTCCTCCCCAAGTCTCGGCAAGTCTGCTTCTGCCAAAAAATCCTATACGGCCATGCTTGTTTTGGTGTTGTGGGTAACTATTTCCCCATCATATTTATTTATAAAATATTTTACCAGGAAGTAATACATTGAGAGTTACCTCTCGTTTCAAGTATGTCCTGGGCATAGAGTTAAGACAAATAAAACATGGTTACAAATACAGTTACATAAGTGAACAGGGTATACATTATATACAAGACATTGCATGCACAGTTAAAGAACATATATATTATCGGCGTATGTAACAGTTACAGACCAGATTAAAATGTGAGACAGCCTTAGCTTTGAAATAACTTAAACTGTTGTTGGATTTGAGAGTCTCCGGTAGGGGTTTCCAGTTTTGTGATGCACAGTAAGAGAAGGAGGAGCGGACAGATACTTTGTTGAGCCTTGGGACCATGAACAGTCTTTTGGAGTCTGATCTTAGATAATAAGTGCTGCATGTGGTTGGGGTGAGGAGCTTGTTCAGATAGATGGGTATCTATATGCTATATGGGTAGATATAGCTGTTGGTATAATTTTTTAATTCATCTACTATTAGAATGGGATTCAAGGTTAAGACTCCCCCTTTACAATGGATATTTTGGATATTAAAATATAGTTGTCTATTTCTGAGTTTTGTTGCCAATAAGGTATCTGGCTTGTTCGTTTTTTCGTAAAATTTCCTCTTGGACCAATTCAGTGCATTTTTCACCTGAGCGGTTAGGAGTAAATATAACTCAATTTTGGTACCTTTTAATTTCTCAAGGATTTCAGGTTTCCTTCCTTTTTTATGTTCCTTGGAGAGGTCCGATAATTTTGCTTGCAATTCTAGATTTTTTTTAACTTTTTCTTCTTTTCTCCCAGATGCAATGCTGATGAGGGAACCCCTAAGGGTCGATTTGTGAGCCTCCCATAGTATCGTCTGAGAATTTACACTTCCCTTATTAAGTTTAAAGAATTGATCTATGTCTGTGATGACTTTTAGCATGTCAAGGGTTGATCAACGGCTGGAGTGGATCCCAGTGGCAGAAACAGCAGGGAGCGTGGTTGGGGTCACAAGCAGAGGTCGGAGGCAGGCGGCAGATTGCATGGTCGAGGTCACAAGCAGAGGTTGGGGGCAGGCGGCAGATAGTGTGGTCAATGTCACAAGCAGAGGTCGGCAATGAGGAGACAGGATCACGACAATAGCAATAGCAAGTGCAGTAAACACAGGAACCAAGCAGAGCTGAGGAACCAGTATAAACAGGCACTGACAGACAGGAAGGGGAAGTTTAAATAGGCAGGCTGAGAGTAGAGCACAGGTGCAGAGGTGTCAGGCTTCCGGATCTGGAATGTTCATTGAGAGAGCTAGCAGAGCCAGTGGATAAGCATGGGTACTGCAGGCTAGAACATGACATAGCAACACCTCCGGGATCTTTAAAAGTGTTTCGTTTAGCTCTAATTTGCTCCTGGCCTGTCCATGTCTAGTCTGTGGTGAATCTTTCTATTGGTGCGTGATCAGACCACAATATATCGTGGATCTTAGCCTTCATGACCTTTGGAACCAATCTGCTAGAAATAAAGACGTAATCTATTCTTCTATAACTCGGGTGTGGGTTGGAGAAAAAAGTATATTCCTTATCCACTGGGTGGAGCTCTCACATATATCTGTTAGATGAGACTCTTTAAGACCCTTTAGCAGTGCCCATCTCTCTTCTTTTCTTATGTAGTTAGACTGACTGGACTGGTCCATTTCTGGCTTCAGCACTGTATTAAAATCTCCTGCTAGAATTGTGTGGCCTTTCATTATTTTATTTAGTTCAGCAAAAAAATTAGGGAAGAAAAGGGGGTCATATTCACTAGGGGCATAGACATTGGTGATTGTAATGACCTGACCCCTTATTGATCCTATCAAAATTAAATATCTTTCATCTTAATCTTTGCAAAATTCTAATAATTTGTGTACTATTACTAAAACAAAAAATAGTTAATATGCAACAGTAGGCTCCACGCTGTACTAAGACATATATTATGCTATATATATATGTACCTGTGGTACTTATAATCCATAACACCGTGTTTGCCACTAATGCGAATCTATTATTGATCAAAATTGCTACCCCTTTCATTTTAGTCCGGGCTGACGCCAGATAGAATTATCGAAAGTTTTTATCAAAATATTTTGGTGTGCTTGTCTTACTAAAATGAATCTCCTGAAGTAATATCAAATCTGCTTCCTTCCTTTTATAATCGGACATGGCCAGAAATCTTTTGATGGGACTATTAAAGCCCTTTGCATTATTTGATAGTATTGTTACTGACATATTTTACAACGTAAGAAACCGCATCTCCCATCTGTTGGAATCATCTGGTAACCGCACGGAGAACAACCCTGTTCACTTGAGACAGGGAGACACCTGACTCCCACCCCCCATTTGGGCTCAGGATGGGAGGGGGGGAATTGGGATGGGAGTGGGGGAATTGGGATGGGAGGGGGGGAAACGTTCTCTGGAACTCCAGAGTCTAACCAAATGATGGAAACCATAACAATCCTTGGTCTTTGTAGGTCTGTTGAACCCTCAACCCGATTGCCCTTGGGTAATACCTGTCTACCGGCCCATCAAAATTACAGGGCCAGTGTCCTGGGCCAGCTGTATACCCAGGGTCCCAAGGGACTTGATCTGTGGCAGGGACTGAACTCTCCCCGCCACTATGAGGTTGCATGTGGGCAGGAGGGAAAAAAACTCCTCTGCCCTTCCTTAACACATTTCATTAATCAAAGAAACACATAGTAAAATACATTCTTAACCTAGTGAAAAAGCAAAGCAAACCAGCAAACTTCAAAATAACAACAAAATAGCACTGATATTATCAACACTCCCCTCCTGTATCATTTTGTGTGACACTAAGCATTAAACAACCAAAAGAGGGAAGCTTAACTTTAATATGGCCTACCCCGTGTCAATGTACATCAACCATCTTTATTATAATGAACTTGCGTGTACTGACTGACCTGTGTGGTTGATTTGAAGTGCTGGTTGTTTAAAGTGTGTGCAGTTAGAACCAGAAGGAAAGGGAAGTGCTGTGTATACTAGCTGAGGTGGCTGTTTTTGGGGAGTGTGCAGTGGGTTCATTTATTTTAAAAGTGTGTTGTAATTTGAAGCCTGTAACTTTTTTTCCCTTTCTCCTGCCTGTGGCAGAGTGGGTGTGGTTGGTTAATTGGCTGGCCTAACACACCTGCAGTGGGTGGGGTTAGTTAATTAATAACCTAACACACCTGGTGGGTGTCCCTATTTAAACAGAGGCTTCTAACGAATCCTGAGCTTGCGTGTACTGACTGATCTGTGTGGTTGATTTGAAGTGCTGGTTGTTTTAAAGTGTGTGCAGTTAGAACCAGAAGCAGTTTGAACAAGAAAGCGGTTAAACAAAGTATAGTTTATTGAAGTACAGTTAACTGTTAGTACTTATAACCTTATAACCTTCATAGTTGCTAGAATGAGCAGGATTGAAAATGCCACTCAATGCACATCTTGCCACATTTATGTGCACTTGGAGCAGCTGTTCCAAGGAGCATACCGCTGTATGAAGTGTGAGCAGGTGGTCTCGTTAGAGTCAAAGATTGCTGATCTGAAGAGACAACTTGAAATATTGAGGGACATTGGCAATCTTGAAAGGGGTTTAGAGCTCACAGAGCAGGCCCTTGCTTTGACTAGTGGTGCATATGGTGGCGCTATTAGTGAGGAGCAGGTAGGTAGCTTGGTTGCTGTTAGTGAGGAGCAGGTAGGTAGCTGGGTGACAGTTAGAAGGGGAAGCAGGAGCAGGTCATTTCTGAGCTGACACATCCCAATAGATTTGCCATATTGAGTGAAGATATTGGGAATGTCGGGGCAGAAATGGCAAGGCTAGGGGTGACTAATTCCTCTAGCAGCCAGGGAAATAGTTCCTCCAGCACAGTGCGGAATCAGGATGCTCAGGTACAAAGACATATTGTGGTGGTAGGGGACTCCATTATTAGGAAGGTAGATAGGGCAATCTGTTGCCGTGACCGCATGAACCGAACAATCTATTGTCTCCCGGGTGCTCGAGTTCGGCACATTGCGGATCGGGTAGACAGATTGCTGGGGGAAGGATCGAACAAATAGAAGGGGAGGTGGAGTATGTTTATATATTAAACCAGATCTAAAACCTATTATAAGGGATGATGTCTATGAAGGGAATGATGAAAATGTAGAGATTTTGTGAAAAGAAATTAGCAGTGGAGGTAAAAGTATAAAGAAAATGTTTGTGGGAATATGCTATAAACCACCAAATATCTGTGAGATTGAGGAAGCTAAAACACCTTTGCAAATGGAGAAGGCATCAAAGCTGGGTGATGTTTGCATAATGGGGGATTTTAATTATCCAGACATAGACTGGGGCAATGCGATTAGCATTACAACAAAAGGAAACAGGTTTTTGGGGGTGCTTAAAGACAATTATATGACCCAAATCATTGAGGAACCAACCAGGAGAGGGGCAGTTCTGGATTTGGTCATATCAAACAATGTAGAAGTAATAACAAATATTCAAGTCCTGGAACATTTGGGTAACAGTGATCATAACATGGTCTCATTTGAAATAAATTATCAAAAAACAGATTACTTGGGTTCAACAAAGACCTTAAACTTTAGAAAGGCAGATTTTAATAAACCGAGGTCTAATCTACATATAATACACTGGGATGATGTTTTTGCAGGGAAAAATGTAGAAGATAAATGGGCAGTCTATAAAACATTGTTAGAAAAGCACACTTATCAGTGTACACCCTTGGGTAATAAGTATAAAAGAAATAAGTCAAAACCAATGTGGCTAAATAAACAGGTAGGGGAGGAAATGGACAAGAAGAGGAAGGCGTTTAGATTATTTAAGTCAGAAGGGACGGAGACATTGTATCAGAATTATAAGGAATGTAACAAAAATTGTTAAAGGGCAATCAAATTAGTAAAAATGGATAATGAAAAAAGGATTGCAATGGAAAGTAAGGTCAACCCAAAAAAGTTCTTTAAGTATCTTAATAACAAAAAAATGAGAAAAGAAAATATAGGACTGTGACAGGGTAAATAAAAGCCACCAGCTATATGCCTGGCAGACATATGTTTAGTCTGCAGTGCATCAGTGATGAGGTTAACTTCAGCTGGGAAGCTCATGGCAAGTAGTTGAATCCCAGCTGCCTAATCAAGGTGTGTTAAAAACCCCAGGATGTGCACACATGCAGCTAGCTGGACAGGAGACAGGAGTGAGTTACTGAAGAGATTACTGATACAAGGTCTGTTTGCAAAGTACATGGTTTATGAAATGTCTGTATCCTGCATACAAAAGAGTAGCTGCCTTATTTTTGCTCTGTCTACGGCGGATAACAAGGCCACCGGCATGTGGACTGCCCACAGATGGATTGTTCCTTCAGCAGGACCGTCGCCTCGGCCTTCACTGGAGAAAGTTACAAGCCCTGGCTACTTCCAGCCCAGGTTGGGAAGAAAACCGTCCAGGCCCTTGTAGATTCGGGCTCTGGGAAAACTCTGGTCCTCCAGGAACTGTTACCGCCTAACGTGTGTTCTTTTGACTCCCCATGGAGTATAGAATGTATACACGGCGATGTAAAGCGGTATCCGACGGCCAAAATCCGGCTACAGGTAAAAGGCCAGGAGGCCTACCTCGAAGTAGGAGTCGCTCCTTGGCTCCCTGCCCCCGTTGTGCTCGGCCTGGACTGGCCTTTCTTTTTGGACCTAATGGCTCCAGTCTTTCACGAGGAGCCTTATTCTATGGCTCAGGAGAACTCTGGCAAACTGTTCCCCTTCTCGGCAGACGTTTTTCCCAGTAGACCCCGGGTTCAAAAGACTTGGAAGCAAAGACGCTCTGACAAACAGGACTGGTTGCAGAAATCTGGGTCTCAAGGTGACCATTCTAATAGCCAGAAGGCAGAAGTGATGACTGGGGATGGCCAGAGGGAGGGGGATATGGGCCCTGGAGATTTACCAGACCTATACCTCCCTGATTTTCGCCAGAGGCAAAGGGAAGACCCAGTCCTTGCTAGACAGTAGGACAAGGTGGTAAAAATTGATGAGCAAATTTTGAATGTACATGGGGTGATAGTATTCCCCCATTTTGAGTTATCAAATGATATCCTGTATAGTGTGAATAGGCAGACACAAACAGGGGAGATCACCAGACAGATATTGGTTCCCAAGGCGTTTGTTAAATCTGTGTTCACTCTAGCCCATACTGTCCCTTGGGGTGGTCACCTGGGCAGGTATAAAACATTGGACCGTATTTCGTCCCAATTCTATTGGCCAGGGATGCATAGTGATATTGCTAAATTATGTGCGGCGTGTCCGGAGTGCCAGCTAACTAGTCCAAAGGGACAAAACCAGCCCCTTTGGTTCCTCTACCCTTGGTGTCAGTTCCCTTTGAGAGGATTGGGGTAGACTTGGTAGGACCTCTAGAACCTTCTGCGAAACGACACAGGTTTATTCTGGTAATAGTTGATTATGCAACAAGATATCCTGAGGCGTTCCCCCTGAGAACAGCAACGGTGAAGCAAGTAGCCAAGAAGTTGTTGGAGCTGTTCTCACGGGTTGGACTTCCCCAGGTTATGTTGACAGACCAAGGTACAAATTTTATGGCTAAATTGATGCAGGATGTCTTAAAATTACAAGAGGTCAAGTCTGTTCGGACATCGGTCTACCATCCACAGACTGACAGATTGGTGGAAAGATTTAACCGAACTCTAAAAGGGATGCTGAGGAAATTTGTAGATTCAGAGAAGAGCCTGGGATGAACTTCTCCCTTTTCTGCTGTTTGCAGTGCGGGAAGTTCCCCAGGCCTCCACGGGATTCTCTCCATTTGAACTGCTGTATGGCCGCCAACCCCGGGGTATCCTACACCTCCTAAAGGAGTCCTGGGAGGAACAGCGGTCCCCTTCTAAGAATACCCTGCAATATGTACTAGACCTTAGGAAGCGCCTAGATGTGGTCGGCCATTTTGCTAGGGAGAATCTTAGATCAGCCCAGGACAGTCAGGAGAGACATTACAATCAGAATGCTCGCATGAGAGTGTTTCACCCGGGAGACCAGGTGATGTTATTATTACCCAGTTGCGAGAGTAAACTCCTGTAGAAGTAATAACAAATATTCAAGTCCTGGAACATTTGGGTAACAGTGATCATAACATGGTCTCATTTGAAATAAATTATCAAAAAACAGATTACTTGGGTTCAACAAAGACCTTAAACTTTAGAAAGGCAGATTTTAATAAACCGAGGTCTAATCTACATATAATACACTGGGATGATGTTTTTGCAGGGAAAAATGTAGAAGATAAATGGGCAGTCTATAAAACATTGTTAGAAAAGCACACTTATCAGTGTACACCCTTGGGTAATAAGTATAAAAGAAATAAGTCAAAACCAATGTGGCTAAATAAACAGGTAGGGGAGGAAATGGACAAGAAGAGGAAGGCGTTTAGATTATTTAAGTCAGAAGGGACGGAGACATTGTATCAGAATTATAAGGAATGTAACAAAAATTGTTAAAGGGCAATCAAATTAGTAAAAATGGATAATGAAAAAAGGATTGCAATGGAAAGTAAGGTCAACCCAAAAAAGTTCTTTAAGTATCTTAATAACAAAAAAATGAGAAAAGAAAATATAGGACTGTGACAGGGTAAATAAAAGCCACCAGCTATATGCCTGGCAGACATATGTTTAGTCTGCAGTGCATCAGTGATGAGGTTAACTTCAGCTGGGAAGCTCATGGCAAGTAGTTGAATCCCAGCTGCCTAATCAAGGTGTGTTAAAAACCCCAGGATGTGCACACATGCAGCTAGCTGGACAGGAGACAGGAGTGAGTTACTGAAGAGATTACTGATACAAGGTCTGTTTGCAAAGTACATGGTTTATGAAATGTCTGTATCCTGCATACAAAAGAGTAGCTGCCTTATTTTTGCTCTGTCTACGGCGGATAACAAGGCCACCGGCATGTGGACTGCCCACAGATGGATTGTTCCTTCAGCAGGACCGTCGCCTCGGCCTTCACTGGAGAAAGTTACAAGCCCTGGCTACTTCCAGCCCAGGTTGGGAAGAAAACCGTCCAGGCCCTTGTAGATTCGGGCTCTGGGAAAACTCTGGTCCTCCAGGAACTGTTACCGCCTAACGTGTGTTCTTTTGACTCCCCATGGAGTATAGAATGTATACACGGCGATGTAAAGCGGTATCCGACGGCCAAAATCCGGCTACAGGTAAAAGGCCAGGAGGCCTACCTCGAAGTAGGAGTCGCTCCTTGGCTCCCTGCCCCCGTTGTGCTCGGCCTGGACTGGCCTTTCTTTTTGGACCTAATGGCTCCAGTCTTTCACGAGGAGCCTTATTCTATGGCTCAGGAGAACTCTGGCAAACTGTTCCCCTTCTCGGCAGACGTTTTTCCCAGTAGACCCCGGGTTCAAAAGACTTGGAAGCAAAGACGCTCTGACAAACAGGACTGGTTGCAGAAATCTGGGTCTCAAGGTGACCATTCTAATAGCCAGAAGGCAGAAGTGATGACTGGGGATGGCCAGAGGGAGGGGGATATGGGCCCTGGAGATTTACCAGACCTATACCTCCCTGATTTTCGCCAGAGGCAAAGGGAAGACCCAGTCCTTGCTAGACAGTAGGACAAGGTGGTAAAAATTGATGAGCAAATTTTGAATGTACATGGGGTGATAGTATTCCCCCATTTTGAGTTATCAAATGATATCCTGTATAGTGTGAATAGGCAGACACAAACAGGGGAGATCACCAGACAGATATTGGTTCCCAAGGCGTTTGTTAAATCTGTGTTCACTCTAGCCCATACTGTCCCTTGGGGTGGTCACCTGGGCAGGTATAAAACATTGGACCGTATTTCGTCCCAATTCTATTGGCCAGGGATGCATAGTGATATTGCTAAATTATGTGCGGCGTGTCCGGAGTGCCAGCTAACTAGTCCAAAGGGACAAAACCAGCCCCTTTGGTTCCTCTACCCTTGGTGTCAGTTCCCTTTGAGAGGATTGGGGTAGACTTGGTAGGACCTCTAGAACCTTCTGCGAAACGACACAGGTTTATTCTGGTAATAGTTGATTATGCAACAAGATATCCTGAGGCGTTCCCCCTGAGAACAGCAACGGTGAAGCAAGTAGCCAAGAAGTTGTTGGAGCTGTTCTCACGGGTTGGACTTCCCCAGGTTATGTTGACAGACCAAGGTACAAATTTTATGGCTAAATTGATGCAGGATGTCTTAAAATTACAAGAGGTCAAGTCTGTTCGGACATCGGTCTACCATCCACAGACTGACAGATTGGTGGAAAGATTTAACCGAACTCTAAAAGGGATGCTGAGGAAATTTGTAGATTCAGAGAAGAGCCTGGGATGAACTTCTCCCTTTTCTGCTGTTTGCAGTGCGGGAAGTTCCCCAGGCCTCCACGGGATTCTCTCCATTTGAACTGCTGTATGGCCGCCAACCCCGGGGTATCCTACACCTCCTAAAGGAGTCCTGGGAGGAACAGCGGTCCCCTTCTAAGAATACCCTGCAATATGTACTAGACCTTAGGAAGCGCCTAGATGTGGTCGGCCATTTTGCTAGGGAGAATCTTAGATCAGCCCAGGACAGTCAGGAGAGACATTACAATCAGAATGCTCGCATGAGAGTGTTTCACCCGGGAGACCAGGTGATGTTATTATTACCCAGTTGCGAGAGTAAACTCCTGGCCAAATGGCAGGAGTACTCCGCCGCACGGGTGATGTGAATTACGAGATCGCTCAACCAGGGTCCAGGAAGGGTAAACAAATTTACCATGTGAACTTGCTGAAACCCTTGAAGATGCAGGAGGCTCTATTCATCCACCCGGTGGAGGAGGAAACGGACTTGGGTCCTCAGCCCCGACGGGAGAACATCGTGGGTGACGATAAAATCCCAATGGGTAAAGAGTTGTCTTCTGAACAAAAAGGGACTTGTTAGCAATAATTGCACAATTCCATGATGTTTTTTCTGATTTACCAGGACAAACTAAATTAATTTCACATGCGATCGAGACAGCACCTGGGGTAAAAGTACATTCCCGTCCTTATAGGTTGCCTGAAAGTCGTAGGGCCCTGGTAGAGAAGGAGGTACAAGAAATGTTACACTTAGGAGTGATTGAGGAATCATGCAGTGAGTGGTGTAGTCCACTAGTTATGGTACCTAAACCCAATGGGAAGGTAAGATTTTGTGTGTACCTCCTAAAGGTCAATGCGGTATCCAAGTTTGACGCATATCCGATGCCAAGGGTGGACGAATTAATTGACTCCCTTGGTAACGCGGAATATATATCCATGCTGGACTTAACAAAAGGATACTGGAAAATACACTTAGAGGAAAAGTCCAAGTGCAAAACAGCCTTTGCCACTCCCATGGGTTTATACCAGTTTGTGACAATGCCATTTGGACTGCATGGAGCCCCAGCCACATTTCAGAGACTCATGGATAAGGTGCTGAGACCCCATAGGACTTATGCCGCAGCCTACCTAGATGACATTGTCATTTATAGTAAACACTGGTGGGCCCATCTAAATAGGGTGAAAGCGGTCCTCAAATCTCTAAGAGAGGCAGGGCTCACAGCCAACCCTAAGAAATGTGCCTTGGGTAAGGCAGAAACCAAATACTTAGGGTATGCAGTGGGAGGTGGAAAAGTAAGGCCACTAGCCGACAAGGTAGTTGCCCTGAAAGAAGTTCCAACCCTCCAAACAAAAACGCAGGTACGCTCTCTGCTGGGTTTAGCAGGATACTACCGGCGGTTCATCCCCAACTACTCGGAAGTGGCAACCTTTTTAACGGACCTCAAAAAAAAGTGTGCCCCTACACAAGTGGTATGGTCAATGGAGTGTCAGAGAGCCTTTGAGGACATAAAAAGGTGTCTATCAGAGGTTCCCGTCCTTAGAAGCCCAGACTTCAACAGGCCTTTTGTAGTGCAAACGGATGCATCAGAGATAGGGCTAGGGGCAGTGTTGTCACGACAGTTTGAGGGAGTTGAACACCCTATCCTTTTCCTGAGTAGGAAATTTTTCCAGAGGGAAAAAAATTACTCAGTGATTGAGAAGGAGTGCCTCGCAGTAAAGTGGGCAATCGAGGCTTTAAGGCATTACCTGGCAGGAGTCCATTTTACTCTGGTGACAGACCATGCTCCACTGAAGTGGTTAAATAGCATGAAAGATTCCAATGCTAGGTTAACTAGGTGGTATATGGCCCTCCAACCCTTCTCATTTGAGATTCAGCACAGGCCGGAAAAGAGAACGCAAATGCGGATTTCTTTTATAGAGAAGGGGTGGATGGTCGGGCTTCAGATGTGCGTAGCCCCAGCCACACACTAACAGGGGAGGAATGTAACAGGGTAAATAAAAGCCAACAGCTATATGCCTGGCAGACATATGTTTAGTCTACAGTGCAGCAGTGATGAGGTTAATTTCAGCTGGGAAGCTCATGGCAATTAGTTGAATCCCAGCTGCCTAATCAAGGTGTGTTAAAACCCCCAGGATGTGCACACATGCAGCTAGCTGGACAGGAGACAGGAGTGTACTGAAGAGATTACTGATACAAGGTCTGTTTGCAAAGTACATGGTTTATGAAATGTCTGTCTCCTGCATACAAAAGAGTAGCTGCCTTATTTTTGCTCTGTCTACTAAAGAGAACCTTATTTTTGCTCTGTCTGCTAAAGAGAAACTATTTTGCTCTGTCTGCTAAAAATAAGCTATTTTTCTTTTGTTTACTGACGAGAAGTTATTTGTTTTTGATGTGCTGTATGTTTTAAGGCTAAAATAAATAAGCCTTATCCAAAGAACCCGCGTGTGTAGACCAGGGTAATGCAGTTGATGTGGTCTACTTAGATTTTGCAAAGGCTTTTGATACGTTTCACACAAGAGGTTGGTGTACAAATTAAAGAAAATTGGACTCAGTAATAATATATGCACCTGAATTGAAAACTGGTTAAAGGACAGACAACAGAGGGTTGTCATAAATGGAAAATTTTCAGGTTGGGCTAAAGTCATGAGTGGAGTACCTCAGGGATCGGTACTGGGACCCCTGCTTTTAACTTGTTTATTAATGACCTTGAAGTTGGGATCGAGAGCAAAGTCTCCATATTTGCTGATGATACTAAATTGTGTAAGGTAATAGAATCAGAGCAGGATGTAATTTCTCTTCAGAAGGACTTGGAGAGACTGGAAACATGGTCAGGGAAATGGCAGGTGAGGTTTAATACATATAAATGTAAGGTTATGCATTTGGGATGCAAGAATAAAAAGGCGAATTACAAATTAAATGGAGATATATTGGGGGAATCCTTGATGGAGAAGGATTTAGACAGCAGGCTTAGCAATAGTGCCCAAAGGCATGCAGTAGCTGCAAAGGCAAACAAGATCTTATCTTGCATCAAACGGGCAATGTATGGAAGGGAAGTAAACATAATTATGCCCCTTTACAAAGCATTAGTAAAACCACACCTTGAATATGGTGAAATATACAATTTTGGGCACCAATCCCAAGAAAAGACATTATGGAACTAGAGAGAGTGCAGAGAAGAGCCACCAAATTAATAAAGGGGATGGACAATCTAACTTATGAGGAGAGGCTAGCTAAATTAGATTTATTTACATTAGAAAAGAGGCATCTAAGAAGGGATATGATAACTATATACAAATATATTCGGGGACAATACAAGGAACTTTCAAAAGAACTATTCAGCCCACGGGCAGTATTAAGGACTCGGGGCCATCCCTTAAGGTTGGATGAAAGGAGATTTCACCAGCAACAAAGGAAAGGGTTCTTTACAGTAAGGGCAGTTAATATGTGGAATTTATTACCCATGGAGACTGTGATGGCAGATACAATAGATTTGTTCAAAAAAAAGTCTGGACATCTTTTTAGATGGGAAAGGTATACACTGGCGACACACTTTATTCGAGCTCGGCTAGTCCCACGAATTCGGGTATACCCGGGTGTATTGAGGTTTGTGACTGTTTTCTGCCCGAGTGCATTGAGGTATTTTCAAGGCAGGGATTGAAGCATTTTATTCCCGCTGGCTGCAATACTGCACAGTATATATATATATACTGCATTACAATTCATGAATTTATGCCATCTGGTAGACACGCGAAGCATTGCAGCCTATTAAATCCTAATCATTATCATTTAACAGATCAGCCGCCCGTCAGCCAGGCATGAACCCAGGCTGGGAAGGCAAACGCAACGGGGCTTGTCAGAGGTGAGGAGCGGCGCATTCCAGGTATCTGCCAGGTAGATACTGGGTATTTGCTCGAATAAAGTGTGTCGGTGCAGTACAGGGATATATCAAATAAGTATACATGGGAAGGATGTTGATCCAGAGATTAATCCGATTGCCAATTCTTGGAGTCAGGAAGGAATTTATTTTTCCTCTTATGAGATATCATTGGATGATATGACACTGGGGTTTTTTTGTTTGCCTTCCTCTGGATCAATAATTATATATATAGGATAAAGTATCTGTTGTCTTAATTTAGCATAGGTTGAACTTGATGTACCTATGTCTTTTTTCAACCTCATCTACTATGTAACTATGTAACTATGTAACTGTAATCTACATCTATAGAGTTACTTGTCCATTTAGTGTCCAGGGTCCCATAATTAGCTACCACATTATAATGTCCACTGTGTGTGAACCCCGTCAGCCCTGTGGGCCGTATACTATTATAATTTATTTTATTTATTTATAAAATATTTTACCAGGAAGTAATACATTGAGAGTTACCTCTCGTTTTCAAGTATGTCCTGGGCAATTGTATGTTGACTAGGGCCTACTACAGGACATACTTGAAAACGAGAGGTAACTCTCAATGTATTACTTCCTGGTAAAATATTTTATAAATAAATAAATACTCTGGACTTTTTCCTTTAATTATAGTCTCATCCAGCTCCGCAGATTGGAACCCGTGTATCCACTGCATGTTCTTTATGTCTCAAGAATTCTGGAGCACCCGTTGGAGTACCATAATCCCAACACTGAATCCAAAGTCCCAGGCCTCCCCAGTACCTCCAAAAGGGCCCTAGTCTGTTTGTGTACCTCTAGACCCTGTTGCGGCAGTCTACTGGGGACCATCACATCTTGTTCATCTGGCAAATGTATCTGTTCTCCTACTCTACTTACCAGCTCCCACTGGTCTCTCCGTAACTACAGTCTCTACCTTTAATGGGTTATTCCAATTCAAACTGTCCTTTCCTTCTAAAACGGGGCCGTTCCGCAGTTTCCGGCTTACTCCAACCATCTTGACCAATGGGGGCAGTGTTGGGCCTTCTTTCTTTGCATGAGCCGGAACGGAGCACAGGGTAATCTAAGTATGCAGTCTTTACGTGAATGAATAAAAGCTGCTTGTGTCTTGACACTTTTGGAAGTGTTGCTAATCAACACAGTTTCTCCCAAAAGAGCACAGGCAGGCTTAATTGGCAACCATGTCCTGGCTGCCACGCTGGTATCTTCTCACTTCGCGCCAAGACTGCTGCAGAACAGGCTCCTCATCTGTTTCTTGGTGAGTAGCTATTGTTGTGGCTGCAACATCAATTTTCTTAAAAAATTCCTCACCCCGAACAACTTCCTCAGCACATCAGCACATTAGCCCTGCCATTTTTAATAAACAGTAGGCTGAAGGGGAACATCCAACGATACCGCACTCACTTGACTCTTAAGATTTTTGCGGCGCCTATTGAGAGTTGTAGACGAGATATCCTGAAACACCTGAATATTTATTTTTTCAAAGGTGATAGCCTTTAAGTTCACTGCAAGCCTCACATGGCCTCCACAAGCCGGGTTCCGCGACTCATGGGGCACTGCTTCGTGGATTCTGCTTGGGGAAGGTGCTGGGTCAGGGGGGGACACCCGTAGGGACCCTGGATTTGGGTCTATGTTGTAACTGGGGTGCTGGGATGCCACGCCAGACAGGCCCGTAGATTGCACAGCCGCCCCCCCCCCCAACCCTTCTTTAGTTGTGGCCACCACGCTAACCCCAATGAGTGTTTCTGGGACCAAGGGTCACTTTGTGGGGTATAGGTAGACCACTATGGGTAACGCACCTCTTAGTATTCATCTGTGGAATCGGTGGATGGTCGGATGGTCTGATGGACCCTGCACCTGCGCCTTCTGGCCGCTAAGGTAATGCGGTCACTAAGGTAATGAAAAAAAGGCAAAGAGAATTTGGGGAGTATAGTGTGGACAATCAGATGAACAGTAAATAAAATAACTCCTGTGTAAAAAATATACGCAGATAGAAGCTAGTGCTTATGCAAATGTTAATGCTATGTCTGGTGCTCAAGAAGTCGGGACCCCAGTCAAAGCATCATAGCTAGTTCTCAATTGGGGATGGTGGAATATGATAACATAGAAAGTATCACTCACACGGCCCTGTGTGAGCGCGGTTGTGTAGAGGTGTCTTTAGTTCTTCATCGTGGACAATCTTTTGCTTCTCCTGGTTGGTAATGGACAATTTCCTCCTCGGTACAGATATGCACATATATACAGCAAAAATCAGTACAGATGGGAGAAATGTGGGTTGTGCAGGGGTTTGCAAGAGAGGGGGTATATATCCCTGACCCGCAGTCCGGCACTCCTCTTAATGATAAAATGTAGGGGGTGAACTCAGTATAAATAAAGATTTTTAACTCACACGGCCATGTGTGAGTGATTGTCCTCAGAGGTGTTCTACAATCTTGTCTGGATATTGCAAACTCTGTCAGCGTAAATCCACACTCCCCCTCGGTACAAATGTAAACACAGAGATACAATAATGTATTAGCATGGTTTAAAGGACAGGTGCTTAGTGCTGGCACTGAAAAGGTTTAAATAGCCCGATTCACGTGTCAAGCACCTACACCTAATGGTTGTAGGGTACGGATAAATATATATGGATTTAGCTCACACGGCCCTGTGTGAGTGCTTGTACTCAGAGGTCCCCTGTGGATCTGTCCACACTGTGCTCCCCAAATCCTCTTTGCCTTTTTTTCATATTAAGGATTCTGGATAGATCCTGGTGGGGTTGAGCCTTAGGAGGAAACTCCAAACGAAAGGGAGGTAATATTTCCCCTAATATAGGTATTTTATTTCCTTTACGCACAATCTTAGAGAGCGCCCGGGCACTTTTTTTCCGCTAAGGTAATGAAGCTGTTTGTATTAAAATGTTAATTCTAGCGTCCGTGAGCAGGGGATCTCCGGATCACAACCGCATTGATTTCAGGTCCGGGACCCCCTGCTTCCCGACATACAGGCCCGTTATGGAGTGCAGGTACCTCCATGTAATGTTTAAATGTTTAAATGTCCCACGTCACGTGACCACCTGTATCTCGAGAAGCAGGGGGCCTCTGGACCTGAAATCAACGCGGTTCTGTTCTGGAGACCCCCTGCTCATGCACACTAGTATTACAATTTTAATAAAAACACTGCGACCGCCTGCGAGAGCTGTGCAGAAAGAGGCGGGTCTCCCTGTGCAGCTCAGATTGCGATAAAATCGCAGGGGGAGAACTTGGAAAAAATTTAAGATAACTTTGTTGCTACACTCAGTGGTTTTGGCATTTTCCTACCGCACGGGTTGAGAGGGTTTCAGATTCTTTCTGAATACCGTGATAACTCAAATGACAAACCGTTCGGTGGGAACATGACAAATCTTGCAATGTAGCAGCAAACTCATCGAAGCTTCTAGAATAGGCCTCAATGATTTTGGTTATGATTTTGGATTTGTATCAAATTATGGGGAAAAATCCAAATAAGCAGGGACATGTAAAAAGAACATAATAAAGCATGACAAATGCTCTCAGTAAGAATAACACCATAAAATTAGGGAGGAAATTAAAATAATAAAGATACAAATTATAAAATTATTTTTAAAAAATTGGTAAGAAATGCCAAGTGATGAGCACTTGGCCCAGTGCTGGTTTTGATTTAAAATATTTTTTTGGGGGAGGGGATTTGGTTTTGGCTATAAAAAAGAGTTGGGGGGGGTTGGTTTTGGTTCAAAATTTTAAGTGTGTTGGCTTTGTATTTAGTTTTGGAAGGTTCAGGTAGGTTTTCATTTCACACACAAAGTTTAGCCCATCTTTATTAGTGAGTACAATTAATTGAAACTAGACCCAAATATCCCATACATTTTTGAAGCTTGATACAGATAGAGAGGAACTCTGTGCACCCATATGTAGTTAACGCAACGGGGGTTAGTCATTAAATTGTGATAGCAATGTTTGAGCTTAACTGCACAAAAATGCCTAATTACTTGAAAGGGAGTTTCACTGAGAGTTGTGAGTTTACAGCTCTTCTGTGGATTCATGTCATCGCCTTTCAATCAGAACATACACAGTAGGTTACATAAAAGCACACAAAATGTAAAAAAGTGAATGCAATACTGCTATACATAACTAAGAACAACAAACTATGCTACCAGAAAAAAAATAAAGTTAATTCTTAAATCTGAAAAGTGCTAAAAAGGAAATTAGGTTCTCCTTCTCCCAAGCCAGGAAAAAGATATTTTTAAAAGGCATCAAAATTCTTAGGGCCATACTTACAGTCTTTCAGTTATGCCTGAAAGTACGTTCCTGGCGCTGTTGGACACATACAGCCTGTTCCAGTCAATGGGATATAACATGTCTTCCATTGCCAGAAGGTGTATTACTCCTTTGGCAGAATACTGCTTAGTAATTGGTATTCCTTTCATCTACTTCATTTCTAACTTAGAAATAAAGTAATGTCTTTTGCCAATGTTATGAGAGAATGACACGTATTTATTATTTTGGCACAATACAGATAAACTGAGAATCCAAAGCAAATCCAAAGCACCCAATGTCATGCTCAGTACAACTACTCATCGCAGTCTTTGGTCTTGAAAATCATACTTGGGATGCTCAGTGAAATCTAGGTTCTTTCCAGTGGGTAACATGAAGGATTATGAATTATGGCTAATAGATCTCATTGTGTAAGCAGACATGTTTTCTCTCACCTTGTACCATATGCGACTATTTATCAAAGTCTTACAGTTGGCACAAACGGAAGCATCATCATTTAAGAAAAATCTATTGCTTTCAGTAGAATGCGAAGGGTGAGACAGTTTCTCAGGATGTACCAAGTTATTGTATCCCTCAAAACTGTAAATTCAAGGATTTATTGAAATAGCTAGTCTATTATAAGAATCTTTATTTATTTATTTTGACCTTCATTGAATTTTTATAAATTTGCTGTACCTTCATTGATTTACACCAAGCCTGGCTGGTTAAAGTGTTTCAGAATTTACAAATGAAGAAGTAATAATTAAACCATAATATAAAATAAAATCTTCTTTCCTTGTGTAGGAATATTTTTAAAGACATTTGCATTTTATAATCAATTGAATGCATTTCCAAAGGAGTCTATGTAAATGACTAGGAATTGAATCCATGTGATACTGTACATGCAAATATATGTACAGTAACTGTGCTTGTCTTTAAATGCAATCATATTTAAACCATTGGTGTATAAATAATAATAACTGATTAGGAGACTTTGACAAATACCTTACTTTGTAGCAATTTGTGAGATTAAAAGACAGTGTGCGTGTCAGAATAATTTTCTTAATTCTATATTTTCTTTAATGCTATATTTTCTTTCCTTGTTATATGCAGTGAGAATTGTAATGTGTCCCCATAAACCCGAAACTGCTACTAATGTTGCAGGGAAAATACAGTAGCTCTGTGCAGCAGAAGAGAAAGAGTAGATCTTACGAGTTGTTTTTTATTTTTGAACTACAGTACTTTACTTGAATGAAAGTAGATTGAGCATTGACTTTTAAACATCTTGGAAACATTATGGATACAGTCAAAATAAACGAGATAAGATCTATCTGAAATAAAATAAGCACCAGGACTAAAGCTCATACTTTAAAGCTGAGAATGACAGACTCAGGTGGAAAGCGAGTGTAACACCTTTCTCCCCTCCCCCCTCCCGGGAGATCTGCATGTTACGTGTAGTCTGGTGCTGTATACTGTAGCTCGCCTGCTGTAGGCCAGGAAGCCTGAGTCTCCGTGTTGGTAGTGGGAATAGCAATGGGACATATCAGTACTTCCTCGGTGCAGCACCTCCATCCTGTAGGGTATCTGCCGAAGGCAGGTAATATCCCTGCAGGAACCCCCTTTTCCAGGAATGACACAGAGAAGTGGAACCGTTCACCTTTTATTTGGTGGGCCAGTACCCATTCAATCTCTTTCAAGAGAGGTACTTCTTACACAACATCATATAAAATCTTCCCTCGCATCTTGAATCACTGTCATACCCTAACTATGCCCCCCAAGGGCTTGAGGCTCTTGAGGCTAGTCAACACCCCCTTACCACCTGATGGGGTAAGGCAGAAACCACCTCATTCACTGGGGAGCAGGCTACATCCTGGAAACGTCTCCTCTAAATTTGGGTTTGGAGCCTCTTATATACCTGGAGAGGGGTTAGTGACCCTGCCCCAAACTGGGCAGGTGCTAGAGGAGGTCTCGGTGTCACACCATATCACGTGTGACCCCTTAACACTCCCCCCCTCCGCCGGCATGACGCTCCCAACTGACATCCAGCCTGCACCTGGCTATGGCAACAATATTGCTAGTGTGCCAACGGACTCACATCCTGGCCATGTGAAGGGATTTTACCCTGACACTGCCTGCACTTACCAGGACTTACATGCCAAGGCTGAGAAACACATAGCCAGGGGCACTAGGCTACATGAGTAAGTACATTTGTTTCTTAAAGAGTGTGAAAACATAGGGGGCAATGAAGTAAACTACTGTTTTTCAATAATGCTGACATACAAGAGAATCCTGGGTGGATGTATTGTACTGAATAAAAGTCTTACATTTGATATACTGTAGCCTATGATTTTATAGCTGTAGCGTCTTTCTATTAACCTGTGCACACTATATTATAGCTGGGCACTCGGTGTGGTGTTCTGGTTTTGTTTCCAAAAAACCTGCAGGGTTCTGGTCTGATTTCACACACCCAGTTTTGCCCATCTCTGATATTGACCTATCCATAGCTTGGTTTAAAAAGTCAAACAAATTAATTTTTTTCACAAATCATACATTGTAATGAAACAGATAATAAACAGTAGCTTCCTTATATTAAGCACATTTTCTAAAATTCCTGATAGCTTAGCAACTTCCTTTAATACATTTATATTGGAAGGTTTTACAAAATATAAAGGCCCACATTTACTAAGTGGTGCTATTCCATAAGACACTTTTTGGCCCATCAAATGTAAGGTGCCATTTGACGCTAAAAGCTGCATTGTGGCATATCACCCCTTAGTAAATATGGCTCAAAAATGCCACTACCTCTATATGGCCCTGACTTTGTACATTGTACTTTGTACTTTCTAGAATCTTAAATGGAGTTGTATGTATGGCATATGTTGCTTCACTCATGCTCTAATCCCCACTGACTGTTCCTATGTACTGTATTCTAAATGATTCCCATAGGTAAGGTTTCAATGGCCTCCCAATTTCAGAACATGACTGTCCACTATTTCTCACTCACAGTCCCGGAATAGATGGTGGTATTACTAGTGGTGACGGGGAATGTGTTGATGTGGATGTCAGCACTGGTTATGGGGGAATGCTTGAGGGGGCCTTATTGCTCCTAGTTCTGGTGGTAGTTGCTCTCCTCTTACAATGTACAGGCATAGGAGAAAGTGCCCTCCACCACTTCAATCACTTTCTCCTGCTATTGCTGACCTGGCGTCACTAGCACTACTACTTGTGGCGATGGTGGTTTCGGACTCCCAATACTGCCTAATTTTGGACGAGGAGCTGCAGCTCTCATGGTTCGTATGCCTCCCAGTCCTTTCTTTCTCTGCTCTCCTCATACTTGTCCTCTCCTTCTCTCTTTTCCTCCCCACCCTTTCTCTTGTCCTAGACTCTCCTTCTCTCATACCTTCCTCTTCTGCATAGTAAAAAAAAGAGCATAATAAACAATATAATACTAAACAAAAAAGTCTAATTAAATAAAATTTAAAAATATATACGCTAATACAGGAATTAAACTAATCAAACTATAGTTAAATGTATGGTAAGGAAAAAAAGGATACCTGGCGCTCAAAATTACACTGTGTCCATAGGAAACAAAACAGTCTCTTAAGATTCCCCCAGAGAGTCCAAATCATGAAGATGATGTCGGAAGATTTTCTTCACTGCTGCAACGTCCCAATCTACCTGGAAATGATAAAAAGGCACTCCATTGCGCAATACTCCTGGTCTTAATAGCTTCCCTTTACACAATATAGATGCCAATGTAGACAATGCCTACTTACAGAAAGGACTCTTTCTGAATACAGTTGAGACAATCTGTGCTTTATCCCCTTCTGCATCCACTGGTACCACGAATACCCCGAATACTTCCTCAATCCCTTAAAGCTCCGTGGTTCAAGGATATCCAATATCACACGGAACCCCAGAGAGAGAGAGAGTGGACAATAGCAAAGATTGCACAAATTTTATTAAAAACGGCTACAACAAGCCTAAAATACACTTACATGCACTCACATATATGCATGTGGTTTAAAACGTCATGAGGATGCCATCCGCAGCTTGTAATGGTACTCCCTTGACTCCTCCGGTTAAGATACGCACTCTCACTGCTTCTCCCCAGCCGGTCTGACACGCCTGTGTCTCTCACTCATTAGGCTGCATTCCGGTACACAGCCAGCTAGCGTCATACACTAAGCGCCTCTTGAGTCTCTTGGAGTCCCCTGCCGACAGAAACTCCAAGCTCCTCCAACCCTAACGCATTTCGTGACGTAAGAACGTCACTTTCTCAAAGGATTCGTTTGAGAAAGTGACGTGCAATCTTTGCTATTGTCCACTCTCTCTCTCTGGGGTTCCGTGTAAAAGAGTCATTTCTGTAAGTAGGCATTGTCTACATTGGCATCTATATTGTGTAAAGGGAAGCTATTAAGACCAGGAGTATTGCGCAATGATGTGCCTTTTTATCATTTCCAGGTAGATTGGGACGTTGCAGCAGTGAAGAAAATCTTCCGACATCATCTTCATGATTTGGACTCTCTGGGGGAATCTTAAGAGACTGTTTTGTTTCCTATGGACACAGTGTAATTTTGAGCGCCAGGTATCCTTTTTTACCTTACTATACTATTGTATGCATTTTGGAGGTAACTTGCATTGTGGGAAGCCTTTGGCAGCTCCGTCCTTTTGTTAACACAATTGGTTTTTCACATTTGTTGTTTTAATTTTTGCACAGTATTATAGTATTTGTTGCACTTGTAATTGTACATCACAGGTTAAGCGCTGTTTAGTTATGGTTTAATTTTATTTTTAACATTTATAGTTAAATGTAGCTGTAACTAATTTAACTACTGTAAATGGACAAACTTTGCTAACAATCATAACTAACTATAAGTCCACAAACCAAAAGAATCACATGTTTTTACCTTATATGAGGACTGGTGTCTGCGCCAGCCCCTTACAAAGGGCATTATCTCCAGAATATATCAGACTTTATCCCCTATCAAAAGCAACCAAACCCCTGATAACTTTATGGTATCTTGGGAAAAGGATTTTAACGTCAGTATAGATATTTGATATTTGCAAAGACATCTGGGAAGCCGCTTCCAAAAACTCATCATGCATCGTGATCAAGGAGAATATTTACAAGTTAATATTCAGATGGTACATGACTCCTGCCAGGTTACACTCTTTTCTCCCAGGTGTGTCCCCTCTGTGCTGGCGTGGTTGTGGTGAAGTGGGGAATATACTGCACATATTCTAGTCATGTCCCAAAATCCAACAACATGGACGGAATTGTTAACCCTAATACACAAGATTCTAGAGATCACTGTCCCACATGAACCAGTATATATATTGCTAGGAATACCAATGGCCAATCGTACCAAAAAAGAAGCTAAGGTAATATCCCAAATTTTAAACGCTTCCAGGTGTAAAATTGCAAAAAATTGGAAACAACCTGTGCCCCCATCCGTAAACCAAATAAATAACAACATTTGGCATATAGTTTACATGGAAAAACTCTCAGCCTATCTTAATGGTTCTACCTCACAATTTTCGGAGATTTGAGGTCCTTGGTTCCGTCATGCAGGTATATCCCCATACATAGACTAGAATACTTGGCCAGAGTAATACATGTGGCATTTAAACTGTTGCTTACTGTGTTATATTCTTACAAATGCTGTCCCTTTCCCCCTCCATGATCTCCCTCCCCTTTATTGTATCACAACCAGTTTATTTGTATTATTGTATTCCCACTTTTTTGTTTGTTTTTTGTATACCTTATTTCTTTAAGTATATAAAATGTTCAATAAAAAATGTAAGTAACAAAATATATATATATAACTAGAACTAAGAATAATTTCTAACCACTCACAAAAATTAACTACAGATGTAGCAAACCATACTGTTTTCAACACCGGGTCAAGCCGTGAGACTGTGACTTTAAGAGGATTTGGCCCGTTCAGCACCAACACTGAAGCTCCGATGACCATCTATCTTCCTGGCAAATCTGTTCTCACTTCTGCCTACACTGAAGTGATAGTGGCAAAATTAGTAACAGGCATCCTGCCAAGCTGGTTTCATGCTTGTTTCTGTTAGACTCCAACCTTGACCCAAGCCTGAGATTCTTTTGCTACCTCCCTAGACCTTAGCCTTAGAACTTTAATTTACTACTGTATATGCTGGTTGGTTAATGTTTTGGTTATGTTTTATGTTTTTAATGGGCAAATGAGCTATTATCCAGATATGGATAATAGGGATTTTGCCCATTTGCGTACTGTATGTGTTGGGCGGGGGGTTCAATGTATTTTACTGGTGTTTGTAATGTAAGGCTAAGGCCCCGCTCCCTCAGTCAGCGCGCCCGCACTGCAGACAGGCGGCGCGCAGACAGGCAATTGACCGCTACTTGCGGTCTGTAGGGAGCGGGAGATACAAATGTTCTGCCTCTCGCGCATCACCCCTCCCTCCTCCCAAGCCGGCCAAAAGTTAACAAAAAAAACCAGGACACACACCGCAGCTCCTTCCCTGCTCCCCTCCACTCACACACACACAGGCACTCACACACACACACACACAGGCAAATACACACAGGGGGGTGAATCGGAGCAAGGAGGAAATCGGAACGGGGATCGGAGATGAAGGGGGAAATCGGATCGGACAGAGGGGGGATCGGAACGGGGATCGGAGCTGAAGGGGGAAATCAGAACGGGGGGGATCGGAGCAGAGGGAGGAATCGGATTGGGTGCTGGGATGTCACGTGATGCGACACTGGCCAAAATCACAAGCTCCTTGTAGCTCCGGCTGGCTGATGCGTCACAGCACACAGTCAGCCACGCCGGAAGGAGCCAGCGGGGGCATCTAGAACGGGGGAAAGCAGCTGGTGGCCCGCGGCCGCGCGCACCGCCGGCCGCAGCGGGACCAAAGCCTTATGCTTATTTGGGGTAGAGGGATTGAGTAAAGAGGGTTGTCGCCTCAGGGTGGGTAGTTAGGCTTCTCGGGAGGGCAGTGGGAGGAGATAACCCTTTCATTACCATAGCGGTTACTACCGCTATGGTAATGAAGGGGTTAACGCCTCCCGCAACCTTCCTGGTAGACCTAACCAATTACCCCCTTCATTCACCTCCTCTGCCCCCAATAAACCTGGTTGTCTGCCTTAAACCTTCATTGCCTTAGCGGTTAGTCGCTAAGTTAATGAAGCTGCTTTTTTACAATTTAATATTACAGTTTTGTAGCAGGGGGTCTCCGGAGCTGAACCGCATTGATTTCAGGTCCGGGGACACCCTGCTTCCCGAGTTAAAGGCCCTGTTATGGGGTGCCGGTATCCCACTGCCTTGATTAAATCCCCCAATCACGTGGGCCGTGACATGGGATAATTTAAACATGGCCACCAAGATACCAGCACCCCATAACGGGGCCTGTAACTCGGGAAGCAGGGGGTCCCCGGACCTGAAATCAATGCAGCTCAGCTCCGGAGACCCCATGCTACAATACTGTAATATTAAAATAATACCCCTGCGATCACCTGTTAGACGCACGCTGGTAGAGTGACTGATTCAGTCTATCTCTTATTGCGTGTCTCTTACAGACAGATAGAACCCAGTAGGATTCCCACAGCACGAGTCCCATTCAAACACAGTTAATTCGATGGGTCATTAAGTCTGCTTTGGGCTGCCTTGCAAGGTTTTTGATCGGAATCCCTACGTTTTTGGAGAGATGTGGTTGAATACAGGCGGCTGCATCTGTACATCTGTAAAAAAACAACTTTTATTTCTTTTTTCTCTATCACTCTCACTCACTCTCACTAATACTCCCTCACTTCCACTAACACCAAATACACTCACTATGTAACACTAACACTGAGTACACTCACTCTTTATCACAATTACACGCACAATAACACTCACTACACTATCAACTACTTGAGTCACTAACACTGTTTATTCACACCACTTAATAGTTTTACCACTCTCACAACACACAGACAATACAGAAGCAAATGCAGCAGCCATATTACATACTTCCGGTATAGCAAAATTTGACTTACTTCCTGGCAGAATTTCACACTGTTATACAGTGCATATACATTTTAAAACTAATTTTGCTAAATTATTCGCTTGGTGAAATATTTAGTAAAAAAAAAACTTTTACACATATCCAGTAGTCAATTTAGGAATTACACCTAGAACACTTGGGTGTAGATCCACAGAGCTTGGTTAAATCTGGGCTACTTATGTGATGTTACCTGAACAGTCAATGTCCGTTAGTTTTATTCAGTTTTACAGGTATCCACAAAGCTAATGATATGCAAAAACAACAGCCATTCGGCAGACTAGCATCGTTACGTTAGCTGTATTAGTGGGGATTTTCATTGCACAGAGACGCATTAACCAATACACTGCACATGCACACTGGTCAAAACTAGAATGTGCATTCCAATTAACGCACACGTGTTACAGACAGTTCTGCCACAAAAAAAGAATTGGAGATGATTTCCTGTAAATATTGTTCTTGTTATTTCACCTGTACATTTTTTCTTCCTACATTGCTCGCTCACAGTGAAGTAACTATGTGGGAATAACAGTTTTGTTCCCTACTTCTGTCTCATCGTAATTTTTATAGTTAGAATATGTAAACACATTATCGTACACCCATAGTTTATACACTCAACATTATATACCCTAATATGCCAGACAAACATATCATACATTTACTTTAATGACTAAAAAACATAGTATAGTTTATTACATGAACTTCAGATGCATCTCTTGCTGTGTTTCAGACATTTATATGATCCATAATATATATCTTTGGATGACACGTGTAACTTTTTGTAATGAAAGTCTTATACTCAGAACAATCATTTGGGTTGCACTTTAAACTTGCCCTTGTTGCTTGTAGGCTATTCCCAGAAATAACGCTATGATGATCATGGTCTGGATGAGAGTAAAGGCAGGTTTTGCTGTAGCCTAATTATCGTAACGTTATTTCCATGCGCTTACACTAACGGAGGTTTCTGGATATGCAATGTTATGCTAATGAATTATTAGCATATGAGTAAGACAGACAAACTTTAAAAGTTAGAAATCCGATATTTCTCTGGTTGTCCCGAAGGCATCGTGGCGCTAATCACCTTTGTGATATGAGTTACGAGTAGCAGTATGTTAAATGGGAGTAACGTCACCATAAAATATTACATGGAGCTCCTGGGATCTATCTCTGGATGAAGTAAATGAGGTTGGCAGCAACATTTAAGATGAACTGGAAGGGGCATAGTTAGATGAGAGGGAGACTGTCAGAGCAAATTACAGTAGTCAAGTCGGAGTAATTATGGTGCATGAATTTGAAACTTGATGGATAGCGTGGTGAGGAAAGGGTCCTTTTCAGCAATGTTTCCGAGGTTTAAGCAGCAGGAAACGATGATGTACTTGATGTGTAATATAAAGGAGGGAGAAGAGTTAAGTATAACACCTATGCCCAGATCCACAGAGCTCCGTTATGTGACTTCATTGATAAAATGCTGTCAAAATTCTGTTGGAATTTGGTGAATTTGAGAAACTTGTAAAAATGACAAGAAATTTAAAATGTGAAAAATGTTGCTGAACAAATTTTAAGACATCCACACATTTCTAGTTCTAGGCAAGTGTACACATAGATATGTTGTATCTTTTACTGGATCAATAGGGGAAGTCTTCATAGATAAAATGACATTCAAGTTTTGTATTGAAACAAACATATACACTAAGGGTATAGGGGTTACCCATTTAAATTAACACCTTTTCCTTGACTCCCTCCTTCTCACTTCCCAAACATACTGTAATCATAAAGCCTGTCGATAAGGATGGAGCAATAGTTGTTAAAAACAGTGACTATCATGAGGAAGCCATGAATTAGCAGGGCAATATTAATAATTAATAAAGAATTGAACTAGATTACTCTCACTTATAAAGAAAAACACATAATTATTTAACTATAAGATTTGTTATATTATATGTAGTATTGAAGCTTTATGCTTTTTCTAATATATACTTAGCAATTTCTCCAATACTGACAAAAGGTAATTTCCTAAACTAACTGTATCAGCTTGGTTCCAGCATGAGATTACATTTTTGCTTTGATTTATCACTGTATATATGTCCTTTACAGCAACATAATCTATGTATTTAATAAGACTTCGAGAGGCTGGTGTTGTCTGGGTGACCAGGCATTGTTTCATTGGTTGCCATGACAACAAAGCATCACATGGTGGTGGACCTAGTGACATCAGAACCTGTGAGTACCGGGAGTGAAGGCGAATACAGCCCTCCCCTCCTATGAGAAGCCTCTATACGCTAATAATGGCTGTAAAAACAAACATTTTGGCACCAAAAGGGTGTATTGAGTCTCCCAAATCTACTTTTAAATCTTGACTAATGTTGCTGCAGTAACACTGGGGTGATCTGCTGAAAAGGCAGCTGCATAGAAACATTATCAGTTCTGTTTCTTGTCAGCTCTAAGCTCTAATTAAATACATTCTGTAGAATAAATTGTGCTTGATACTGTCAGTGTGCGGCATACTGTACATCATTCCTTTCCTACATACTGTATAACCATGGGTAGTGGGGACAGGACTACCCTGTATGTTCCAACACCTTTTGAAGATTTATCTATCTTTTCATGTTAAAATGTACTTGAAGCAAAAGCCTATCAGGCCGACTAATGCCTCCATATGTTTCATTCTTTTCCTTTGAGGGTCACGATGTCCGTCTTTTTTGCCTTCACTCTCTGCACATGGCAGTCATTTACCTGCAACCTATCTCTACTTCCTCTACCTCCATCTTCCTCTCAGACTTTGAATCCTGGATTTCCTTCTTTCTCTTCTTTGATTTGCCCATTCTTTTACTGGGGGACTTCAATTGCCATATTAATGATCCCTCAGACTCCTGGGCTTCTCACCTTCTCTCTCTAACTTCATCCTTTGGCCTCCACCAATGCATTTATTCCAGCACCCACGGTCACTGTTAGACCTGGTCTGTGCTAAAAACTGTTCCCTTTCTGATTTCTCTATCTCCAACTTCTGTTCTGACTATCACCTCCTATCGTTTACCACCACCTATTCCTCACCCTTCTCTTACCTGTTCTCCTCGCTACTCTTGAGACCTTTGCTCTGTTAACCTATCTACTCTGACATAAAACCTGAATGCTAACCTCTCTTCTCTTTCTCCTTCCTTTTATCTTGATAATCTTGTCAACTCTTACATCTCTATCATCTCCTACTCCCTTGATTTTTTGCCCTTCTTGACTCCAGTACACCTGTCCCTCTAACCCGGGGGGAGGGGGAGAGCAAACTTTTTTCACTGCGCCCCCCTGCCGGCGGTCCCCTCACCTCCAAACCCCCCCCCCCTCACCTCCAAACCCCCCCTCACCCCCGCTCCGGTGTCGGCTCCGGCATGACTTTGCAGCATCATTTGACATTGCGTTGTCATGGCGATGCATGTGAGAAGCTGCCGGAGCCAAGGTAAGTTAGGTTTACAGAGGCCATGCAGCTCCCCTGGCACTTAATGTAAGTGCCTTCGGGAAGAGCACAAGGCCTCTGTAAACCCCGCGCCCCCGCACTCAATCTCGCACCCCTCAATACCGCTGCTCTAACCCACAGCCTTCCCTAAACTCACAAACATGCTTCTTTTGCACACCACTCGTTTTTCTGAATGCCTATGAAGGAATATCGCACTCGTTGATTTTCTGCACTATAAATTTCTGCTCTCCTGTTTTAACTCTGTTTTCTCTCTATGTTCAAACAGCCCTGCAGTACTTATCTTCACTCATCAACACTCACAAATCCAATCCCACTATACCATTATAGAGTGGTATTTAATCTAAACTTGAAACGTGATTTTTATTTCATATATATATTACTAACCATATTGCCAATGATCCCCTATCAGTTATTTGCCATGCTACTTGATTGCCAATAACTTTAATTTATTGCAAGTCTAGGCGACAGTTACGGTTGTTACTTTATATCGTTTTATCAACCCATCCATTTCTTGAAGTCTGGTCCAGCCATTTATATTTAGAGGTAACGATTTTAGGTTTAAACCAAATAAAAAGAAATTAAGCATAATTTTCTATTGAGTTCCACCTCTTGTAGTGGCTCAGGTAATGGTAGGAGACAAAAGCCTCACTGGGGAGAATAGAAACTTTTTAAAAAAGTGCACCCATAAACACCAAATTCAAATGTGTGCCAATTTTGTTTCATTATTAACACTGATAAATACTCATTTTAAAATGAAAGCACCAGAAAAATAAAAAAGAAACACTGATTTAACAAATAAAAATTCACTCCAAAAACTGTGATTCCTATTTATATTACTACTGGCTGTAGACATCTATATTATTACTTGACTGAGTACACATATTTGGAATTTATTCATGACTGACAATTCTATTTGTATTCTTCTTCTCAATATTATTGTGTATCTTTGTAAAATACTGGTGAACTATTACACCTGTGTTGGTTTTGATTCTAAAAAAACATTGTTTTGTTTCTGCTTTTGTCAAAACTCAATTTGTTTGGTTTTGTTTTTTACCAAGTTACATAAAAAATATATATACAGTATGCAGGAAAATTCTAAAATAGCACAGAAAAGGATGGAAATACTTAAAAAAAAGTATAACATCTAAAAAACTATTATAAAGCTAAAATGATATTACAGAAAAACATTTTGCTTCTAATTATCATAACGTTTTTGGTTTTGTATTTGGTGTTGGAATGTAAGGTTCTGATTTCTCACATCCTGTTTTTCCATAAAAATATGATACTTTTTCTTCAGTAATTTTTCAGGATATGGATAATAAAGTAGCATAATATATACATTAATAAAAACAGTTTTCCAATCTAATCAATAATCAATAACACATTCAGATACAACTTGTTTTTCTTAAAATAGATTAACAGAGAACGCCTGCCTTGTGTATTAATCTCATACAGCAGGCAGCATTGTATAACACCATACAAGGTGAAGGTGTGAATATACCTGTGTAGCCTTGTGAAATTAAAGTATTCAAGCAAAATATTAACAGAAATGTAAATGCAACATTTTTATATAAGCTGAAATTGAAAAATAATTTACTCACATATACTGTAGGGGCGTATTCATCAGGGGGTAGACATAGGTCAGATGATGGTATCTACGGTATATAACAACCTAGTATTTAAACAACATAAGTAACCTAATGGTGTTAACCTAACTGGGAGTAATTGGCTGGTATACTAGTCGAGGGTAGACACAGGCCAGATGGTGGTATCTGTATGTCAATCTGGTATATACAGTACCCAACACAGGTAAGCTAACAGTGTTAACCCAGCTGGAACTGATTCACTGATACTGTATATTAATTGAAAGTAGTGACATGTCAGATGGTGGTATCAGTAGGACAGCCTAGTACTGTAGTTACCTAACAGAGGAAACATTAAGGGCGTTAATACATCTGGAGAATAGACACAGGTCATATGATGGTATCTGTATGCCAACCTACTATACTGTATACCCAATATAGGTAACATACAGTATTGGTGTTAACTCAACTGCAACTTATTTACTGGTATACTAAAAGAGAGTAGAGACAGACAAGATGTGTTATGGGTATGCCAACTTACTGCAGTATATATCCAACAAGAGGTACTCTAACAGTGTAAACTCAAATGTAACAGATGCATTGGCATACTAGTGAGAATTGACACAGGTCAGATGTTGGTATCTCTATGACAGACTAGTATATACACAACACAGGTAACTACCCATGCTAACCCAACAGGAGCTGATTTGCTGGAATACTGCTAACCCAACTGGAGCTGATTTGCTGGAATACTGTACTAATAGAGAGTAGAGAGAGGTCAGAGGGTGGTATTCGTATTGCCAACCTAACATTAACCCAAATAGTGGTATGCAGTGTGTATGCAAACCTAACCTAATATATACCCAAAATAGGTAAAGTAACAGTTTAGCTCTACATCAAGGACCGGAGCACACTCAGATGCTGGTTGCTTCCCTTTGCCTACCCATAATGGACACATATGGAAAATAGCTGAAGCGCTCAAATGCAGGTATATCTCAAAATGATAATAAGCCAGATCACTGTACCAGGGTACTAACAATTGATATAGTACCTATTGTGTCATATAATGGGTACTATCCTCCTGAAGACAGGTGGTGTGTGGTGCAACCCACTCACCATATGTCTCATTGGCAGGTTCCCCTGAAAAATATGCAAATACTCACATCCTGGTAGGGCAGGCAGGCAGGCTGTGCAGCTACTCAATGCAATACAGGGAAAAGGGAGACCAAAAAGCGCACCAGCACAAACGGAGCAGGAAGAAACCAGAACAAAAAAATGATTAAAAGGGCACTTTAATGTGGCAAAAGACCCATCCAATGCATTTCGAACGTCGCAGCGTTCTTTTTCAAAAAAAAAAAAGAAAAAGAACGCTGCGACGTTCGAAATGCATTGGATGGGTCTTTTGCCACATTAAAGTGCCCTTTTAATCATTTTTTTGTTCTGGTTTCTTCCTGCTCCGTTTGTGCTGGTGCGCTTTTTGGTCTCCCTTTTCCCCATAATGGACACAGCCTTTGTATTGCCTGTCCCCAACTTCTGGACTCAATTCTGAGGCCACTTGAGGGAGGGTTTAATTAATAATTGCCCACTATGCATTGCATACAGCGAGTTAAGGAAAGGAGAAAGGGAGATAGGGAGCGTTTTTATTTGTATTTAATATCTTTTTTAATGCTCCAGGGCCTTATTTTTAATTTTTTTCAGTTGCTAGAATTTTGAATGTATATCTAGCAATGTGTGAGTGCATTTAAACATAGTGTAGTCTGCATTATGTCAGTCCCTTAATTGTACTAATTGTGTTATATATCAGAATCATGCACACAGGCCCTAAACACACCATGCATGTACTGTACAGCTCAAGGGTCAAGTGAGAAATTGAGTAACTAAATCAGCTGTGAGTAGCTTAACATGACAAAACTAAAGATAGTGCTGGTTTGCACATATTTTGACCTTCAATATGGCACACAATGGTTTGTTAATGGACGTGTACAGTATGTATGCATTTGCAATAATGGAAAATAATTGTTAACACTGACTCATCGCTATATATATATATATATATATATATATATATATATATATATATATTTATTTATATATATAAAGCAGATATTACCAGATGGTGATCCGGAAAGGAGAGACAGCAAACAACCAAGTAGATGAATCAACTGTATTCATACTGAACAATACAAGGCACTACATCCAACATTTCGGTCAGCTAAACGTGACCTTCCTCAGGGATGTGCATTGAAAGAGTGGCAGTGAACATACATATATACCCAAACCAATTAAACATAATCAGACCTGAAGCACAGGGAGATAAAGAGACTTGTTCAAGGTCACACGGAGCTGACACCATTCCCCTGCAGCCAAGTTCCCCTGCAGCGTCATTGTTTTCAGAGTCAATGCTTTTACTTACTGAGCCATTAATGGGGTGTATTTATTGTAACATACATATCTAATCGATACACATATCCATATACTGTACAAAATGTGCTGTATATTTCATTCAATGTGATTGTGAATTGCAATACGTTGGGGAACATTTTAAGAATATAAAAAACATCAATAAAAATGTTATAGACACTGAAAACCTCTTACTTATTTTATTGAACATTTCTTCCAGGTACACAATTGGGATCCTGCATGCCTCACATTTTCTGGGCATAGAGTC
Source organism: Ascaphus truei (assembly GCF_040206685.1). Classification (NCBI taxonomy): domain Eukaryota; kingdom Metazoa; phylum Chordata; class Amphibia; order Anura; family Ascaphidae; genus Ascaphus; species Ascaphus truei. Next base: position 388,438,421 of record NC_134484.1, on the reverse strand, counting down.
AATTATGAATAATGTTAGGTCTGGTAACAAAGATACAAAGCTACTATGTAGGGAACAAATCTGGATTTTTAAATTGAAGTCCAAGTACTCAATGACGTTTCAATGATTCTGTAGATATTACACCTTTTTTTAAATTAAAGTTTATTTTTATATATGTGTAGGGTTTATGTTATCAATTAAATTGTTATTTATTTTGTGAGGTGTGTGTGGGGGGGGTCTATCTCATCATCAGTATACACCATAATAGTAGATATATCTTAATGTGTGGGTGTTTTTAGTATATTTATGTGGTGTATACTATGTTCGGTCTCTGGTCTGTTCCAGCACTTCCTGGTTTGATGCTATTGCCCTGGAAACCACCTTTTCCACCTCTCTGATTTGGGCTTCTCCTCCACTTGTCTGTTGGTTCAATCTTCAATTTTTTTCCTCTCTGACTGTGTCATATGCTGTCTTTTCAGAGTTTGCCAATTAGCAGCACTGTTCTCCCACTGGTTCCCTGTGAGAAGCCTTTGTATTTTACTATTCCTATTCCAAATCCCCTCACATGTCCCCATCCCCTAGTGTGTATTTCCTGAGTACTTTTTCCCTTTTTATTTCTGTTTTGTTTCCCCCAATAAACATATCAGAATACAAGAGGCCTCCCTTTGTTTGAAATAGGAATTGTGCTGAGCTGTCTGCCTCTACTCACTAGCCACAGTGTACACGAGTCAAAACATACTACAGTACAGTATATCATTCTATTTACATAATTAATGTATAAATAATATTTGTATTATACATTATTATTAGAGTAGTTGTAATTGCTTGCTTTTTCATCCGTGATGCTGGGGATAGAAAGCCTTGCTATAGCCAATGATTGGGGTATCACAATACATTTATTATTGATGGTGTATATAAATAGTCTATTATTAAATTCTCACATTTATATGACTATTTTGTATATATCTATATTATCTCACATTAGCACATTAATTTATTTTTATACGTATAGATATTTTGTACAAAAATATACTGTATTAAAGGATTATATTTCTTGTCTAACATGTTAGAAGCAATTTAATTATAGATTTATAGTATGGACGTTTTCCTTATGATAGACATAGACCTTTCTAGATTGTTTGTTGTAATTGCATTGTTGATTACTATGGATATATAAGGAGTATTATACTCCATTGATGACATCCCTGATGAAGCACATCAACATGCACAATGCATGAAATCCAGCTTATGGTCCTGGGACATGTTGCATTCAGTACTTGGAGAATTTGATTTACGGACCTCTAGACCCTCATTCTGATCCACCAATTGAGCTCACCTCTATTTAATAGATTGTAAGTTATAAATGCTACATGTGTAATTGAATATTTTGTTGTAAATACATTGTTTTAAATACGTACCCCTGGTGTGCTATATTTCTTCCTTAGAAACACATAGGATTGTCTTCTTTATGACACTAAACAATACTGTTTTACTTTTTAATAGAATTATTTTTAAAAGGGAAAAAAAAATATTTATATAACATTACAACATTATATAGTGCATAGGCAATGTTCAACCTCTGAAAAACATGACTTTATATGAAAGCTACTGGTCTACAGAGCTCCTGTTTTATTTCAGCTTCATAAAAGCTATTTGGTTTTCGAGTGCAAAGCAATTGGCAAGAGTATATTTTGAGATTCTCAAGGACTACCTCTTGGCAAAAAGAAATATTTGGATGTTTAGACATTTGAAAGCTTTGCTCATTGGAAAGAACATATATGTTTATTAATCCTGTCATAAATTGTAATCAGAGTTTAATTATGTCCATTTTCCTTGGTATTAATAATAACGTTAATTTGTATAAACAGATGAAGAGTGAGGCTACTTATTTTGACTGTTATTTTTATGTATGTAACACAGTTATTTGCATTAGACTAAAATAATTTAACTGAGGACAGTGTTATAATTCTGTGATAGTGCTTCCGAAAAGACAAACTCATATACTGCATAGTACTAAGCAGTGCTATGCATTTAGATGCCTTACAGCAAAGGTGTCTTTGTGTCTTGTGGTATAGTATTGCTTGGGTAAATATGGGCCATCATGTAAAAGCTTAAATAAGTTATACATTTACTTGGGATGTTTTAATCATCGTTACACCATCACACCATCTAAACACTTGGACTGTAAAGATGGGCAGCCGGGTTGCACATCCACCATCAGAGGTGCTTTGCCATATCAACAAGGAGCTTTGCCATATCAACGAGGAACTTGTCGACCAACAGATGGTGCCTTGCTGAACATACCTGGTCCTGTTGCTTGGTGTTTGGGTAACATATGTCCCATAAATGCTGTTTTTATCTTACATTGATGTACGCAGAATACCCACCTAACCATTGTGTTCTTTAATATATTTTTACCTACTACACTATGAGTGTTGTGCACTGTTTTCTTGTGTTTTATCTGTTATAGCTTCGGTGGTGTTGAGCCAACCCTTGTGTTCGGGGCTGCAGACGCTTTCTTGATTGTATAGGATCACGTAATCATTTCTTACTTTGTGCACCTTCATGTGGGTTCATTCACATGGTTTAATAATTTATATTCAAATTGATTTTAGTAGCGCACTTTTTTCCCACTCACATTTGTTATCCCTATGCAATAAAACGCCTTAAAGCCAAGGTGTCCTTGTGTCCTGTGGTATAGTATTGCTTGGGTAAATATGGGCCATCAGGTAAAAGCTTAAATATGTTATACATTTGGCTTGCTAATAAACAACAAAACAGGTAGCGCTAACCGCAATGTGTGTGGTGTAGTAACTATTACCTTATATATTAATTAAAACTATACATAAGGGGCTGCCTAGGACACAAAGCCTGACCCCCTGGTCAGGAAAACAGTATGGACAGGGAATAGTTCCGTGGGCGCCTATAAAATTTTACCACTATAAAGGATATACGAAAACCAAGCCTGTTGGTTGTGAAGATTGTTGATCCTCACGGTGGGCTTGAAAACAAAGAGAAAGCACAACACATAGCGTAATACTGTTGAAACATTAAACAAACAACATATAAGACAACATATAACAGCTGAATACTGAAATGGTATTTTTAGGACAATAAAATCATTTAATAACAATTAATATTTACTATAATGCACAATTTGCATGGACACATAGATTTAAGCAATTAAAAATCTGAATAGGTGGTTCAACTGCTCCGTAGCACCAATGTTGATAATAGCAATGCCTACTCACCAGATGGAATAGGCTATACCCCTGAGGAAGAGAGCAGATCGCTCTTGAAACGCGTAGGGTGGAGGTTCAAGCCCCGCACACATTGGTGTAGTACCCCCGTACATCGGTGAATCAACGTGAGCTGCCAGCTAACCATCTCTTATAGCCGCCGACGAGTTGAACCAGCTGTTGCGGTTTTCCATTATTCAAGCGCCCTGCTTGGCGCCCTGCAGGAGTACCTGCTGACAAGTTGCGTCCACGAGCGGATAGAGACGCCAGCTAGCAGTGAGCAGCAGATAGACTAGCTCACGGTGGTCCGTGGCTGACATCGTGCTGAATCAGCTGCAGCTGAGTTCCATCTGCTCAGACGTGCTTCCTGGAGCTGCAGGAGTACCTGCTGATGAGCTGCACCCACGAGCCGACAGAGAAGCCAGCTAAGCAGAGAGCAACACACAGATGAGAGGGGATACTCTCTAAAATATCCACTGCCTGCAAACCTATTCCATCTGGTGAGTAGGCATTGCTATTATCAACATTGGTGCTACGGAGCAGTTGAACCACCTATTCAGATTTTTAATTGCTTAAATCTATGTGTCCATGCAAATTGTGCATTATAGTAAATATTAATTGTTATTAAATGATTTTATTGTCCTAAAAATACCATTTCAGTATTCAGCTGTTATATGTTGTCTTATATGTTGTTTGTTTAATGTTTCAACAGTATTACGCTATGTGTTGTGCTTTCTCTTTGTTTTCAAGCCCACCGTGAGGATCAACAATCTTCACAACCAACAGGCTTGGTTTTCGTATATCCTTTATAGTGGTAAAATTTTATAGGCGCCCACGGAACTATTCCCTGTCCATTTGGCTTGCTAATACTACTCTTTATTTACTTTTAAGTATAACGTGAAACCTAAAAATCACTGTATAAAAAGTTGAATGGCATACAGTACCAGAGCCTTCACATCAATGAGCTTTCCGTGCATGATACAGAAAATGTGGCAATGTGTATGGCCCCTAGCAATCTGATAACACATGGTAAAGTTTACTTTAGATTTAAGAAAGTTTGTTTTGCATGTACTAAATACTGTCAGCATTCAATATCCACTATTAGAATGCTATGTTACTATATGGGATGAGTGGATAACATGAAATCGTAATGTCTAGAAAATGAGAGAGTTTTTGTATAGTTGGTATTCACCATGTGGTGCCATCCAATAACCTTGATACAGAATGTAGCCCTGAATGAAAGTAAAGGCAGAGAAAGTGGTTTGCTCGCTCAAAAAGCAAAATGTATTGTAGAAGAGAAATAAAGTTAAGATGAAGAAAGGGAGGCGATGGCTCTTAAAAACTTTTGCAGACTTTGGGATCTCAGGAATAGAGGTGAGAGCAAGATTATGATTTGAGCACAAACATTATACAGATTTTAATTGTGCTGTATTAAGACTCGGATGATGTACTCAATGATTTGCAGTATGATTTACTGTACAGTGTTTGATACAGTGATAATAAATGGGGATATCAACATAAGCTCTAAAGACAAAAAAATACAGTGTAAGATGATAAACTATAAGAACTTTGAAACTAAAGTTCAACATTGTAAACAACACAATTACATGAAAGGGCTTGTGGTAATGTGTGGTGAAGTGTAGGTGCATTTAATGATTAAAAACTGCATGTGGGCATTATGGAATTAAAGTACCTCTGATTAGAAACCAATGAATCTCAAGACTATACATAATTTACATTATACCCTAATAATGTGTTAGAGTATGCTAATAATTCCTATAAAATTAACAATATCCCCATGGTTTGTTTTCTTAATTTACACCATAAAAATAGCATCCGATTTTTACATTTAGAACCTGTATTTGTGGTAGCTTTCCTTCTCTTTGCCTCTGTCCAAGCATTTTATTCCTCATACTTTATAGCCCACCATATAACATATATATATATATATATATATATATATATATATATATATATATATATATATATATATATATATATATATATATATATATATATATATATATATATATATATATATATATATATATACAGTCATAGCAAATCATAGCATTTGATGGTAGACAAGAACTAATTGGTTCGCTACTCAACCCATTATCCTATCTGTTGTAAAACCTTAGATCCTTTATGATTCTTTGCTATTTTTTATATGTTGACATGAATATCTTAGCCTTATGTCTATCCCAGCTTGCGCACTTACTGGAAATACTTTTTGTACTATACCTGCCAACCAACAGTCTGGCTGCAATCCCATTTCCCTGTCATGTAGACATGAAAGCAGAGGATGCGATAAATTACAAGGACCCAAAAATCACAAAAATAAATAAATCATTTTGCTTTTTGTTTTGGTGAAATAATAATATGTTCTTGTATAGCGCTGCTAGTTTTCCGTAGCACTTTATAGAGACATTTTTGCAGACACAGGTGCTTGCCCCGTGGAGTTTATATATTATGTTTTTGGTGCCTGAGGCACAGGAAGATAAAGTGACTTACCCAAGGTCACAAGAAGCCAACACCAGGAATTGAACCAGGCCTGCTTCAAACTCAGTGCCAGTCTCAGTCTTTAATCACTGAGTCGCTCCTTCTCCCTAAGCAATACTTTCCTATTGGACAATTAGACTTTTTGATTTAGTAATTACTTACTACATACGCTCTGCATATGTTGGCCTTTATGTGCCAACTGCATGAATACTGATAATTACAATTACTGGCAACTTTAAAGGGGTTTACTTTGTGTGTGTATATATATATATATATATACATATATATATGCTGCAAACTGCAGCATTTCCCGCAGCACAGCTGTAATTCCCATGCATGTGAATGGATATACTGTACAGTGCACTTTGCTTGTGATCAAGCTTAACTCTCCTGCAGAGAGAGATTCACTAGGAGGTATAGTATATATATATATATATATATATATATATATATATATATATATATATATAGTACCTGTTCTACGAAATTAGAACAAACAGTAACATTTAATTTGCACAAGTAAAATCTTAAAGAGCGGCGATACAAAATAGCTTTAAGATGAGCAAAAGATAATGAAAAAAGGTAAATATGACGAATTACCACATCAGTGTTACATTATTTTGTTTGTGCTCACAATTGCAAAGCAATCTTATCATAGCAATCAATTAAGTTGCTGCAATGAAGTGCAGGAACAGGAAAAGTATGCTGCTGAGAAGTCATAATAACAGTTTGTATATACTGTATGTGCAGGGAAACCCTTCTTGCACCATAGCAAAAAGACACAGCGTTCATTGCAATACCAGCTACAGTATTTGCTATGACAACCTTTCTTTAAGTAAACATATACTTGACAGGTATGCAGATGATTACAAAGCATCAATTCACTTCATAACTTAATAGAATTACAAGAAATTAGAAATAATCTAAACAGAGTACACTGTCTTTCTGTCTTATCTTGCAATTAATGTGTTAACTCTTTCATCTTCGGTTTCTTAGCCATTAGGCACTGAATGTATGTGTTCATTATAAGGTAACCAAACTGCCGCAGTACATTAGCCACAATAATCTGCAGTCAGATCTAATATCTCACGACCTAAGTTAAGAAAGAAAAGGCTTGTCATCACATGTACATATATTTTTACAATATGTCTGTGAAGAGTTAGGTCTTTGAAGAACATGCTACACTGTTTATGTGCAATTTAGAAACCTGATTCATATAAGGGGAAAAAGCATTGGAAAAAAAGACATTTACAGTACCCAGGAAAATGTTCACATTAGCCTTTATCACAGATTTTCAATGATGTTTCTGAAAATGTCTCACATTTATTTTATTCAGAAAAGTCATATATATTGTGTTTGCTAGTCATCATAAAGGCACTAAGGCAATGTTCATATGGGGAATTCACATTCTTTCAATCATCTATTGAAATTAGTGCAGTAAAATGAGCAATGGCAGACAGCAATTCACATTTACACATCAAGGCAATAACGACAAACAAATAATTAGAATAATGTCATTGGGTGCATTCATAGTATTAGCACATCCCTCGTGGTATATGCTTTCTAATATGCAGGAAATCACTCAGGAGTTGTTGCTGTCATTTAATATACCTAACCACAGAGCTCCATCTTTAATTATGCTTCAATGGCAATATAAGTACTTTATTGCAATCCGATCCCCCAGTCCCAATACTACAGTAGTACTGTAACTACCTTTATAAATCCCAATGTTAACAAAAAGACTTTAGCATCTTTACCAATTGTTGGTACTTTAATGTTGATACTTAATCCTCACCCAGTTGTAACCAAGCTTTTTTGTTTTAATTAAAATCGTATCCTAAACCCTTTCCGGCAACATAGAAATTGCACAAAAGCAACACGATCACAGTCATCTAAATCTACTCTACTGTGCCTGACCTGCAGTTCAGCCAGCTGCAAACCGCAGCATTTCCCGCAGCACAGCTGTAATTCCCATGCATGTGAATGGATGTACTGTACAGTGCACTTTGCTTGTGATCAAGCTTAACTCTCCTGCAGAGAGAGATTCACTAGGAGGTTTAGCAAATTACAATACTCAGGTATCAACCTATCCACTGAAAAGCAACCCGGGTTGCAGAGATGTGCTACTGCTGGTATAGTACTGTATAAATTGGACCCCCAAAAAGCATTGCGTTCACTTACCTGAAGTTAATAGTATGAGGGTCCTAATGGTCTTGGATCAACCTCATTAGGGAATGCAGACACTTGCCTGGCGGATGACTGGATTCAAAAGGATTTAATTGTAACCAGCCAGTTGACAGCTTACATAGAGATGTCAGGCAATTGCAGCAGGCAGTAGGGGAAGTGCAGTCATCACTACAGACAGTATTTCACCTCTTGCTGTTTTCCTTCCTGCTAATTATACAATTCAAACAATATGATCCTTTTCTGCCTTGCAACAGTAATGGGATATAATAGAATTACAGCTTGCTCCATCTAGTGGATTTAATTAAGGATTCCTTACAATTGATTGCCTTGTTTATTTCTCCCTCCTTGTCCTCTTGCATGCCTCTGTTTTCTGTGTAGAGTGAAACGCTGGTCCAGATAGGAGGAGGGAATCTTTCTCTCTCTCTCTCCCTCTCTCTCTCTTTCCCTCTCTCCCTCTCTCTCTCCCTCTCCTTACTGTAGCTTCTGAAGTGATGTCAGAGCAACACTGATCTGTGAGGTTTTAACCCCAAGGGATTTCCCATCAATTGAGCATTTGCAGTAAAAATTCCTGAAAATAGTATATACTGTATGACACAATAGTTTTGACTGATTAAAGCCAAATATTGCAACTTTTGACAGAATTTCACAGAGACTGGAATTTAATAAAAGTATAAGATGGCTTAACGGCAAATATTATTGTGAAAAAAAGTGTGCACAGTTTCACAGTATTCAGTATTGAAAACATGTATGTATGTGTATCTTTATATAGTGCTCACAGTGTACTCAGTGTTCTATAAAACAATACTGTACAATACAAGGAATTATAATACAATAAGCACAACAAATTCAGACAATATGAAAGAAAATCCCTGCCCTGGAGATCTTACAATCCAAGTGGTACAGGTATGATGGGAAATGTACAGAGACCGCAGGTGAGGGAATAAGTGCAGTAGATGGCAGTGCTTGGCAAGAGTGACTGTGGGATAATAGCCATGAGTCCAGGCTATTCTGATTCTTAATTTAAGAGGTGGGGTTTCAGATTTGTCTTGAAGGAGGAGAAACATTGCTGCAAAGAAGAGGTAAGAACAGGCGGTGTTAGGAACTGTTAAAAAATATGTACATGTGCATTTAAATGTGCTTTTTTCAGCCTATTAAGCATGCACCTGCAATTCAATAAGCTTCAAAAAGCTTGTCCTGTTACCTTGTGCAATAGTTTACAGTGGTGAATAGACTCGTGCTGTCTAGATTTGTGGTTTTGTACTTTTTATAAACTGCAGAACCATTTAAAAATGTATTATATGTATGAAGAACCACAGACACCATATATTATACACATAAAAATGCTACTTCAGTATTAAGCTATACATTTTAAAATATACTAGCAGTATTATATACGTTATACATATCAAACACTCGCAGGACTAACCAAACAAATACAAAATATTGAATTACTTTTTATTTTGGTTCAAATGAGAACCTTTCTCAAGACAAACAAGCAGACAACTAACCTCTAGAATTTATATCCTAAAGTGAAATGCCAAATAGATTAAAGAAGTTCCCACCAAAGCTACAGTACAATGAAAGCAGCAACCCAACACGGAATAGCAGCATGCACTGGATGGGAACCACGTGCAGAGTAAACTCAAATCAGAGAGACACATAAGAGTTCATCAACCACCGTGAGAAAGCAGTACAATAAACTGTCAACATCACACAATCACACATAGCAAAACGTTGTGACACTGTCATAATAAAATATTAATAATAATTATAATAAAACGTGACTATTAGCTAAAGCAGACAAAAATACCTCTACACAAACTTCATAATGAAAACAACATGCAGGAATCAATAGCAGCACGCATGATTTCACAGCCAAACTTCTGAAAGGGATACAATCTCTAGATACTGTATGCTAATGAATCTTACTAAAACACAATCATTCAAAAGATTATTAGGCATATGATGTATGTAGCAGTGTTTCCCTCACCCTTTGGGAGATTCCCTGGCTACCAAGTGTATAGTGGTGCTTACCTGCTGGCTCACAAGAGTTCGGAGATCCCGTCGATGTTATTGGGGAAACAGGACAGGCTTTAGGGGTGATAGCTGGTTCCCCTTCATTTTTTAGTCAGCGCCTTCATCTGCCACAGGCTCCAGGAGAGCTGGAGGCAGCCCCTGCACCAGAACTCTCATGCTCCCCCTTACAGACTGCAAGCCAGGAGTATATTTGGTAACAGGAACTTCTTTATTCTCCATTACAGAGTACAGCATACATCCTTCCACTGCATACTATAACACTGGTCTCCAGCCTTAGGTTGCGCTTATAGGTGTGGCAACAGCGACACAACCGTCACATCAAAACAAATGCATTGTCACCGTCATCGGAGCTTATAGTGCACGCAACGGTGACGGGGCGACGGCGCGACAGTGCTACCAAAAATGTGGTAGTGACTGATATTTATTTTTTTCAGCGATGGCCTCTCAATGTAGCCAATCGGAGAGCTTCTCTGTCCCTCTACCTTCCCCTTTTATGACGTCACTGGCCTTGCAGACAGCGACGTCGCCTAAATTTGAAATTTAACTTTCGCAATGGCGACGTGTGATGTCATCGGTCACGTAGCCGGCACTATAAGCGCAGCCTTAGGATGGTCCCTGGACTCCAACCCCCAGTCATGGGGCCCAGAGGTCGGTCCCAGCTCTTCCTCTTCTCCCTGATGTAGCAGAGTTCTCACTCTCACTCCCCTAAGGGAGGGGATAGAAGGTGAAAGAGCTCTGAACACCTCTTGTGTGTGATCAGTCTCTCTCAAAGGGGAGAGACAACTAACTCAATATAGGAAGTGCAACCCCTTAAGTCCCTGGGGGAGGGTTCAAGGTCTGAGCCCAGAATTGGGCAGAACACAGGCCTTGTCCCACCTCCCCCTGTCACTCAAGGAGCTGCTAATTGCTGTGGAAAACCCTAAATTGGGGGGCCTAATACTGCCTGCACTGATACCAGGACTTACATGTCAGGTAGGGCAGGGTAGTAGCCAAAACCAGACATGGCACATGTATAAAATCAAAATAACGTTTTATTAAAACCATGTGAAATATACAACAGCCAAATATAACTGTGAAATGCTCAAAGAACACTATTGGCCATCACTTGAATCTTGGCACAAAGTTCATCTTTCCTGTATTCCCTTCAAATACTTCTTTGGCAAGCTACACCCATATCTAAATGAGCTCCTTCCCCCTATCACACGCTGCACTTGTCAATTGAGATCTGACTGAAAGGGACTTTTCACGGTCCCAAGGACCGTTCACCTCACAACTGAAACAATCTACCTGAGACTCAAGTTCTTTAAAAACTAAAGCCGTCTCACATTTTAATGTGGTCTGTAACTGTTACATACGCCTATAACTTATTTTATCTTTAACTGTTCATGCAATGTCTTTATATATAATATATGATCATGTTCACTTAAAGTAATGGAATGTCTTTATATATGTAGCCTCAGACCCCCCCCCCCCCAGTCGCAGATCGGACCCCCTAGGGTGTACTAAGGTCTGGCTACATATGTCTAGGTGGTGCATATCTGTGGGCAACAGGAGGGCCTGAGTCTCCCGAGATGGTGTGGGGGAGTACAGGACCAGGTTTCTGGGGTTCTTGCCTTCATCTGGTCTCAATGGTGCAATGCCTCATCTCTGTTAAGCCCCAGGGATATGGGGTGGAAACCTTACAGAGAATTCCCACTCAGGGACGAGAGATTACAGTCTCAGTCTTTGGTAAAAGTAGCAGCTGCTCTCTTTATTGTCACAGCAGCACACAGTAATCCCAGCAACACGCTGGTCTCAGGTACAGGGTCTTCTCTCCCAGCTCTAGACTGCACACCCTCTGGATGGTCTGTGGGTGCTCACTGTATCTCTGCCACCACCCCAAGCCACGGGCACTCAGGGTGGGGCTAGCTCTTTCCTCACCCCCTATGCAGGGTGAGAGGCACTGGTCCACCTATTGTTAACTAGGCCCTACTCCTCAGGCACCTACTTAGCTCACACAGTCTCTGCTCAGCTCTGAACCCAGGATAGATCAGAACTCAACTAACTGTCACTGACAGGAACAGGCAAACTAAATTGACACAGCCCTGCCCCTCATGATGTCCGCAGACCCCTCCCCTATGTCTCTTGCCTTAGACACAGAGTAAGGTGGCCTACCTTCACCACTCAAAGCAGGACTTGATGTGGGGGAAACCCAGGTTAACTACTGGCAGCCTGCCCTTAGCAGGGCTTATACCAGTAGGAGGATAGACATATAGCCCTATTTCTTACCAGGGCTACACTCTCCCTCCGGTGGAATCCAATGGTCCCCACTTGGACCTAATTTTGGCAGAACCATCCTGCAAGTGAACAATCTGGAAAACAAACACAATTGATTAGTGCCCATACATCAGAATGTTCCACCCAGATGGCGATTTAAAGATACACGGTAACTCCCAACATGGAGAACCTAACTAGTAGTAAAGGCACGGGTCAGGCTTCCTAACTTCCCGCCAATTGTGATCCGTAACTTTTATATAATGGGGATGTACTGACCCATACTCCGGCCGATACACCACGCTATGCATGTTGATACTCCTCCCAACACTCCATGCCCGTATAACATCACAGACCTTGTCCTCGTTATGATAGACCGCCCTACCGAACTTAGTTTGAAGGTATTGAATAACAGCCTTCCGGAGCCAGGTATCTCTCTGCTCCTCTGTCTCTAACATAATGGGCTCAGGTACGTAGGGGAACTCATAGCCATGGGACTGCCTATACCTGGCCACTATGGCTCTGTCTGCTCGGCTTAGTTTGGTCAGTTTACGGTCACCTGCCCTGCTTGGCAGTACCCAAAACTCAGGCTCCTCTGGGGCAACGTCATCATACAGTACAGCGGGACCCTTGGGAATGATTAACTTTTGCTCAATATCACTATACCGTTTATCCAGTTCGTCAGCAACCTCCTGGGGAGGAAAGGTGCCTACAGCCCACTAATGGTCAACTATGTTATTCTTGATGAGTAAGAACCGAGTACGGTCCATACCTTCATGGTACCCTGTAAACAGCGGCGCCCATCACTTGTCTTGGTGCTCATACCCTGATACCAATCTCATATCAGTATCTGACTCTGCCTTGGAGGACACACCTGACGTCGCCGCCTCAGTAGAGTGCGAGCCTTTGTGTCAACCTTTTGTATCATCGGTGTAAATCGGACGGGCAGGTAGGCCGCAAGCCTTTCTCTCTCGCACTCTGCAGGTGCCGTCTTCGCCCGGCGGGAGTAAGGGGTTGGAGGTGTCTCCTTACTGATCCGCTGCCGGCTTGTGATCTTTGGTTCCTCTGGAGCCGTCTCGGATCCCATCTCCGCCGCACTGGGAGTCGCCACTGTCGGGGACTTCTACGCAGCTCAGACCGCACCAGCGCTCGCCGTCGGGGGGTGTCCGGACTTGTCTGCTCCCTCTCTCTGGTAAGTGGACCGCCATCTTTGTTACAGCTGGGGTGGTTCGCCGGTAGGCCCATCGCCACCGATGATAGGCCATCTCCTTCCTCCGAAGACACCTTTGCCGGTTCCTCCGCTTGGGAGTCGCCTGGGTCTCTTGCTGCACCGCCAGTGGGTAGTGGTACGAAACGGGCCCGCTCCGGTACTCCACTGCGGTCGCGCTCTTCTCTGATACATCTCTGCTTGGCTGGGCCTCGGTTCCCACCTCTGCGGTGATACAGGGAATCAGGACAGCCTTCTCCTCTGTTTCCGCCACCTCCGTTAGAGTTCCCGGAGAGGCACCCCGCGGGGTCTTGATCATAGGCCATGGCTCGGCAGGCCATAGATAGAACGTGCCACATTGAGGGCATCGTGCTGTCATGCTCGGGGCCAGTCCGGGTGTCCTGCAGTGTACGCACAGGCACCGGAGATACTCTCGGCCGTCAACCTCCACAACCAGGAAGCCTCCTGGAAACTGAAATGGAGTCATGTTCAAATCAGCCATCTTTTGCGCGGGGGTTGAACAGTTCAGTTCTGCAGCTCCTTTCTCCTCAATTGTCGTGCCCCTCCTTCTGGTGGAAACAAGAGGAGGGGCACTCTCTCACTCTGCGTGACGTGGCTTCTTCAGTCGGCCAGTCACTGCACAAGTTGGTGGGCTTTCAGCTTTCGTGCCACTCCGCTCACTCGGCTGGAGATCTGGGTTTGGCGCCAAACCTCTGCACATCTCTCGCCACATTTCTCTTGCAGCCTGCTTGCACGCGGCACGTACGCGATCTAGGCTTGGCGGGAGTCGCCATTTTGGAATGGCTGCTAACTGCTGGGCCGTGAAGGATGCTGTTGTCGCCATTTTTAACTCCTTCATGCCCTGCAGAGCACATTTATCTGCAGCCGCCATCTTTAGTGAGCCCACTGAGCCACAATAGCGCTACTCTCAGTGTCTACTGTGTAACACGTTCCTAGACACGGACTGCTCTCTGACTGTTCTCTGCATGCTTTTACCCACGAGTATGATGTATGGCATACCCCAGGCTAGGCAGAACTCCTTCTCTGTGCACCGCACTCGCTGACGGTTCCTGCAAGTACTCTGTGGTGTGCTTTCTAGATGCTGGCTAGTGTACTAGGCATCTCCCAAGTACTGGCTTCTCTTACTTTTCGCCACTCATAGTGCGGGCCCTGGGCCAAGGTCCCTGGACTAGTTAACAGGCTAACCCCCCCAGTTGCCTCACACTATATGCCTCAAGGGACTAGAACAGCAATAGCCATGCACCCAATTTACAACACCCTCTTTGGCACCCAGGGCGTACTGTGCGAGAGTCCACGCTCCTCTGACTACCCCTGATATGCATCTGCGCCCTACTTTCCGCAGTACTTGCATGGAAGATGCACGTAACACTTCCAGCTCTGCTTCGCTTTAAACCTGTCCTGTTTCTAGATCTCAGCAGCCCGCCTCCAACTGTAGCCCGCAGACCCCCCCCCCAGTCGCAGATCAGACCCCCTAGGGTGTACTAAGGTCTGGCTACATATGTCTAGGTGGTGCATACCTGTGGGCAACAGGAGGGCCTGAGTCTCCCGCGATGGTGTGGTGGAGTACAGGACCAGGTTTCTGGGGTTCTTGCCTTCATCTGGTCTCAATGGTGCAACGCCTCCATCTCTGTTAAGCCCCAGGGATATGGGGTGGAACCCTTACAGAGAATTCCCACTCAGGGACCAGAGATTCCAGTCTCAGTCTTTGGTAAAAGTAGCAGCAGCTCTCTTTATTGTCACAGCAGCACACAGCAATCCCAGCAACACGCTGGTCTCAGGTACAGGGTCTTCTCTCCCAGCTCCAGACTGCACACCCTCAGGATGGTCTGTGGGTGTTCACTGTATCCCTGCCACCACCCCAAGCCACGGGCGCTCATGGTGGGGATAGCTCCGCCCTCACTCCCTAGGCAGGGTGAGAGGCACTGGTCCACCTATTGCTAACTAGGACCTACTCCTCAGGCACCTAGCTAGCTCAAACACTGTCTCTGCTCAGCTCTGAACCCAGGACAGACCAGAACTCAACTAACTGTCACTGACAGGAACAGGCAAACTAAATTGACACAGCCCTGCCCCTCATGATGTCAGAAGACCCCTCCCCTATGTCTCTTGCCTTAGACTCAAAGTCAGGTGGCCTACCTTTACCACTCAAAGCAGGGCTTGATGTGGGGGAAACCCATGTTAACTACTGGCAGCCTGCCCTTAGCATGGCTTATACCAGTAGGAGGATAGTCCTATTTCTTACCAGGGCTACATATATAATGTATAACCCTGTTTAACCAATGTAACCATGTATTTGTAACAATGTATCTGTCATCATAACTCTGTGCCAAGGGCATACTTGAAAACAAGAGGGCGGCAACTCTCAATGTATTACTTCCTGGTAAAACATTTTAGAAATAAATATAATGAAGGGTAAAAAACACTATTGTATACATCCATTCAAATACTAAGAGTGACAGTTAAAGATAGCTAGTATAAACAAATATAAATACCCATATTGCCATTAAAATTGTGGGAAAAAATCAACTGACGTCAGGTACTAAACCAAAAGTGAAAATATGTATGCAAATAAATAATGCAACTACTGTAGTATTATAAACAAAATAGTTAAACCTTTAGTTAGTATACACTCACAATGAGAGCTCATCTCATCTCTCAGAAATTGAAACCAGAATTCCACAATCATAGGGTAAATACATCCAATTTAGAACAGTACTGGATTGAGAGAGATTTCACGCTGAGAATGCAGAGTGTGTTGTAAAGTTGGCATCCATCTTGCTAGCAGCATGTGCTGTGGGCTTTGTTCCCGCTAGTGGACCACACTGTCTCCCGCTAATGTAATGTCATCAAGAAAACGTAATCCAATTTACACGTTTGTTGCCAATCTGTTGCCTGGCAACAATGTGGTGATTTATAGATTTTCCCAGGCCCCTGTATATCAGGTTTGATGGTGAGTCCAAAGCGAGAATCAAATGGCAAGTCTTAATAGTGTTTCTAACCAGCGGTAACACCTGGAAACCCAATCAACGGAGCAGACAGAATCCCAAGGAGCAGTGTTAGTAGTCTGACACATGCAGCGTTCCAAAGCAGGCTGCAAAGGTTCGAAGTCAGGCCATGAGCAGATGTCCAGGGCAAGCAGCAAAGAGTCAAAGTCAAATCACAAGTGCAAGTCCAAGGCAGAGAGCAAACAGGAAAGTCACGAGGCAAGTTAAAGTCAGTAATCCAAAAGTAGAAAAGCAAACAGCTGCATGGAGCAACACAGCTAGCTATTAAGTAGCAGTAATATTGTGAAGCAAGGAAGTGAGTGTGAGGTGCCCACCGCACAGCCAGCAGTCTTTCTCGAGGCTTACCAGTATCACCTAAACAGGAAGGGATATACATGCCAGTTTCACTATCATGACCACAACTCTCCCACCTAGTAGTAGGAGAGTAACCCCTAATAAAGCTAGGGATGCTCAGAAAGACTGTACTTCTCCTAAAACAATGCTACCTTCCCCATATTCACGTTCCTCATCACCACTAGTAGCACCACTATCACAGCAAAAACTGGTAGTGAGAAGACGAGGAAAGGAAGAACAATCATGGACTAAGTGTGGGAGACAGTTTATGCTATATTTTTGGATATGGTTTAGAAACTAGTACCTATTCTGTGGGAAAAAAATTAGTTGGGGTGACAGCCTGACTGTGGCAAGGGTATTTATACGTAACAAACACTTACTGAATTATCATTAAACAGAATATAAATAATAGAGACTAATTTGAGATGACAAACAGGGTCCACAAGCCAATTCATCATCCTACTGTGAGGACCCGTGGGTCGCTGCGCAATAGCTCCGTCCCCCCTATAGCCCCCACTCACCAATACCCCCACCGCAACACTCTCTCCTCTCAGCCGGCGCCGGGACATGCGTCCGCCATCTTGTTGACGTGTACGCGGGACACGCTTACAGAAGGCGCGTCCCCAGCGATAATTTATTCACCCCTCTCTGGCTATAGACACGCCCCCGGCTTAGCTCTGGCGGATGTGTGCTTTACTCGTGTCTTGTTACAGTGTTCCTCAGGTTTTGATCCGGCTTGGCTGACGACTATCTCTGGCTCTCGACCTCGGCTTTCCCTTGACTATGCTGCTTCTCTCGTCCCTCGAACTTGGCTTGTACTCGACCTCCCGGACCTCTCAGCTCCCTGATCTCTACTCTTCAGATACGGCAAGTACTATAGCTATAGTGTCCTGGCCTGGCCACACAGTCACCACAATCCGGACACGCTTCTTCTGCTGTGGGTGCGTGTAATCTTATGTTCCACCTCAGTGCAAGGGACGGGTCCTTTTCTGTGGGCAGCACTGACGTGACATTATGCAGAGCCCAACCGACGGAGACAAGACCGACACAGATGCGCCTAGTCTAGACCAAATTCTTTCTGCCCTGATTCTACAGGGCCATTTCCAGCCAAATCACTGCCTTGGCCCAACAGCTAACCAATCTCACACCCCAGGAGCCAGCACCAAGTGGACCCTCTCCATCCCAGTCCGGACCTGTAGGCGCTGCCGCACCAGAGTCGAAGATACCCGCACCGAAGCCTTATGCGGGTGACCCCCAGGCCTGCCGTGGTTTTTTCAATCAGTGTGAGATGCAGTTCGAGATAGCACACCTGCAATACTCCACGGGCAGTAAGAAAGTCACATACGTTTACTCTCTATAAACTGGTGATGCCTTGGCTTTGGCCTCTCCGATTTGGGAGCTGCGCCACGAAATAACCCATGACTATTCAGACTATTCAGACAGGAATTCCAGCAGGTGTTCGACACCCCCGCACGCCAGGAAAAGGCCTCCTCCAGCTATCACAGGGACGTCGCTCCGTGGCCAAATACACGCTGTAGTTCTGGACTCTGGCGGCTGAGAATCGTTGGGACCAGGACGCCCTCATCGCCGTCTTCTGGCAAGGCTTAGCTGACCCCGTGAAGGACTAGCTCACCACCCAACCCAGGCCAGGAGTTCTACAGGAACTAATCTCCCAGGCTATATGCATGTACCAGCGCCTCCAGGTTCGACGCGCTAAATGCCAACGACCCTATTTTGTGCCTTTTCTTGCCCCCTTTTCTAGGGCTCTGCGGCTTCAAAACCGGTCTCCTCTCCATTACCTGCCTTGGAAGCCAGAGAATCCATGCAACTCGGAGCCCAGCAGACTCGTTCCCCGTTACAACACTTCCGTAGGATCCGAGGATTATGTTTCTACTGTGGATCTCCCGAACACCTGATCCGCAACTGCCCTCTGTGTCCGGGAAACGACCACACCCAGTGAGTAAAAAGGGGTTTCTCCTGGGTGCTATCTCTCCTTGTCCCCTTCCCAAGAACGAACTCCCCAAGAAGCTGACCATCCCCATCACTCTCTTGGGCCCCACCTTCTGTACCTCAACGGCTGCGTTCATTGATTTCGGGATGGGGTGGAAATTTCGTGGATCAGGTGTTCACAAAGCAGAACCGCATTCCGCTTGCCATCTCCCATCGCCTTAGTAGGAATCGACGGTCGACCCTTAAACCCTGCCTACATTTCTCTCGAGACCAGACCCCTCACCTTATCTTCTAACGCACACAAGGAGACCCTGGCTCTGGATGTCATCCACTCCCCTGGTACCCCAGTTACTTTAGGCTTGCCGTGGTTGCAAACACACAACCCCCGCATAGATTGGACATCCCGCTCTCCTATACACTGGGAACCGATGTCAGAGGAATCAACCCCACCTGGTGTTGCCCCTCTTCAACTGCTTGCAACTTCAACTACTCCCGCTGTCTCTAAAAGCAATCTACCCGACCCTTACTCTGAGTTCTTGGACGTCTTCAGCAAGACTCAGTCTGAAGTGTTGCCCCCCCACAAATCATACGATTGCCCGATCGACCTTATTCCAGGTGCTGTGCTTCCCAAATCCAAATCATACCCTCTCTCCCTCCCTAAGACTGAGGCCATAGAGGAGTACATACGGGAGAACTTGGATAAGGGCTTCATACGCAGTTCCACTTCACCTGCTGGGGCTGGGTTCCTTTTTGTTAAAAAGAAGGACGGTACACTCAGACCATGTATTACTACCGGGGCCTGAACCGCATCACGGTAAAGAACCGTTATCCCCTTCCACTCATTTCCAAGCTTTTCGACAGGCTTCAAGGAGCCAAGTTATTTACTAAATTGGATCTTCGGGGAGCATACAACCTTATTCGTATTCGGGAGGGCGACGAGTGGAAAACCGCCTTCAATTCTCGTAGCGGTCACTACGAGTACTTAGTCATGCCATTTGGTTTGTGTAACGCCCCGGCCGTTTTTCAAGATTTTATTAATGAAATTTTCCGTGATGTTCTCAACTCCTTTTTGATCATTTACCTGGATGACATTCTCATCTTCTCTAAGAATCTGCAAGATCACATTGTACATACCAAGTTCATTCTTTCTCGTCTTCGTGCCAATCATCTTTTCGCAAAAATGGAAAAGTGCCTCGTTCACCAATCTTCCACCTCGTTCCTCGGATATATAATTTCGGACAAAGGTTTTTCCATGATCCCGGAGAAGCTTAAGGCCATTCTTGACTGGCCGCAACCCAATTCTCTCAAATCCATCAACGCTTTCTTGGGTTCTCCAATTATTATCGAAGATTTATTCGAAACTTTTCTACTACCATTGCCCCTATCATCGCTCTCACAAAGTAAGGAGCAGACCCCTCAGCCTGGTCACCTGAGGAGCTTACGGCCTTCGAGACGTTGAAACAAACTTTTGTTTCCGCCCCCATTCTTCGACATCCGGATACCAGCCTACCTTTTACCTTGGAGGTGGATGCCTTGGATTTTGGAGCAGCTGCCGTACTGTCTCAAAGAGCTTCCCCTGAGAACAAACTCCCTCCCTGCGGGTTCTTCTCTAAGAAATGTTCACCAGCCAAGAAGAACTATGATGTGGGCATTAGAGAGTTACTGGCTATCAAGATGGCCCTTCAGGAGTGGAGGCACCTTCTAGGGGGGTCTAAAGAGCCAATCGCTATTC
The DNA here is from genome assembly GCF_040206685.1 of Ascaphus truei. Taxonomy (NCBI): domain Eukaryota; kingdom Metazoa; phylum Chordata; class Amphibia; order Anura; family Ascaphidae; genus Ascaphus; species Ascaphus truei. The sequence continues at coordinate 388,417,976 of NC_134484.1, read as the reverse complement.
TAACCGACCATAAAAACCTTTTATACATCGAAAGTGCCCGTCGGCTGGGGTCGCGCCAAGCTCGCTGGTCGCTCTTCTTTTCTCACTTCAATTATACCCTATCCTATATTCCTGGAACAAAGAACGTCAAGGCTGACGCCCTGTCCAGACAGTTTTCTTCGGAAGAGAAATCTAAAGAGCTTCCCAAGACCATCCTTCCTAAGAAACTTATAATCTCTGCCGCTTCTTTCAATATCCTAGACAAGATCATCGAAGCTCAAAGAAGTATCCCAAGAGGTCTTGAAGTACCGGACGGCAAGGTTTTTGTGGATTCCAAATTTCACCCTAAAATTTTGGAATGGGGCCATGCTTCTCCTTCTGCGGGACATCCGGATTCAAGAAAACCCTCGATCTTATTCAGCGTACCTTCTGGTGGCCTAACATGGCAAAAACCATCCGTGAATACACCCATGCGTGTCCTGTTTGTGTGCAGAACAAGGCTCCCCGGCAAAGACCCCCCGGTCTCTTGATGCCCCTACTGAGTCCGGAGCGCCCCTGGTCCCACATAACAATGGACTTTATTGTAGAATTGCCACGATCCAACGGCATGAATACCATCTTGGTAGTGGTGGATCGCTCCTCGAAGCAGGTGCATTTTATTCCCCTTAAAGGATTACCCACCTCACCCGCCCTGGCCGACATCTTTTCTACAGAAACCTTCCGGATCCATGAGATTCCCACTTCTATAGTGTCTGACAGGGGTTCGCAATTTGTCTCAAGGTTCTGGAAAGTATTCACCAAAAGACTGTATTTCCTCTTCCTTCTCTTCAGGTTACCACCCACAATCCAATGGTCAGACCGAGAGAGTCAACCAGTCATTGGAACAATATCTATGATGTTTCGTGTCCCAGTCCCAGGACAACAGGTCCGAATTATTACACTGGGCAGTATACGCCTTCAACTCTTCAAGGAGTGACTCCACACGGGAGACCCCGTTTTTTTTTTTTTTACAAATTATGGCTTCCACCCTGCTCGTCTTCCTATGTCCAACATTCCCTCCGGAGTACTGACCGCCGAAGAGCGAATCTCTGTACTACAGAATTCCTGGATCAAGATCCAGTCGGATCTCCAAAAGACTACAGAAAGATTTAAACTCCAGGCTGACAGTCACAGCTGAGCATCTCCCAGATACAAGCCAAGGGATAAGGTCTGGCTATCTACCAAGAACATTCATCTGAAAAACCCTTCCCCAAAATTGACTCCTAAATTTCTGGGACCATTCACGATTCTGGAACAGGTGAACCCTGTAGCCTTCCGCCTTCAGCTACCTTAAGCCATGAAAATCCCCAATGTTTTTCATACTTCCCTTCTAAAACCGTTCGTCCCCAGCACCTTTTTTCTGGACTGCACTCGGAGACCTGATCCCATGATAATTCAAGGATAATTCAAGGACACGAGGAGTTTGAGGACCACTCCATACTGGACTCCAGTCTCTCAAGAGCTAAAGTCCAGTTCCTAGTTCACTGGAAGGGCTATGGGCCCGAGGAACATTCATGGGTCTCTCATGAGGACATCCATGTCCCAGGTCTGCTCAGACAGTTTCATAGGAGATTTCCTTCTAAGCCTTGGGAGGACGTCCCGGGGGAGGGGGGGTACTGTGAGGACCTGCGAGTCGCAGCACAATCGCTCTGTCCCCCTTACACCCCCACTCACAAATACCCCCGCCGCAACACTCTCTCCTCTCAGCCGGCACAGGGACATGCGGCCGCTATCTTGCTGGGGTGCACGCGGGACACGCTTACAGAGCGCGTGTCCCCAGCGATAATTTATTCACCCTCTCTGGCTCTCTACACACCCACTGGCTTCCACTCAGCTCACGCCGGTTCCCTCCTCCTGATCAGCTGTGCCAAAGCTATGCAAAATACCGGCATCAATCAGCTACGAGTCCTCAGCACACTCTGGTCCTGCCGTCTGCTCTTATTGGGTGTCCTAACTTTATTACCCCTGTCCTGCAAAACTTGCTCTTAGCTCTTGTGGATGTGTGCTTTACTTGTATCTTGTTACAGTGTTCCTCAAGTTCTGATCCGGCTTGGCTGACTACTCTCTCTGGCTTTCGACCCCGGCTTTCCCTTCACTATGCTGCTTCTCTCGTCCCTCGAACTCGGTTTGTACCTCGACCTCCCGGACCTCTCAGCTCCCTGATCTCAGCTACGGCAACCACTACGGCACTTCTACTATTCGGATCCGCCAAGTACTATAGCTATAGTCTCCTGGCTTGGCCACGCAATCACCACACTCCGGACACGCTCCTACTGCTGCGGGTGCGTGTAATCTTACGTTCCACCTCAGTGCAAGGGTCGGGTCTGGTCTGCGGGCAGCACTACTGTGACAGAAGTATAATGCGTGGTGCTAAAAACTGTATACAGCTATAATGATAATGTTATGAAGATAATGAATCCGGGGCTCCTGTGTGTGTACTGGCAGGTGTGCGGCAACAGGGAGGGGCTTAGGGGTTTCCTCTTTCTTTCCCCTTTCTCCTTGGTGGTGCGTGCGCACCACAATGATGTGGTGTATGGCGCCGACGGGCGTGCGCACGTTCGGCACCCTCCCTCGCCCCCGAGACACGCTCCATGGTCACCATGGTAAGGAAGCCCTTTGCTGGCTCTGCGCTAGCGCGTGTTAGCTGTGGTTTTTTTCCTATCCCTGCTGGCCCAGGATTGCGTGTGGGAGGTGGGGGCTGTCTGCAGGGGCGCGTGTGCGCGCTCTGATGACCCCAAACCAGAATCTCATTGTCCAGATTGCAGGGAGGATCCCAGATATGGTTCAGGATTGGTAAGCCAATTATTTCTTAGTCTTTAAATATGTTAATGATGATGGGATGTGTATGCCTTGATAAAGTGCTCTGTGTAGCACGAAACATGTTGGTAGGGTAATGCCTTGCCCTTTTTCCCTCCATGACTATTAATTTTTTTATGGATAACGCACTTTCCTCCTAATTTCTTGTTCGAATGATTCCGGTTGTGCTCTGCCATTTCTCTCTCTTATCAGCACTACCGTGACACCTACTCCTCTTTCCTCTTCTTAGACAACTCAACCACCCAACCACTCATCATGAATAATGCACACTGCCACTGTAAATTGGGAAATGTGGATGCTGGTTAATCATGGACACTAATAGAGAGGCAGGGTATCCCTTTAATTAGAATTGTTAAACCTGATGATGGATTTGTCCAACTAGTATTATCGTTCATGACTGAATCTGCTAGTCTTTTACTGTACTGTTCCTGTTATTCTATACTATAACTATACTGTAACTTTTTTTCATATTGAGGCAATACAACTAGGCCTCTTGGTGTACTTGTGCATGGTTCAATATTCAATTGAAGATAATTAGCTATAGCTCTAAGTTCAAGCTTTCACTCACTCATACAGTAGTAATGTCATGTGTGTATACCACCTTTTAATATTCTTGTCATTCATAGGATGATGAATGACATATGGCACAGATAATACCGTATTGACGGGCATCCATACTGCTCTTTGATATTAGTGGGTGGCCCCATTTGATATATCTTTGCTCGCACGTCTCAAGTTATACTTCTGGGGGTGGTGTTTAAAGCCCAAGGGTTGAACATCAGTGTTAGTAGTGGGTCTATCACAGGTGGCTCGGGGATGTTGGTTGGCGGAGCTCTGGCTTGCCACTCAGCCAGGGTCTCAGTCTCAGTCCCAGACATGTTTTATGTTTATGTAGAGTATGCTAAAACATTATGGGCCTCATTCAAGTAGCTCTAATGAGTTTGGTGCTATCTCGCATGTTCCCGCCGAACGGTTTGAAATTTGAGTTATCACGTTATTCAGAAAGAATCTGAACCCAACTCAAACCGTGCGGCAGGAAAATGTCTAAACCACTCGGGACAACACAAAAACTAAGCTCAGCCTCCCTCAAAGCTCTCCCCGTGCCATCTGGCTACAGAGCTGCACAGGGAGATCCGCCTCTCCCTGCGCATATCTTGTCAGCGATCACAGTGTTCTAATAAAAATGTTAACACTAGTGTATGTGAGCAGGGGATCTCTGGAGCAGAACCTCGTTGATTTCAGGTCCGGGGACCCCCTGCTTCCCGATATGGGATGCCAGCATCTCCTATGCATTTAAATGTCCCGGTTACATGACATTTGTTTTAAAGGATTTTACATCATCCCTTAAAGTGATGTCACATCCTTAAAAATTGTACGTCACATGGTATAGTAACCAATGGGATTGTCTTCAATCCCATTTGCTGTAGTACCATGTGATGTCAGCCATGTGGTTTTAAGGATGTGACATACCTACCTTGGAGATGACGTCACAACCATAAAAAAAAAAAGACTGTCACATGATACAGAGCCCAATCGAGTTGGACCTGGACCATCTGACCCTAAAATTTGACATCCCAGGCCTTAAATAAGGCATGTTCCAACTCATTTTAGCTGAAGATGCTGACGAGTCAACATCCGTTTTTGATTTAACATGGGGTACATTGGATTACAAATAAAGAAGATGGAAGAAAAAAAGAAAATGATGCAAGAAGAAGATGGAAGAAGATGGAAAAAAGAAGACTTTTTTACCTGATGCCTATCTTCGCGGATTACGTCTTTGGTCGAGAGCTTCCTGATACACCGGGATTCGAAGGGTGAAGACATCTAAAGGTAAGACAAATATTGAATGCCAAAAGGGGCACAGATAAATACAGTGACAGACAATGTATTTTTTGGCAAATGCTTGTTTTGAATTTATAGTTATTTTTTCTTTTTCTGTTTATTGTTTGGAGTTAATTGTTGTTTTTTTGGGGGCATGTTGATTTTTTTTATGATGCCCATTGACTGCTATAGTGGCTTATCATGCCCATGGGTAGGATGTACCACTGTGCCAATTAATGGGTAGAGGACGGGGGTACTTGTGTCAGGGTTGGTGGTTAGGCCTCCTGGATGGGTAGCAGGGGAGGGTGGGTTAAACCCTTAATTACTTTTGCAGTTATTGATGGATTAGGGGCCATTAGATTGTATTTTTTCTTCTTGTGTTCCTGCCAACGGAGGACATGAACACAGAGCATTGTGATCAGGATGCCCTTCACGCTGGTAGGGTAAGTAGAAGTATTATTTACTTTATGCTGCTGTATTTTATTTAGAATGGGAAAATGCATATCTATATCTGGATAATAAGGCTCAACCCCGTTGTAACGCGATCCGACCATGCTATAACCGGGGTCGCGCTAATTTTTTTAAAAATGGCCGCACAGCGCTCGATGGGGAGGAGGGGGGAAGAAGGGAGGGGGGAAGAAGGGAGGAAGGAGAAGGGAGAGGAGGTGGAGTGAGGCGCCGGAAGCCCTACACGATTCCCCAGCAGCAAACGTACTTCCCCCAGCAGCCCCAGCGATCCCCCAGCAACACTGCACTTCCCCCAGTAGTTCCTGCACTTCCCCCAGCAGCCGCCCTACATGATCCCCCAGCAGCAGCACACGATCCCTCAAGCAGCAGCAGCAACTACCAGAGGTAGGGGGTAGGGGTGGGGGGTGTGCTGTTTGCCTGCCTGTGTGCCTGTGTGTGCCTGCCTGTGTCTGTGTCTATGTACAGTGTCTGTGTGCAGTGTGCTGTATCTGTGTGCTGTGTGCCTGTCTGTGTGCAGTGTCTTTGTGTAGTGTGCTGTGTTCAGTGTCTGAGTCTGTGCTGTGTGCCTGCCTGTGTGCTGTTTGCAGTGGTCTTTGTGCAGTGTGCCTGCCTGTGTCTATGTGCAGTGTCTGTGTGCAGTGTGCAGTGTGCTGTTAAAAAAATAAATATTTCGGGGTCCACGCTCAAACCGCGTTATAAGTGGATCCTTGTTATAGCGGATCGCGCTGTAACAGGTTTGAGCTGTAGTAATTTTGCCCATTACTCTACTGTATGTATTGGGGGGTTGTTGGGGGTAGAAGACGTGAGTAGTAGGGTTGTTGTGTTTATTTATGTTTATTGTGGATAGCTGGGATTGTTGAAGGTGGTATTTGGCAGTGGGTGTTTATACCAATCGGGTGGGTAGCGGGGGGGGGGGGGGAAACACCTTCATTACCTTAACGGTATTAACTGCTATGTTAATGAATGGTTTAACTGCTCCCTCAACCCCCCCTGCAAGGTCTAAACACCCACGTGGGCCAAATACCACCTTCACCCACACCCGCTACCGACAATAAACATGGCACTGGTAATTAACACCTTCATAGCCCTAGTGGTTAGCTGCAAATGCATTTTTATTGCATCGGACTGATGCTGGGGTTCTCCGGTGCTGATATTAATGTGTATAACACCGGAGACTCCCGGCTTCAATTCGATGAAGAAAAAATGCATTTTTTTATTTCATGTCCTGCTCGCAGATCCGTATGAATCTTTGATAAATCCACAATTCCAGAGCTCCGATAATCTAATCTACTAGAATTGCATGATTTCTGAAAAAATGCAATTTTTAGATGTTTTGCTTCTCCCACGCGGTGTGTTTAGCCAGGAGTGAGAAATCGTCCAAAAACCGCCTTAACGTGCGATTTTGCAAACTCAGAATAGCTAACTAGAAAATTTTGCGATAGCTGCTCAAAAGCCTTGATAACTTGGTTATTGGAGCTACTAGAATGAGGCCCTATAAGTTTTATCGCAAGTCTCCGCTGGTGATACTTGTGGTGGTGGTGTTTAGAGCTGCAGGTGTCATTATTGATCCAGGAAGAGTTTCCAAAACAATACAAACAATATAGATCAAAAACTGCCAAAAAAAAATGTATTTGCATAAATGGCCTATTGAACCTGAGAACATGATAAGCAATTACACTACACAATAAAAGAAACACGTAGTGCTACACAGTGGTAATTGTTTCTATATGTTCATTCAAACCCTCTGGAATTAGTCTGTTCAATTTAAAAATCCAATATGTTTCCCTTTTACATAGAAATATGAAATCATAGAACTATGAAACATAAAAATATATATATATATATATATATATATATAGGCAATACGATACCGCACGTGGACGGTATCAAAAATCCTGTATTATTCAACAAAACATCATATCCAACGTTTCGGTCCTCAAACGGGGCCTTTGTCAAGGTGATGATATATATATATATATATATATATATATATATATATATATATATATTAGCTTGCTAGGATTCTGTGTGTTTATTAACTTTTTCAGCAGGTCCCAGCTGTTTGGAGGTAAGTGGCCCCTGTCCCCCAGGGTTTAAGCTTGCCCCTCCCCATTCCAAGTTAGCAGGTCTTTTTCATATTGCTGTGTTTATATAGATCCAATGTGATCATTCTCCCTCCTAATATAGAGGTAAATGAGAATTTTAATCAGGTTGTGTTAGGACCTGCAAATTTGGTTATGCCTTGATGTGGCTTGCAAGCGTATAATACTTTGGCCAAAGGGTTTAACTAAATGACCCTTTTTCAAGAGAATATATAGGTATGTGTATTTTTGTCATATTGGATGTAGCTTTGGGCTTCTCTGTCTTTTGTTGTTGTCATGTTCTAAGCCTGCTGTACCCATGCTTGGCCACCGGCATTGCTGCTGCTCTCTCAATGTCTTGTTCTAGCCTGCAGTGCCTATACTTGTCCACCGGGATTGCTGCTGCTAAACTAAGGAACATTCCAGACCCTGAAACCTGACACCTCTGCACCTGTGCTCTACCTCTTAGCCTGCCTATATAAACCTCCCTTTCCTGTTCCTCCCTTGCCTGTTTATACTGGTTCTTCAGCTCTTGCTGGTTCCTGTGTTTACTGCTGTGCTATTAATATATTGTCCTGTTCCAGTCTCCTAGTTGCTGACCTCTGCTTGTTACCTGACTACTGTGATGACTCAGGAGATTCCTTCCTCTCCTTGTCCCTCTCTCCCATCTCCTGTCACCCTTTCACCTCCTTCCCACTCCTCTCCTTCACCTTCTACCTCTCTCCCCTTGCCGCAGCGTGTTCCCCGCAGGTCCCGCATACCCACGCGCTCCCTTAACCCTTGCCTTGATCCTCCCCGCTCCCTCTCCCCCGCGGTAGCTCCTTTACCTTACCCTGTGGTGCCATCCGTCCCGTTGCTTCCTCCTCACGTGGTGCCTGCGGCGCGGCGTTCCGCGCACCTGGTGACGCGTCTGGTGCGTGCGTCCCCTCAGCCCACGGAGGACGCGCGTGCATGCTCCTCCCTGCCCTTGCTGGCCATCGCGCGGGCACACTCCTCGCGTGCGTTCCCCTCCTCTTGGCTCCGTCCCCCTCCTGCGGTCTTTCCGTGCTCCGTGCGGGCCGTGCCTGTGTTGCAACCTGTGCGTGCGCATCCCCAGCTTACAGGGGTCGCGCGCATAGACGCTTCTTATCAGGTTTCCCCTCTCTCCACCTCCCACGCTGTACAGGCCATTCCCCTGACTGCCCCTTCTGTCTCCTCCTCTTCTTCCCCTGACCTATCTCCAGCTTCTCCCACTTCTCTCTCTACTCATCCCCTCTCTGTCATTGGTGCACCTTCCTTTATAATCCCTGTCTGTCCACCTCTTCCTCGCACTGCATAGTTCCTGTTTCCCTGTGTGTACCTGACCTATGCTGTGCTCCCTCTGTGCTCCTGTGATTTCCTGCTCCTGTGTTACTTTGGATTCCCCTGGCTTTGACCCCTGCTTACCCTGGATTACTCTGCTCTCTGGTATCCCTTTGAACCCTGCTACAAGTACGACTTCGCTGACCTCTGGCTTCCTAGGACCTGGCTTGCCCTCTGATGACTCTACCTTCTGGATCCCTGAACATTAGCAAACGGACACGACTATTCTCACGGACATTCCCCAAGCGTTGCAAGTATACTCTAACCACTCTTCCAACAGGCCCAGCAACGCTATACCACACTCCGGGCTTGCTCCCACTGCTGTGGGTGTGTGGTATCATACAGGCGTGACAACTACGCTGCCTGCCGCCTGCCTCTGACCTCTGCTTGTTACCTGACTACGCTGCCTGCCGCCTGAGTCTGACTTCTGCTTGTTACCTGACCACGCTCCCTGCTGTTCTTGCCACTGGGATCCACTCCAGCTGAAGTCTAATCCTTGACAGTTGTATACATTTGGCTGCCATGCCCAGTAGCACTATATATATGTATATATATATATATATATATATATATATATATATATATATATATATATATACATACATACATACATACATACATATATATATATACATACATACATACATACATACATACATACATACATACATACACATACACACACACACACACACACACACACACGCATGTGTGCACAAGCATGCTGAGACATCTAAAAAAGATAATCTCATCTCCACCATTCATCATTATTGTCCAGGATTTCAGTGTACATGCCTGCATAGACCACCTACAGAAGGTTTGTCTGTCATTATTGAGATTAATGAAATGTTTTATAGAATGTAATATCATTGCAGAGTGTTGCCAATAGAATAATATGCAAAAGTTTACTAATGTACATGCACTTTAATGTGTTTGATTTTCCAATATAACAGCTGAAAAATAACACCATCCCCCTTTTCCCCAAATCTAAAGGTCACAAAGCAATGTTGGCAATTAAATAACCCTCATATTAAGGACAGACTGATTAAGGGTGAACAGTCTTTGACTGTAATCTAATGAGCAAGAGAGATTATTTATTGTGTTTTCCAGACAGATCTGTTAAGCGAACAAGAGCTTTTAACTACAGTTCTGGCCCCTGTTTGTTTTTTTACCTGTTCTGTGGCTGCTGTCACTCTCTAGTGTTAAATGTTTTTACTATGTAAAAACTTACTTCTCAGCCTGTTGCCTAGCAACTCTTCGACTGGCCTGCTTGGTATAATCCAGGACCCCTGGCTTTTGATTTCACCCCTGCTGTACTTCCTGCATGTCAGGTCATATCCCCTTCCCTTTCAAGCCAGCAGCCATTGTGAGTAGCCACCACTCTCACGGTTTCCCCAGTACAAAGCATTGCTTTTTCATCTTCCTCTCACAAATATTACCTCCAAGTTATCTTATACTTTCTGTTCCTACTCATTAACTACAGTGAGCCTGGGCCAGAACAACTACAGTACATGTAGACTGAGGGGCTGGGTGTTAGGTTTGGTGGAGTTTGAACTCACAGCACATTACGTTCAGAGGCAGTTCTCTTATCTTTGAGCCACTTGCCCTGTCAGACACAATCAGTAGTCCAGGATAGCCTTGAGCTATGCTCAACTTCTCTTGCCAATCTCAGAATTTGGCAATTCATTGTCATCATCCTTTACTTTTTTACGTAAATATAGGCCTCCACTTCAGGGGGTATCACAATACTTTACAGTCAGTTTGAGAACAAATATACATTAAATACAATTATTTTGTTACACAAGAAAAAGAGTTATAATAATAAATGGTTGCATTAAATTAACAAAGGTACTATACATTCAGTTTACATATATTTAATGGAAAGTCAGATATATCATTATGGGCATAAGTAGCATTTCTTAAAGACATTTTTTTCCAGTATACTTTAAGTAGCATTTGCAGACAGGATTAAAATGTTGTTAGAAGAGGTAGGATAGGTATTCAATGTGTTAGATCAGTGGTCTCAAAACTTTTCAGTATGAGGGACACATCGTATATTCTACACATTTTCGCAGGCCAAAGAAGAATTTTTTTTTTATCATTTTTATAAAATTATACATTTTATAAATGAATGAATACGTTTTATTTGGAACTTTTTGGGGTAATCAGCATGATATGATTCAGAACAAAAGAGAAATGTGACAATTATAAAGAAAGGATGCTGTGCTTACACTGGGCAATGATATATAATGAGCAAAAATATACAGTTAGGTTTGGAAATAATTGGACACTGATACAAGTTTTGTAATTTCGGCTGTGTACCAAAATAAATTCAGGTTACAGTTAAATAATGAATATGAGCTCAAAGTGCAGTCTAACAGCTTTAATTTGAGGGTATTAACATCCAAATTGGAGAAAGGGTTTAGGAATTACATCTCTTTAATATGTAGCCACTCTTTTTTAAGGGACCAAAAGAAATTGGACAATTGACTCAAAAGCTGTTTCATGGACAGATGTGGGCTATTCCTTCGTTATTTCATCATCAATTAAGCAGGTAAAAGGTCTGGAGTTGATTCCCGGTGTGGCATTTGCATTTGGAAGCTGTTGCTGTGAACCAACAACATGCGGTCAAAGGAGCTCTCAATGCAAGTGAAACAGGGCATCCTAAGGCTGCAAAAATAAAAGAAAATCCATCAGAGAGATAGCAGGAACATTAGTAATGGCCAAATCAACAGTTTGGTACATTCTGAGAAAAAAAGAACACACTGGTGAGCTCTGCAACACAAAAAGGCCTGGACGTCTACGGAAGACAACAGTAATGGATGATCGTAAGATCCTTTCCATCGTAAAGAAAAACCCCTTCACAACATCCAGCCAAGTGAAGAACACTCTCCAGGAGGTAGGCGTATCATTATCCAACTCTGCCATAAAGAGAAGACTTCACGAGAGAAAATACAGAGGGTTCACCACAAGACTTTGCCAAACAATATCTAAAAAAGCCAGCCCAGTTGTGGAACAGCATTCTTTGGACAGATGAAACAAAGATCAACCTGTACCAGAATGATGGGAAGAAAAAAGTATGGAGAAGGCTTTGGAATGGCTCATGATTTGAAGCATACCACATCATCTGTAAAACATGGTGGGGGCAGTGTGATGGCATGGGCATGCATGGCTTACAATGGCACTGGGTCCCTAGTGTTTATTGATGATGTGACAGAAGACAGAAGCAGCCGAATGAATTCTGAAGTGTATAGGGATATATTGTCTGCTCAGATTCATCCAAGTTCAGCAAAATTGATTGGACGGCGCTTCACTTTATAGATGGACAATGACACAAAACATACTGCGAAAGCAACCCAGGAGTTTTTTTAAGGCAAAGATGTGGAATATTCTGCAATGGCTGAGTCAATCACCTGATCTCAACCCGATAGAGCATGCATTTCACTTGCTGAAGACAAAACGTAAGGCAGAAAGACCCACGAACAAACAACAACTGAAGACAGCTGCAGTAAAGGCCTAGCAAAGCATCACAAAGGAGGAAACCCAGAGTTTTGTGATGTCCATGCGTTCCAGACTTCAAGCAGTCAGTGCCTGCAAAGGATTCTCGACAAGGTATTAAAAATGAATATTTTATTTATGATTGTGTTCATTTGTCTAATTACATTTGAGACCCTGAAATAAGGGGACTGTGTATGAAAATGATTGCAATTCCTAAACGTTTCATACAATATTTTTGTTCAGCCCCTTGAATTAAAACTGAAAGTCTGCACTTCTATTGCATCTCGGTTATTTCATTTCAAATCCATTGTGGGGGCGTACAGAGCCAAAATTATGAAAACTGTGTCAGTGTCCAATTATTTCTGGACATAACTGTATATATTTCAAGTTGCTGAGGGCCGGATAAAATCTTGTGGGGGGCCTGTGTTTGGAGACCACCGTGTTAGATGATGCCCTACTTCAAGGAGCTTTCAAACTGCAGGGGAAGAGAGGGTTGGTGAGGTTCAGAAGCATAGAGCAGCTGTGACATTAGCAAACAGCAGCGAATGTCATCAAATGGTGGACACCCTTTGGCTGCCATCAAAGGCTGCCCACATTTGGGGCGACACGGATGTAGACTAAAGAAGTTCTGAATCAATTTAGCTGGGCTTTGAAATTCCTTTGTCTAGTCATAAACACTGCAGGGATGGAGGTTGATGAAACACATTGCAGCAAGAAATCCCATATGTTAGCTATTAGCACACTGGTTCTGTGCAGAGGGGAGCAGTTCTTGGGAAACCCTTTCAGACGTCTGCCTTTGGGTCAGCAGATGTAGACTTGTGCAAAAAGAAAAGAAAGCAGCTCTAGCACTAAACCTAATTAATTAATGGAGTAAAAAAAAATATGAAAGTGACTTAAGTGTTAAATCCTATAAAAGTGAAACACATCAACAGCTCCTTTTGTAGTTGGTGTCCGTATATTTGGGGATATACTTAAGTCCAACTGCCAGAGTCCAAAAAGAGAGTTCCACGTCCCCCCAGAAACCGGTTGCAGAAAAAAGGAGATGTCCTCCGGCACATAGACTCAGATGGTAATTTCAGACATGGAAAAAACAGAAAGCACAGCAGTATATTACTGAGTTATTATTGACCAAACATCCACTAAATTATCACAGGATACTTACACAATATCCAAAATGTAGTGTAGGGTGCACTGCAACAAGGAGCTGGTCATGTGGCAATAAAATATGATTTATTCAGGCTGCATTAAAAAACGGTGGAGGGTACAAAAGCTCCTACACATTTTGTGCCGTGGGGCACTTTATCCTTGAAACGCATAGGAGCTTTTGTACCCTCCACCGTTTTTTAATGCAGCCTGAATAAATCATATTTTATTGCCACCTGACCAGCTCCTTGTTGCAGTGCACCCTACACTACATTTTGGATACTCTTGGACTTTGGACGCGTTGCACACCTGAGGACCTAAAGGGGAACTACAGTAAGTACTCATACCTTTATATGTTACCCAAATGAGAAGGAGAAGTGATGATACTTTCATAGACATCTCCAGGGAACAGTGCATTTCTACATGAAAAATTGGATTTGGAATAGCACAAGAGTTAATATATTCCCCTGTATGGTTACCTCTATATACAATGAACTTATACTGTGAAGGGACCAGCATTTGAGCTCCCACAGAACCTGCATATACTACACTTACACAATGTGTAGTTAGCTGTGCCTCAGATCTGTGTATATGCTCCCAGATTCTTAGGTGATAACAGTATCTCGGTAAAAATAAAAGGGAAAAAACACAGCATAATAAAGTTTAATAAAAATACTGTAGATTGGCATAAGAGAGTAATGCACTCAGAAACAGCTCTCTCACACTGGCGTTGTGAATAGCTTTCATTCATGTGATGGCTTAATCCTCCCTTCACTCGGTCTACATATAGTAGGGATCCGCGAGGTCTCCATCACCAGATCTCCTTAAACTCTCACTGCCCACAGTACTCGCCTCCTCTAGAGATGGACCTATAGGAGTTCAGCTGTTCTCCCTCTCCACCTCGGCTCGTGCATAGCCAGGGCAGAGCAGAAAGCACTTGTCCTCTATGGTAGCGTGCCTGCGTCCACATACGAACGCACGTGGGAACCGGAAACCTTGGGGGTCAAGTGGCACAAGAACTTCCGGGGATCAGCCTCTTCACACATAGGCCCATGGGCGCCACCACGACGGAAGTTAGGCCTATAACGCAGGCTGTTTTGTTCTCAAAAAAACAAAAGAAAAGAAACCCACTAGTAAGAGCACTCAACCCAAAGGTGAATGATATGCGATATGATTGTATACAGTACTATTAAAACAAATTTATTGGAAGACGTACTCCAAAATTAAAATAAAGGGTTATGATTCTCTAAATTGTATAAAGGTTAGAAGGCTACCACCCTAACAACAATTATGCCTCGTCCAAAAAGCGTGAATATTAAAAGCAAGCTGAATACCCAAATAAAATTGTGCTCATTTCTGGTTAACCACAGTAATAATTGGTGAGCAAGGAAATACTGTTGTCGAATATTGCAACAGTCAACTGCTATTTGCTGATTATTGTCTTTACTCGTAGTGATTAGTAGCAGTGAGTCTAGTAGGTAATACACTGACTGTCTTTGAAGCTGAAGCACAGTATGTTAACCCCTTGATAATATAACTGTACACTTCCTTTGATCATGGGACATTTCTTGGGTAAGTAAATGATGTACAGAGATGAGTATATCAACCTCCTATTTCCTCTGAGCATCGGCATCTAGTTAATTGAAATCCGAAGAATGTTGATACTATAGTGCAGGCCACATAGACTCCCACCGTATCAAGCAAGCATAGGTCCAAGTTATAGACTATTTTTAAGATGGTACAAGCAGCTTTATATAATTATATAATGTTAAATTCATGATGTTAAACTATGTGGATCGGATTGCAGTGCTAGTCTCTGTGGATATTGAGACTCTGCTCCGCCAATACGATCACAATAGAGTAAATATGATAGAACCGCCCTGATTTTAAGATGGACTGCACTCCATTCATTGTAAGTTGTGAACCGGCTTTGAAATCAGCCCAGTGTATCATGAATGATGGTTGCTGTGTATATATCTCAATACCACAGCATATGCCTGTGTATGGAACGCTAAGGGTATATATCCATTGTCTGCGCTACATTAACCCCCTGTGTGCCAGTATAACAGTGATCGGTGTGATTTAGCTACATTGAACTGATGGTCCAGTCCTTTAGTTTAGTATACTGTGTAGCAGCAAAGGAGTATCATAAAATCAGTTGTAGGTGCTGGTCTATATGTTATCGAGACTCAGCTCTACCATTACAACAGTAATTGGTATTGAAGTACTCTCCCACTTCCTTATACACCCCAGAGCCCCGGTAGTAATAAATATTCTGTTGCCCGGTATTTTAACTCTGCACAGAGTGCTCGAAGGGCTAGTTCCTATCTGAATACAATGGTATCAGCAGGGGTGGCATCTTACAGCGGTAGGTGTTATTCCCACATAACAAGATAATTATATATATTTCCTTCCACATTAAATACTCCCCGTGAACAAGAAGTGTAGATTTAAAAATAGAGTATTTAAAACTGACAGAGCGCTTGTAAGCGCATCTTATAAACTAGGAAGCTGAACATGGTATTTTCGTCCGTAGGTAATTGACGTCACAGAGTGCCGATGTACATTTCGCGAGTGCTTTCTCAAGGCTAAGGCCAGCCCCCCTCAGGTGAGTGCCTTATAAAGGGCTACATACAGCCCCGTTGGTTGCAATTAAGTTAATAGCCCCTTATTGTGCTTGGCTTTTATGTCAGAAATTCTTATGAAATTAACTTAGTGTGTAACAAAATACTTACTGAATAATTAAAACTGTATGCAAAACTGGTGATCTTATTGTGTTAGGCATATATCCCTCTGTTGCTCTAATAAAGTTGATCTTGTATTGAAAGTGTGTAGTTTGTTAAATGATGATATATATGGCCAGTAATCCAGAGTTAACTACCAACTCGCTGGGACATAGGAATAATTGATCATAGGTGATATTGCTGAGTGAAACCAGTTTGTACACTTGTCCTCATATTGTGCGTTGGCTACATTGAACACAGAAAAGTACTATACTTACAGATCCGGACTAGTGTAGTTAGTTACGGGACAAGTTTTGTTCTCCAGGCTAGAATTTTGTGCTGATCTGCCTCCTAAGTCACTGATATAGGATGTCTCGCTTTCAGTGTTTGTTGTTGAATTGTTCTTGGCCAACACCAGGGGAGCTCTTGTTTCTTGTAGCAAGCAGTTTTTCCTTGGGCGTTCCAGTGTATCTCACTGGTTCAGACAGATCCCCTGTAGATTTGAGCTGTGTCTGGGTGGAACTTTATTGAGTCAGGTAATTTTTTAGACCTAAAATATCTAGGGACAGGCTAAGGGATCAGCCTATGGCTGGGGCATCAGCCTACATGTAAAGTCTCAACTGACACACGCCATCACTTTCTACTTGAGGCCATACCTTTACTCCTGCCCTTTGCTGGTCAACTTGTTTGTTTGGCTACTGTTACTTGTATCCTGCTACCAGAGACCTGCCCGCTGCCTGCTTTCACCTGTGCCTGCCTGATGACTCCCTGCCTGCTACCTGCTTTGACCCGTGCTTGTCTGTCCTTGCACCATCCTTATACTGACGTGTACTACATGGACTGCCTAGCTCAAGCCACTGGAATCTACCTTACTGCATCGAGACCCATAAATGTTCAGGACTTTTTACAAGCAATTAACATTTTGTTTGATGACCCAAATTGATGCTAGACCATCGAATCAACTTTTCTCTCCCTGTAGGCAGGCAAGCATACGCTGGCAGAGTATGCACATATGTTTTGAAAATGGGCTTCGGATATCAAGTGCAATGAGCCTCCTCAATGATTCAATTTTTAAAGAGGCCTTAATGAGTATATAAAGGATGAATTGGTCAGAGTAGATTCTCCTACAGATGTGGTATAACTTATACAGCTATGCATCAAGATAGATTGGCTCATCCTGTAATGACGTCAGGAATAACTAAGCAATGGGAGGGAGGTTAAACCCTGCAGATTTAGATACATTCCTGCAATCACAATTGCCTCAGAAGATGAGCCAATGCAGTTTTGTGGAGGATCGGAGCCCCTCAGAAAGGTGAAATGGATCACCGATGCTCGGCAAACCTATGCCTATATTGTGGACTTGCATGCATTCTGTTGTTTCTTGCCCCAACAAACCTAAAGGAACTAGAACTCGGCAGTGTAAAGAAGTCCCTATATGACTTGATTATATGCCTTGCCAATGTATCCTCAGCTCTTCTGGTCAGTCCCACATGCTAATTCCACTTCAGTTCAAGAGTGGCTCAATCCTACTGACGTTAAAGGCATCCAACGTTTCATCGGATTTACACATTTCTATAGACATTTTATATGGGGATTTTCTTCCATGGTAGGTCCTATTACTACCCTGATTGGAAAACTGGCAGGTCAGCTCAACTTCAAAAGCCATTCGAACAGTTAAAAAGGGCTTTAACCTCTTCTCCTGTCTTGGCACACCCCAGTCCAGATTTGTCTTTCATCATTGAAGTAGATGCATTAAGTAAGTGTCTTATTGTAATAATGTACAGTATATTGCAATAGTATGCAGAGTGGCACAACAGGGTTGATACTGTACTGTACTCACTGTGCAGTAGTTAGAACAGTACAGCTAAAGTGTTGTACAGGACTGTACTTTAGTTCAAAGTGTGGTTTTCCTGTACAGTCCCTGTAAAATTCTTCCTTATTATTACAGAGCGTATCCATTAGATAAGGGAGACCAGCAAGATAAAAAGAGTGGACTAAGCACAGGCATGGATCAAAAGTGGCAATACTTTTCAGGATGTCATATTTTCTGATGAGACAACGGTAGCTCTTGAGAGATTTTCCACTTTTGCATTCTGCAAAAATGGATGGCTATCTCTGATGCCGCGGCATAAGCACCCACTGAAGATACATGTGTGGGGTGCAATCTCCAGACTTGGACCAGGATGCATAATCATCTTTGAGGGTAAAATAATGCACAAAATAACATGCGGTAGCCTTATGCACTGTACAACTGTAGTGTATTCTGTACCCTAATGTTCATCTTTTTCATAGTTTTTTCATTTCTTGTTCCAGGAATCATGGATAAAGTATTTATTCAAGAGCAAATTGTCACCCGTATTGCTCAATACATTAGGCATGATTTCCATCTGGTGGTCACCAGTTTTTCCAGGACAATGACCCTAAACATACCGCCTCTTTGCCTATATTCTTGCCAGCGGGATCAACTGGGTTAAGACGCCACTGGAGTAAGTGTTCCAGGGTACATTAACTATTTTTCATTGTTTTAAACAGTTTTTATCTGATCAACTAATTCACCATTTGTTTCCCCTCCTATTCCAGATCACCAGATTTGAACCTGATAGAATTAGTCTTTCATGCGATGAAGGATCATATAAGAAAGGTTGTCATGCCGTCCAACAAAGAGGAATTAAGAAAAGGAATACTGAGTTTCTGGAACGACATACTCACCGTACAAAAATGCAACAATTATATTGACCATATTAGCAGGGTTTTGCCCGTAATTTTAGAGTGTAATGGGCAGGCCACTGGCATGCAGTAAGGTACTTCAATGGGAGTACAGTATCTCTAGATAATCCATTGGGGCCTCTTTCAGCATACAGATGCAGCCACCAGTATTAGAATATTTACCTTGGAAATTCTGGGAGATTCTGGGGCAGTCTCACAGTCAATGCCTCAACATTGCCTCAACATTTCTGTGAGATTCTTAATGGCCCATCGGATTAACACAGCTGGGGATCCCTGCAGTCCCATTCAAACTTAATGGTACTGCAGGGACCCCTGCTGTATTAATCTGATGAGCCATTAAGAATCTCACAGAAATGTTGAGGCAAAATTGCAGCAACGTTGATGCATTTACTGTGAGACTGCCCCAGAATTTCTCAGGCAAGAGTTCTGATACTCGTGGCTGCATCTGTATGATCGTGGACACACTTTCGTTGCATTCTTATCAGACACTGCATCTTTATATTGGCTGCTTTCTTGGCAAGGAATCTACTTCGGACCCTGTGGGTTTGCTAGTACGACTAGATTTTTATTGCGCTACTCCATCATATCCTGGTCCTCTTAATCCGTGTTTTGTAGAAAGCAGATAGTAGTACTGCAACGGAATTACAGATAGGCTTACAGGTACACACAGCTTGCTTGGTTATAACGTAGGATCTATATCTGGACTGAATCACACTAGCAGCTCTCTTCACATCCCTGTAGCGTCTTTGTTGCTGATACCTCCTAACATTGGACTGTAGTAGAATCACACATTCCTTCAAGTATTCATACTTATTTCTTTGCTGTATCATTCCAAAAATGACTGAATAACCCAAGCTGCTTTACGCTGGTAAAAAAAGCAAACAAGCTTTCCTCCCTCTGCAGGTGGACTGTATGGCGACAGTCACAGAGCATATACGCAAATACCTTTCTCTCACCATCCATCCTTGGATAAACATTCTGTAGCAGAATGCTTTTCTCTCTTTGCAGCAAGTTTAACTCCTCAGCGAGAGACTTCTGTTTCTTGAGTACATCCTGCAATTCTACCGCCATCTTTTCCATGGACTTCATCTGTGACCCAAGTGTCTCTCTTAGTTTTGCAATTACTTTATCTTTGACCTCTAACGGTTCAGACCTTGTTCCATTTTCTTTTTAAAAGATTCCACTTGATCCTGCAGTTCTCCTCTTAGAGCCTCCACCTCTTCCCTTGCTTGCTCTGGGTTTGCATCAATGCATCCATCATTATATTTTGAAGCTCTGCAGATTTCCTCACTAGCATCATTGCTGCTTGCCTTTCCATGTTTCTTTCTCCTGGGCATACTGACTTTTGGGGATGGAGCAGCATCTCTTCTCCCTTAGCTCTTGCTTCAGCTTCTGGGCTTTCTCTTGCTCCCTCTCATACAGAGTCACCTGGCCTATAAGCTCCTCCTACAGCAACGCTCTGGTTATTTTCAGTGTTGCCTTCAGCTCCTCATTCTGCTCTGCAGGGACACACAGGTTACTCAGATGCTCCTGCAGAACTTTTACTTTGTTAGCAGCCTGTACACTTTCTTTCTGCAGAACTCGCTGTTTCTCCTCAGCATCCACCTTTTTCTCCTTGCCTCCTGCAGACTCACGCACAGATCTGGCAACTGGCTCTGTAGCATGTGTTCTGCTTGTGTGCGCTGCTCCAGGGAGACACATTCTTCCAGCAGCACTCTCTCTGCATTCTGCAGTGCTTCCTGCATTTTTAAAATTTTCCTGTGCCAATTGTCATTTCACTTTTTCTGCTTGGTGAAGCTTCTCATTTCCTTCACTGTGATGAGGGACAAAGAGAACTGGCACACAGCCATAGAAGTGGGTCACCAAAAAGTAGAATGAAAAATAATCCTTTATTGGTCCATATAAAAAACGGAGGTAAACACCCTCCAATGCGTTTCGTGTATCAAAATACACTTTATCAAGGAGTACTCCTGTGCGCCAGTTCTCTTTCTCCCTCATCACATCGGCTACTTCACTTGGCTGCACGCCAACCAGGACATTTGGATTGGGACATATATGTGACTATTACTCACTTTATTTATGCATTGTGGTATGCTGCGAGTCCAGGGACCATCCTTATGAAGATTTGACAGGGGTCATTACCATCAGCCCTATCTCCAGGGATCATCTGGCCCTTCAGGGGACTTTACATCATTATTTACCTCACTAGCCCCAATCCTTACATTTTCCTGTATTATTTGAATGACGCGAATCCAGTGCTGGAGCGCATTAATCACTAACTACTCCTCATTTCCTTCACTGGCCTGGTCAGTCGAATCTGAATTTTTCTTTTTCAGACTTGCATTCACTTTCTTTACAGTCTCTAAATGGATCTTTTCCTGGGCATCCTTCAATTTACAGACCTCTGTATTGAGAGCATGGACTGTTTCTGGGAGACTTCCTGCTTTGTGATGAGATTGCGAACTTCTCTCAGCGATATCTCATAGGACAGCTTCCATTCAACAACAATTTTGTCAGACTTTTTCTGCTTTTCATCCATGGCAGCAACAGCAGTCTTTGCCTTCTCCATAGATACACACTTAGCAACCACTGCCGATGAGCCCCTCTGTAGCTCATCCTTGACTTCTCGCTCTTTATATAATTTTCACAGAGAAGACAACAGTCCTTCCTGGTACTTTGCAGTGCCTTTTCAGTGCGACTCATGGAATCCTCCAATCCCTGCTGAATCTACCAGTCAATCTCAGCTGCAGTACATCTTGGCTCTTTCGAACACATGCTTTCCTGACATCCCAGGATCATAATAATAATAATAATAATAATAATAATAATTGTTTGTTCTATATGTACTGTATCTGCAACTTCCTCTGTAAGTTGAGGAATTCTTCTCTTTTCCTTTTGAGCACAGTGTGTCGCTTGCTGCTGTAGTTGCTTAGCTCACTTAAAAAAAAATATTGTTGCTGCTATTTTTGTGGGGCCCCATAGCAGTCCTCCTCCTCCTCATCATAATCACCATCATCGTCATACGACCTGAAGGCACAGTGTTTGGTGTGGCAGGGCTCTTGACACCATAAAACACATCTGGTTCGACACCTTTTCAAGGGCCACACAGGGACGTTCATTTCTAAGAGGACATTGTTTCACATGGCCATACTCATTACAGAAAAACACATTGTTTCCTCCATTTTTTCACTTTCAAGTATATCTTTCACTTTGACATCTGGAGGCGCTATTGCATCAATTCTTCACACCTTTCCCTTTGTATGCTGTAAGCACAACTTGTAGTGATACACAGTGGGACAGACTTAATCTGGAGGCACTGTTGCATCAACACTTCACATCGGCTTGGCGGCCATTTTAAATCCCTGCATTTATTCTCAAACCCACAGTTTCACTGCTCACTGCCTTTTGGATTGCCTGTATTCTCCACCAATTGTGATGCTTCCATCATGCTGTAGAGTCTTTTGTCCCATATTCAGAGCAGTAAACTTTAAAGTTCGTTGAACATGGCTTTATTTACAGTAAAAACAGTCCTTGGAAATTGTGCAGGGCCTCCAGAATAAGACTCTTTTCCAAGTCTAAGAAGGTAAAGAGAAAGCAAGATCCAGAGTGTAAATATTCTACAAGATATATAGAATAGAGACAGCAGAAAAAAGAAATATCTTTCTTAAGTGTTATGTGAGGAAATCAGGCAGTGTGATTGTTGAATTAACCAACTTATAGATGAGTCTTGGCGCCCTCAGCAGACATTCAGAACAGTGTAGGCGGGGGGGGGGGGGGAGGGATTTCCCAAACATAAAACAAACAAAAAAATAGTGCAACATTACTTTATACCATAAAAAAGTAAAAAAGTAATACACTCACAAGCATAGATGCATAATAAGCATTGAGACCACCCAGGGTCAGATGCAGAGCTTGCTTCATGTTGCAAAACAGCACTCTCTCTCCTACTAATACACAAACAGCCTTGTCACTTCCGAGTGTCATCAATCGGAGATGCGAGCAGGGATCTCAGCCGGTATACTCCACAGTGCAGGGATGGTCCAAACACTAGTCATGCCCTATGCGTTTCACTCTACGAGCTTCCTCTGGGGTTATGATGAGTGTGACAGGGACCCCCCTTTATCATAGTCCCTGATGAAGCTCATAGAGTGAAACATATGGCTATATGTTCAGTTGCCATGCAGGATTGTATGGAGACAGAGGATAATGGAAAACAATGTTCCAAGGAAAAGTGTCTGAGCTAAATTTTGGATGCACTTTTTTTTAGCATGTCACATCCATGTTTCTTCATTGGATTAATGTTACAAAGTCAACAAATTTACAAAGAAGACAAAGATAAAGGGGGAAGCATATTTTGCTTGACCTACAAATACAAACATGCGATGGCAAACAATCTAGCATTTTAAACATTATTCTATAAAATATTCCTTTCCTCAAACACAGAAAAAAACATGTA
The DNA here is from genome assembly GCF_040206685.1 of Ascaphus truei. Lineage (NCBI taxonomy): Eukaryota > Metazoa > Chordata > Amphibia > Anura > Ascaphidae > Ascaphus > Ascaphus truei. The sequence goes on along the minus strand of NC_134484.1, from coordinate 388,394,883 downwards.
ACTATTCACCCAACTGCATAAGCCACACATCTACAAATTGCAGTGAAGCAAAGCCAAGAAGAGTGATTTTTTTAATCAATCTCATTATGTGTATAAGTGCACATTGAAAACATTTCTCTGATTGCTGCAGACTTGATGAGTTCTGTAATACGTTTTCGTAACAGTCCTCCCTCCCCTTTCATCTTGATAAAGGCTGAAGAGGATAGGTACGCACTGACAAGAATAGAACACAATATACAGTGAGATAATTAGGGTGTAGGGATGTCAGTAAACCTTAGTTGGTCATTGGTCTGCCGCACAGTATTTTGTATACTGCAGCTAAAATAAAGCTAATCACATATAGCTATTACAACAATAAAGCAGATTCTTAAAAGATGTATCCATATCCTTCCATGTTTTCTGCATTTTGTGTTGTCGGTCATGACACTGACTGTTCTTTGTACTCTGGCTTGTGTTATTTAAAGACCATCATTCTACAGTGAGAAAGATTATTCAAAAGTGGAAAACATTCAAGACAGTTGCCAATCTTCCCAGGAGTGGACGTCCCAGCAAATTCACCCCAAGGTCAGACTGTGCAATGCTCAGAGAAATTGCAAAAATCCCAAGAGTTACATCTCGACTTTACAGGCCTCAATTAGCATGTTAAATATTAAAGTTCATGACAATTGTGAAGATTGAGATAAGGTGTGTGGCTCAGTCTATATGAAGACAGACTATCATCACCACTATTTTGACGCAGCAGCCATTTTGAGTGTTTGCTTTTATGAAAGTGTATCTGTTTATTTGTGTATGTCTGATATGCTGCAGAGCATCGCTCCTGGCAAAAACTAACCCTTGAATAATTCCTAAATAGTCATGGAATTGAAATAATTGAATTTGTAAGAGTTTTTCCTGTAAAGTCATTTTTCGCTGACATCCGCTTCCCTTATCTGGCAGCTACACCCAAAGGGCTAAGAGGTTTACTCCTTAAGTCAGGAGGTTAAGAGGCCCAGATTGCGGTGGAATATATAGGATAAAGTATAGCTTACGAAGCATATTTATGTATGAATAAGAATTTTTATATGTCATCATATTGTTTTTTATCTCTAAGCCAGCCCTGTTAAGGGGCATATTACTCATTTTGAAATATATACAAATGTGATGACAAGCAATATTTTGCCAGAGGAATGAGTTCATGTTGAATTCTTTCTCTCATTTGTACCTTGGTGCAGATAAACTCACGTTGATACTTTGAACCCTTGACTCATTGATATTATTTCTACGCTTTCATACAGTACAATTAGAAAAAGACTGAACAAGTATAAAAATATACCAGTGACCAGGCTGAATTATAATTTTTTTTCTTTTTCTCACATTTGCCCATTCTTTGTCCTTCTCTCAATAACCAGTCAAACTCTCCCTTTCCCATTATTGATTAGTTTGCGTTATAGTGGGGGTGTTTCTCACCTTTAAAATTTAAACTTAACATGAGCAATGAATTATGTTCTTATTTCAGAAACACTTCATAGTACCTAGATAATAATTTTGTATATATATACAATAAACCGACATTCATATTATTCAATGAACATAAAACTTTCACATAGTTAGGATTCACTCAGATTATACAAGCACACAGGGATTACTCAATCAACCTTTTTACCATATTTATAAAATGTAATAAAACATTCTGGGGAAAAACTATTTTTCCTACCTTGAATTTACACACAAAACATATTTTCCACTAAGATTTACAATACTTGAGATTCTCAATACCGGCGGGAAAGACCCATCTGAATTTAGACAAAAATATTCTACCAAAAAAATTCTCTGGTTCTCTTCTTAGGGGCTGGTTTGCAATTACTGGCAAAATATCCTGTCTCTTTACAATTATAGCACTTCCTGTCCTTTCTTTTCATTTGCTTTCTTAGCTTCCCTGCTCTTTTTTTTTCATTCTCTACCACAGTAGCAATGTCTGACAATCTTTTATGCTTCCAACCAATACACTTCCTCTACTTTCGTCCCAATTTCTGCATGTAAACCTTTCAAAAAAAGCCGCCACTATTAATGGTCTTGTGCTAGTCTCTACTTCCTCAATACTTCCATATGCCTATATTATTTCCAATAATCTATCGGCAAATTTATTTGCTGTTTCTTCCTTATTCACTTACGTTTTGTTAAAAATAAATACAACAGTTATAACACACTTTTTTTTTTTTTTTTTGAGCCCGTGCGTTGTTTGACAGACCTGCATAAAACTGTGCCACAGTGTCAGTATCTGATTCTGATTCATACTGTGACTTTTCCCTGTCCAGTGAATGGTCCCTGGCAGGGGTTCATTCCTGCCTAGAGTCCGTCTCTTCCCCATCCATTCCGATCTGCCTGGCAGGCATATCAATAGGGAGTGGTCTAGGGAGCCTATTGCTTCGGGTTCCCCATGAAGCCATAAGAACTTCTTTATCGGAGACTGCCTCAGAGCCTGTGACCTAGGAAAGGTTAAGGGCTCAGGGTTTTTTTTAGAACAGGGACACTGGGGTAAATTGGTGCTACCTGTGGAAATGGTAATTGTCCCGATGCCATAGGGGCAGGGGGCAAATATGCATTTTGAGAGTTATATAAAAAAAATTCAGTTGGCAGCACTTAAAAGATGCAATTTTGACACAGGCTGCAGCACATTCCTTATCAGTTTTAACACATTTCTTGTTGTTATTGTTAGTCTTGTACTTTATTTTTGTCAGCTGTGCATAAACAAATGCCCACAAACCTCAATGAACTGAAGCAATGTTGTAAAGAAGAGTGGGCCAAAATTCCTCCACAACGATGTGAGAGACTGATAAAGTGATACAGAAAACGATTACTTCAAGTTATTGCTGCTAAAGGTGGTTCTACAAGCTATTGGTATACTTAGTTTTTCACACATGGCTTCTCCATTTTGGCTTTATTTTTGTTAAATAAATCATGACACGGTGTAATATGTCATGTGTTGTTGTTCATCTGAGGTTGTATATACCTAATTGTAAGACCTGCTAAGGAACAGATGATTGTTATTATGTCCTGATATATAAAACCATAGAATTCAAATAGGGTGTACTTTCTTTTTCACACAACTGTGTGTGTCTATATATATATATATATATATATATATATATATATATATATATATTGTGATACCAAAACTGTCCTCTAGATGCTGGAATTGGGCAGCTATGGGACTTTCCAAAGCACAGAGACTTAATTTCGCTAGAGAAGTCTAATGCCGCCGCCCGCTGTGGCTCTTATCTCCGCTGTCGGGGTGCACGGCGTCCGGTCTCGTGTTCTCTCCTCTTCCCCTGCAGCCCCTGCTGCGCATGAGCGCCGTCGGGGCAGACCCCCGCTCACGTCTACTGTTCCGGCTTTTCCTCCCGGCAGATTCAATCTGCCCCTTCCATCGCGTGCGGCGCGTGCATCGCGTGCGGCGCGTGCATCGCGCGCACGCGCCACTATGTCCATCTCCACTGCCGCCAATGTACTTGTTCCTCCCACACCTGTCCTGCATCCTACCTCAGCCTATCAGCGCTCTACCTTCATATGACATCACCGCTGGGAGCTGTCATTGGTTCCTATCAGTATATAGTGCTACCAGCCCTGAGCTGATTGCTGAGCATAGTCAGTATCTAGTTGTGCTTGCTACAAGCTACTTCGCAGTCTGCTCTTGTCCTCCGTTACAGACCCTTCTTTGAATCTGGACTCCCGATCTCTGGCACCCTCGAACCCCGGCTCGCCCTACGGACTTCTACCTTCTCCTCTCCTTGACCTTGGCTTTGGACCCCGACTACTCTTGATCTCTCTGACCCTGAAACTGGCAAGTACCTCTACGACTTTATACTCTCCTGTCCCGAACCAGGCTATCCACACAACTCTGCTTACCAGACCCGCTCACGGGGCTGTAGGGCGGGGGGTTTCCTGTATCCCCACCTCGGCCTCGTGGTCCAGTCCGGTTTGTGGTGAGCACTCCTATAGTCCCGTGACATTATGCTCAGCCCAACAGACCTGGACTCCGCCGAGGTGGGTCGACGCTTAATCGAACACGATGGCCTGTTCAAGAAAGTAGAGACTTGTCTCTCTCAAAATAACCAGCGTATGGAACTGCTCCAAAACTTGGGTACCATTTCGGAACAACTCAAATCCCTTCTGTCCTCTCCCGATACTGCTGCCGCTCCTCCTGCTCCTATCTTCTCCCCGCCGGTACCTCCAACTCACCCTCCTGAACCTCGCCTACCCAATCGCTATGCGGGAGAGCCTTCAGCATGTCGTGGCTTCCTGGGGCAGTGTTCCATCCAATTTGAGATTCTTCCCTCTCATTTTCCTACCCCACGTTCCAAGGTCGCGTACATTATCTCGCTGCTGACCGATGATGCACTGGCCTGGGCTACACCCATATGGGAGCAACGGCCGGATCTGACTTCCAACCTGGACCGATTCTGTGCTGAATTCCGAAGTGTCTTCGATACACCAGGTAGGAGGGTAACTGCCGCATCTTCTCTCCTCAATGTAATGCAGGGAAATCGCTCTGTGGCTCGCTACGCACTGGAATTTCGCACTATTGCGGCAGAATCAAGGTGGAATGACGAAGCACTCGCCGCAGTGTTCTGGCAGGGTTTAAATGACTCCCTCAAAGACGAACTGGCCACCCTGGAGCGTCCTACATCATTGGAGGAACTCATCGCGCTCTGTATCCTTATGGACCAGCGGCTCCAGGAGCGAGGAGCAGAGAAAGGGAAGCATCAAAAATGTACCCAACCCCTGGAGCTGTATGTGGGAAAGAAGTGCATACCCAGAAAACCACCCACAGACAGCTGTTTCGACCTTGATGGGTCTCATCAGTGTGGGGTTGATTTTACTGGGAATGCAAGAGAGGCTATTGGATAGGCTAAACCATAATACCGAGTTAAGTTATGGTGAGTAAAAAAAGTGACAAAAACCCTCCACAGGAAAGCAAATATGCAAATATAGCTGTATGCTCATCTGCATGTCTCAGGCGGGGTGAGACCCATCAAGGTCGAAACAGCTGTCTGTGGGTGGTTTTCTGGGTATGCACCTTAACCCTGGCTGTGCTCAAAGCTGTGACCATGCAGCAAGCTTAAGCCTATAGGGAACCATGTTAAAAATGGTTATTGAGGCAAAAAGTGACACTGTGTGCACATTTGCATGTCATTTCCCAGAATCCCTTGCTGCAGTGGAAGTGCTGTATGCTAGGTGATAATGGGGAAAGGCGGGGTTGCAGACCTGCCTGAGACATGCAGATGAGCATACAGCTATATTTGCATATTTGCTTTCCTGTGGAGGGTTTTTGTCACTTTTTTTACTCACCATAACTTAACTCAGTATTATGGTTTGGCCTATCCCATAAGCCTCTCTTGCATTCCCAGTAAAATCAACCCCACACTGATGAGACCCATCAAGGTCGAAACAGCTGTCTGTGGGTGGTTTTCTGGGTATGCACCTTAACCCTGGCTGTGCTCAAAGCTGTGACCATGCAGCAAGCTTAAGCCTATAGGGAACCATGTTAAAAATGGTTATTGAGGCAAAAAGTGACACTGTGTGCACATTTGCATGTCATTTCCCAGAATCCCTTGCTGCAGTGGAAGTGCTGTATGCTAGGTGATAATGGGGAAAGGCGGGGTTGCAGACCTGCCTGAGACATGCAGATGAGCATACAGCTATATTTGCATATTTGCTTTCCTGTGGAGGGTTTTTGTCACTTTTTTTACTCACCATAACTTAACTCAGTGTGTGCGTGTGTGCATGTGTGCGTGTGTGCGTGTGTGCGTGTGTGCGTGTGTGCGTGTGTGCGTGTGTGCGTGTGTGCGTGTGTGCGTGTGTGCGTGTGTGCGTGTGTGCGTGTGTGTGCGCGTGTGTGCGCACGCGTGCGCACGTGTGTGCGTGTGTGCGCACGCGTGTGCACGTGTGTGCACGTGTGTGCACTATATATATATATATATATATATATATATATACACAAATGGAAAAATTACTGTATGCTCATTTGCATGTTTAGACAGGTCTGCAACCCTGCCTTTCACCATTATCACACAGCACTTCCACTGCAGCAAGGGATTCTGGGAAATGACATGCAAATGAGCACACAGTACCACTTTTTGCATCAAAACCATTTTTAACATGGTTCATTATAGGCTTAAGCTTGCTGCATGGTCACAGCTTTGAGCACAGCTGTGTGCTGGGTGATAATGGTGAAAGTCAGGGTTGCAGACCTGTCTAAGACATGCAAATGAGCATACAGTAATATTTTCATTTGCTATATGCTTTGCTGTGGAGGGTTTTTGTCACTTTTTTTTACCCACCATAACTTAACTATATATAAATATATATACACAATATATATATATATATATATATATATATATATATATATATAGCCCCGTATCTCTCAGGGGATTGTCACATGCTGCGGCTTAGTCAATAGGGCGGCTGCATTTGCAATTAAGGCCTTTTCAGTGCAAGGGAGCCTGCGCTGGCAGTTTTGAATAGGGACAGTTAAGAGAGGCTGCAGTTCCATGTTGCTAGGCAACCAGTGAAGCTGTGAGAGATGACAGTTTAGACAGTTTTTAAAGAGTTCAGTTGGAGCTGGGAGCTGGTGAGTGAGGGTGCAGGGGAGCAGTAGCCCCTTGCACTAGGCCAGAAAAACCCCAAAGGCCCCAGATAATGGTTACCCTTGCCCCAGTTTGTTGGTTGCTTCAGGGACAGGCCTTAGAGAAGGAGATCTGCCCCTTTAGCTATTTGGTTAAGTAAAGATACACTCTGTGGTGCGCAGCCTGATTTCTGGGTCTGGGCTCAGACCCCTCTATATATATAAAAACACTATCTTACTAGAAACTAATATATATATATAGACTATCTTCACGAGGCCACGCCAAGCAGTGACTGCGGCCTGCTGGCTGCAGACGAATCCCCACCAAGGTACAGACGGTGCAGAGCCGCGGTGATATTATCCACGCCGGAAGTCACCCCACGCGTAGGAGAACATCACGTCTGATCAGGCGGATCCAAACCCAGTTGTATAGCGGCACCCGTGGCTGGAACCCCGGGCAGGTACCTTTAGTAGTGCACTAACACTTCAAGGGATAGCGCTATCTCCAACACACGTGGGCGGTGTGGACATAAAGGGACATCAGGGGATTGGTGCCCGGCACCCAAGTACTTTGGAGGAGAGAATATTTATGGTGATGTGTGCACCCTGTGCACTTCTATGTGTATGGCTATATGCATTATTCTGTGTGGTACAGGTACCGAAGTTATTATTAGTATTATCAATAGTAAACAGTTGTTAGCATACACTGTGTGCGTGTCTTATTATTGTGGTTCCTGTAAGAGGACCTTCCCACTCAGGTGGGAGCCCTTACAGGTGGAGGCACTGTGTTCAACGAATGATCAGGTAACCCCAGGCTCCCAGTGGCGGAGGTTCAGGCCTTCTGTGAGCCTATCAGGTAACACACCACATCCGGTAACACAAGTGTATTTCCCCACATGTCCCCATCTGTGATAGGGGGGGTGCAAAAGGTGTTACATACATATATATATATATATGTATATTTAGGGGGGTCTGACGTAAACAGAACTAGGATCTAAACAGCCATTTTTGTTCAGTATCTATCTTAGGTGCCTGATCTTGTCATCCATTTTGTCTACTGTTTGCATAAATGTTGGAATGAGAGATGAGGTTTAAAAGACACACATTTTTTCTTCTTTCCTTTGCTCCTACTTTTTTTGTGATAATAAGCCTTCAGCTAACCACAAAACCTTGAAGAGATGGGAGAAGGTTCACATCTTACTCAGCACACACCCTCCCCCCAAGTCTTTGTTATTTCTATTATTGTATAAAGCAATACATATTTTCATATTCTTATATCAATGTAAAGTACAGTACATGTTTCTCTATTTTACTTTAATAAATATATCAACATTTATAAAAACGGACTGTCTGTTATCTGAAGTTTAAGAGCATTGAAAGTGTGTATGGAAATAAGGGATAAATTACATTATAAAGAAGTGTACAAAACATGCTACAGTAGAGGCAACGTTTATACAAAACATGCTACAGTAGAGGCAACGTTTATTCTAACATTTGCCGTAAACTAGCCGGGTTACATTCTGGGTATGTGCTGGGTATGTGCTGGGTATGTTCTGGGCTAGTTTGAGGCACATTTAAGGCATTTCTGCATTGACTAACGACCCATAGGATTAACACAGCAGGGATCCCTGGCAGTCCCATTCAGTTTGAATGGGACTGCCAGGGATCCCCGCTGTTAATCTTATATGCTATTAATCAATGCAGAAATGCTGGGGCTAGTTTAAGGAAAGTTTAAGGCATGTATTCAGAATGTACCTGGCTGTTTCCTGTTTTTTGGGGGGAATTGCCACTGGTTTTTGTTCGAATAAGAGTTGCCTCTACTGTACGTGCAATTACTGTAGCAATAGCCTAGGAAAATTGTACATTGATTTTAGGTTAAAGACACACAAGCACCCCCTATCAGTACGGTAAAGTACTTAGGCAGCTGCAGAGCACCATTTGGTAGCCATGCTTCTGCTATGGTCAAGGGGCGGAGGCATACAATGAACCTGGTTTTGTGTGGTCAAGGGAACTTTAGGTCTTGTTACATCTGTATATTTTATTTTAGCTAAGGCATTTTTTGTCATTTTACATGTATTTCTTATTTTGATTAAAGCTAGTATAAATGTGGTCATTTTAATCATTTTGTGCTCTTTTTAGGATTTGTTTTCTGTACTAGCACCTCTTATAGGTTAAACTTTATATCATCTATATATATTAACTTCTGGTGGCCATAACTAATATTATGTTTCCATTTTTATGCCTTTTCCCATTTGTTCTACTTATTTCCATGTCAATTTTGTTCGTGTTTTGATGATAGTTAGGTGCAATATCCATATGAGAAAGGGATGCTGCACTGTAAGTGAAAATATTAAGAAGAAAGTGCATGCACCCAGGAACAACAGGGTGCAACAATGCAGAAGTATATTGACACGTTCTAAGAGAACTCAGCAATGTGAAGAGGTTCTGGTAGGGGGTAGAAGAACTCTTCAACCTACAACCCTGCCAGATGCTTCGTCATAAAAGATTTACTCAGCGGCCTTAAGTATTGATCATTTTGGTATGTCCCTTGATGTGCAAGTCCTGTTTAAAAGATTTACTCAGCGGCCTTAAGCATTGATCATTTTGGTATGTCCCTTGATGTGCAAGTCCTGTTTAAAAGATTTACTCAGCGGCCTTAAGCATTGATCATTTTGGTATGTTTGAATATCAAAATGTGTTTTTTTTTTTTCCCCTCTTAACTCTGTGCTGTTAATTGACCAACTGGAACAAGCTGATTTATTGGGGAGGGGGAGGGTCATGTGACTGTTTTAGCTGTATAAAACCAATACCTCTCCTGCATTTAGCAGGCACTGCATTGGCATTAGTGAGGCATTTAAAGTGAGCTTTTAAGTGATATATATAGTTAGACTATAGTTTGACTGGGGACTGGATCTACTGCAAACTCTTCTACACTTGGCAACAAACGGTGAGCTATTCTGACCACACTATGATCCCTGCTGTTTAGTCTGCGCACACACACACTTCGCTCAAAACAGCACCATGCAACATTACCTACCTCTGGCATAATGAACCTGCTTTTTACCTCCACTTTGTTCTTTCTCGTCGCCTCATTGAAATGTTATTCTCTCTATCCACTACACACTCCCCCCTCCTGGCCCACGCCCAACATCACCATACACCCCGGACTACTCAAAAGCTTTGCACTATCTACTGAATGTTGGTGGAGAACCCTGAAAACCAGCACACCAACCACCGCTCACTCAAATGGCAAACATCATAAAGTAACAACTTGCAAACAACTACTCAAATTTCTACTTATACTATTACTCTCTTTAGCAGATGATATTGAACCTAACCCAGGGCCTCCCACTTCAACTCTGTCCCATACCCCTGAGAATACCCCCTTCAAATTCCAAAAAGGGCTATCTGTCGCCCATATAAATATCCGGAGTTTGCTGCCCAAACTGGATGAACTAAGAGCATGGTGCCTTATGCATAAACCAAAAGCCATCGTTCTTACAGAAACATGGCTAACCCCTAAAACCCCTGATGCACATATTGCCATTCAGGGGTACACCATTTTTAGGAGAGATAGGTCAAAGAGAGGAGGAGGGGTGTTATTTTATATTGCAGACACCTTACAATTTACACTGGTAAACTGCCCCCCAAGACCAACCTCTTTTGAAATCCTAGTTGGCAGAATCTGCCTCCCCTTCTCTAAGCCCGTCCTGATTGCTGGCATGTACCGCCCCCCTAAAGCCCCTCTACAATCCCTGACTGATATCACCCAGTTTCTTGGCTCCATTTCCTCTCAGAATGAGAAGAGTGAGCTGCTAGTTCTTGGAGATTTCAACTTCAATTGGCTTGACACTAAAAACCACAAAATCCACACACAAATCAAGTCGCTTAACCTATCGCAACTCATTTCCCAACCCACACGAACAAACCTGAAAACGCACAACCATTCCTTGCTTGACTGGATTGTCTCCTCAAATCCCAGCTGGATCCAATCCTCTGGCATCCTTCCTGACATTTTCAGTGACCATGCAATAGTGTACTGTGTAAGGAAAATTAAACCGCCCCAATGAAGCCCTAAAGTTCTCCTCACTAGAACATTCAGAAACTTTAACCCACAACAGTTTCTGGCTGACCTTACCAATTGCTCTTGGCACAGAATCAATTTAATTCCTGACCCTGATTCTGCGCTTGACTATTTCCAATCCGAGTTCTTAAAACTCTGTGATACCCATGCTCCACTACGCAGAATAAGGGTACGGGGGGCCCACCTTCCATGGGTTACACCTGACCTTATAGCACTCTACCAGTTCAGGGATGCCTTGTGGAAAAGCCACAAAATAACTGGCACTACCAAGGATCTCAATCACTACAGATGCTTGCGGAACGTGTGCACAAGGCAAACAAGGCACGCAAAAGCACAATATTACTCTGACAATCTGCTCCAGAACACATCAAACCCAGCTAACTTCTGGAAGGTTATCAACAACATACTCCAGCCTTCTAACCACCAACAGCCAAGTAATATCACTAAGAGCGATATTACTCTGACAAACCCCACCGACATTGCAAATGCATTCAATGATTACTTTGTGGGGTGTGCTACTAACTTATTAGCAAAACGCAGCCCAAACCACAAACCTGAATCTCATCCTGGGAGTACCCCTATAGCCCCACCCCCTCCCAACATTGCCCACAATTTTCAATTTGGCCCAGTATCCGAAGAGGAGATTACACAAGCGCTTCTCAAATTAAAACTAAGCAGCCAATGTGGACCTGACTTACTACAATCTAGGTTCCTAAGACTTGCGTCCCCAGCAATTGCCAAACCAATTGCTTCCATAGTCAACTCTATCCTGTCTGCTGGCCATATTCCCAAGACCTGGAAAGCTGCTAGAGTTGTCCCAATCTTCAAAAGTGGGGACAAAAACACTGTCTCAAACTACAGACCAATCTCCCTTCTCCCAATCCTATCCAAAGTCATGAAAAATGTGTCCACTCCCAATTAAGCGATTACTATAACAAGACAAATTTCCCTAGCCAATTCCAATCTGGCTTTCGCCCCAAACACTCTACCGTAACTACCCTGCTAAACGTTTGCAATGAAATCCAGTGTGGAATGGAATGGGGTCAACTCACTGGTGCAGTATTCCTAGATTTTGCAAAGGCTTTTGATACTGTTGATCATGCTTTCCTCCTCAACAAACTCCAGTGCTCTGGAATAGGGAAGCATGCTTTAAACTGGTTTCAGTCCTACCTATCAGGTATATCCCAACATGTGTTCATCTCTGGCTCTAACTCTAACCCCCTGCCTATCACCTGTGGCGTCCCACAAGGCTCTGTTCTGGGGCCCCTACTCTTCTCAGTGTTCATTAATGATCTCCCCACAGCTTGTCAGGAAGCCACAATACACATGTATACAGATGACACAATCCTATATGCACACAGCCATAGCCTCTTTGACCTTCAACACATACTTCAGTCTGACTTTTTGAGACTCGAATACTGGATTTCCCAAAACAAACTGTTTTTAAACACTGACAAGACTGTAACAATGGTGTTTGGGACCAAGACAAAATTTTTAAAGCTTCCAGCGACTGAGCTCCAGATTAAAACCAACACTAACACCACCCTAACTCCTGTTATTAGTTTTAAATACCTGGGCATATGGTTTGACTCCCACTTAACATTCGGGATGCACATTAATACCCTGACAACCAAGACCTATGCCAAACTAGGGGTACTTTACATGAACAAATCCTCCCTAAGTCTCCTGGTCAGAAAACGTATCGCACAGCAGATGCTAATGCCAATTATTGACTATGGAGACATAGTATATGGCTCGGCACCTCAAACCCACCTTAGCAAACTTGACACCCTCTACAACTCAATTTGTCGTTTTGTTCTCCAATGCAACTATAACACACATCACTGCGAAATGCTCAAAGAACTAGATTGGTCATCACTCGAGTCTAGGCGCAAAGTTCACCTTTCCTGTCTTGCCTTCAAATTCTTTATGGGCAAGCTACCCAGCTACCTGAACAAGCTCCTCACCCCTACCACATGCAGCACTTATCATCTGAGATCTGACTCCAAAAGACTGTTCATGGTCCAAAGGCTCAACAAAGTATCCGGCCGCTTCTCCTTCTCTTACCGTGCACCCCAAAACTGGAACAACCTACCAGAGACTCTCACATCCACCACCAGTCTAACTTCTTTCAAATCTAAGGCTGTCACACATTTTAATGTGGTCTGTAACTGTTTCATAAGCCCATAATACAAATTATCTTTAACTGTGCATGCAATGTCTTGTATATAATGTATACCCTGCTCATTATGTAACTATTTGTAAACATGTATTATTTTTCTTAACTCTGTGCCCAGGACATACTTGAAAACGAGAGGTAACTCTCAATGCATTACTTCCAGGTAAAATATTTTATAAATAAAATCCAGCTCTTTAAGAAATATATTCTAGTGTGCACCATAGGAACAGTGCTCATTAATTCAAATAAGTGAAAGGTAGAACAGGGGCAACCTGTGAAACTGTGGTAATTGACGGGCGCACATGAAATACATGTGGCACTGAAAACCACATGATAGACAAGAGGAGCTCAGGGAGGGACACACATGAAAAACAGAAATTCTGTACCTTTGCTCAGCATTGACACATGAGAAACTGGATAATTCTGAGGCACTCATATGCCAAAGGGGGACCCAGCACTGATGAAGGACATGAGGCACTCAAGGGCATGTCTTACATTGTATATTCTACAAATATGCAATTACATTATATTTAGTTGTGGAACTTTTCACGGAAATCATTAAAAAAGTTACAGTGCAGCAAATGTGATCTCTTTTAGAGGAAAGGCCTGGAAAATGCCTGTTGTTCTTATACTATTTGAGTTGTCAATGCAACCTGGTCCAAAATAGATATATTTACCTCTGTTTAAAATGGTTTGTAAGTGTTAGCAGGTATATAAATATTGACCCATGTCAAAGCTGAGAATATCAGCCGACAAATTGTTTGTTATGATGCTAATTCCCTTTCCCCGCACTAATGAGGCCGCAAATAGTCCTCTAATTTAAAGTGGCTTTAGTTGCATCTGTATTCAGGATGTCCCAGGAGTTAATGTAATTGAAAATAATATAGAATTTAAAGGAAGATATACAATGAAGCTTGATGAGCTTTGATGGGAATTGGTCCCCGGGGATAGGAGCAGTAATAAAAGCTTCCGAAACATATAGGAATTAAAGAGTTAAAGTCATTGATATATAGACAGATAAAGACATACTGCAAAGGCAAAAGGAGACAATTCTACACAGAGTTCACAAAGGTGATATAGAAAATATCCAGTGAGTGATCGACTCACGAAGAAAATAAACCAATGCATAGTTATTGAAGTGAAACTTCTATTCTGGCACCTATCAAATGAAAATTTCACTTGGAGTAAATTGCCTTGTTGGAGACGGAAGTGCAGTCCCAGAAATGACGTCACTGCTGGCAGAATAGGCCGTTCTGCCACCTGACGCGGATTCGGAGGCCTCCCACGCTGTCGCGCTTGCGCAGGAACCGTTGCCGATGGCTCGGCGTGCCTGCACAGTAGGTGTCGTTCAAGCGCGCCTGCAAAGTAGGCGCCGATCAAGCTCGCAAGCGCAGTAGGCGCCGTTCGGGCGCGCCTGCTCAGTAGCCGCCGGTGCCGCACGCACCACAGGCGCAACACACGCACGTGCACACACACACACACACAGAGACACACACACACAGTCATAAACACTCACAGAGACACACACACAAACACACACACATACAGACATGCACAGACACGCACACACAAACACACACACAGACACAGAGACGCACACACACACACACAGACTCACACACATACAGAGACACACACAGAGATAGACACGCACACACAGAGACACACACACATGCACACACACTCACAGAGACGCACACAGACACAGAGACACACACACATACATGAGGAATTCACAGTTACTATACATATATAAGTACAAATAGGTAAAACAGGGGGGCGCACACGCGCATTCCAAGTCAAACTTCTTTGTGTTTTGGCACAGAAATTGTGTTTCATTTTTAATTAAAAACATCGCCATCACAAATACAATCTCTACGACAAAATACTGAAGTGGCAAAATACAAAGAAGTTTCACTTAAAATGCGCGTGCTCTGCACACACACACTTTTTTTAAATAGGAATAGGTGAAGGCTGGTCAAAGAGTGAGCATGGAAGGAGAAAGCATAACACAGGTGATAGTGCAACACTGTATGGTAGGGTGATAAATAACTTGTGACTGGGGAAGGAAACAAGGGGAATAAGCAATGGATGGTTGACACAAATTATGAAGACAAAAAAGGATTTAGTGAGCACACATCATGGGGCACACAGAAGCAATGGGGACTTACAAGAAAGCCCCAAATAAAGGCGATATGAATAGAACACAGTCAGGGTCCGTTGTGTGAGGTAAAAAAACCTGTGGGTGATGAAGATGTTGCAGGGGGGTCAGGCTGCGCGGGCGATTCCTCCACTACTACACATCACAGGACTTTCGGGTTAGAACCTCTCACTCAGTCTTCCGCTACACGTGACAGCGTCAGCGTCACACTGCGTCACACTGCGTCACACTGCGGACACCACGGGCTTCTAATTTCACAGGAAACAAGGACTCCAGTGTTGCACTATAATCTGTGTTATGATTTCTCCTTCCATGTATACCCTGGTGTACTGCGCTCCCTGACTCCTCAACACAGCAACTAGTAAAGGATCAACAAGGAAGATCCACTGAAGGTTGAGCTGCATTTGAACACTGGTTGTATATTTCCTTCTTCTTTTTTACTATACTGATTTTTATTGTATTTATATCGCACCTGAAACACCCTCCGGAGCGCCTGGTGATTTTCGTGTTCTTGGTCAAAGAGTGAGTCAGATGATTGTTTCAAATTGTTGACTAGACAATAGAGCAAAAGGCCTGGAGGCTCTAAAGATAATTGGGTTACTATTGGAGATATGCGAATAAATGATAATTGGGTTTTTAAAATTCACTATTGCACTGATAAAGCCCTGTGAGCACTGGAAAACATATTGGACCCTCTTTAATTGAATCCATATTTCCCACAAAAAAATGCCTACAGTATAACAACGGATATTCTTGACCATCCAATGATTGTTACAAAAAATGTAACCTAAATTATAGTATAGTGCCAATTCTACAATCAATTACAAAAAACAACGATCACCCAACAAATTTACAGAAAACTACCAGAAAACAACATATCTGCATATTTAATAATCGTTATGCTTTGCAATTAAAACTAATTTATGCACTTGGCAATTTATTTTGTATATACAGTATTGCTTAACTCAAAGGATCATGCTAGTTTGGATATGCATACTGTTTAGGTATGTCTGCTCTTAATACTTACAATATCTGAATTATAACCAGAATACACATCATGATATGGGGTTTCTATCTGTAAACATTCCTACATACTGAAAGCTCAAGCAACAGACACAACTTTATCTAACCATTCCTAAATTGGTAGATTTAGTAAGTATAATTTTTTGGAGAAATGTATTATAGGGTGCTTCTCAGAAATATAGATGTATATGTATATAGATCAATGTTAGCAAAGAAAATAAAACTTACATTGATGAAACTCACAAGTATTCCTGTATGTGGTGAACACCTATATTTAAAAAAAATAGCTTTTAATACATCACTTAAAATAAAGGTAAATCAAAATCAAACAAAGTATTACAATAATAAAGTGAAAAAGACACATGCTAGAACTGGCTACTCACATATTCACATTTCCTTAAAGTGTTTCCGTTAAAAGTTGAAATTCACATTAGTAGTGGTTTAGGGGCTAAAGTGATACAGTACTTAATATCCTCCCTGTATCTAATACCAACTAGAGAGTTCAGAGATGGAGGTAGAAACACGTCTTCAGTTATACAATGTAGCCATGTCTAGTTTAATAAAATTCTAAGGCAACCAATGGGCACCTTATTACCCTCCCCCTCTACCCCCCAACAACACCACTTCTCCCCCCCCCCCCCCCACACACACACACACACCACACTATAATGGGCCAAAGTACTATTGTCCAGATCTGGCTTCTTTGACAATGTGGCTATCTGTGCTCAATTTGAGGGCATAGCAAACTACAGTGACAGTCAATGGATTTATTGGCTAGTGTTTGTTTTTGTTGTTTCGTTATGTGTATTTTTTTTAATAGTGTCTATTTTATTTTTTCCATCACAAATCAGAAAAAGCACAATTATCCAAATTTGGCTATTAGGGCTAATGCCCATTTGTGTGTGTGGTGATGGTGGTAGAGAGGGTGGGCCATGTGGGTATTTGCCACCGGAAGGGGGATTAGGCCTTCCGGGTGGGTAGCGGGAGGGAGGTTAACCTCTTGATTACCATAGCATTTGCTACCCGCTAAGGTAATTAAAGGGTTACTGGCCAGTAGCTAGAGTGTTACTGTCAATGTTTGTACCACTTAAGACGAGGATGGCCTTTATCCGGAGAAAGGGTAAGTACAACTTTTATTTACTATAGGGTGGCTCGCTATTGATTGATTTTGAATGGACAAATGCACATGAAACCTCCCTGTTTGTACCTGATGGTACCACCTTTAAGGTGACGTCCCATTACAAAAAAAAGAAAGGCATCACATGGTACATCTTTCAATCGGATTAATGGATGTACCATGTGATTCCATCAAGTTTGGTAGAGAAGTCATCCCATGCCAAACTTAAGGTCAGATTCATCAAATTTCGATAAATTTGAGATATTCTCGAATTGTCAAAAAAATGTTTAGGGTGCGTTAATAGTGAAATAATAAATAGGCATTCCTCGATGTTTCTACAATCCTAAATAAGGCGTGAAGTGGAATAGTAAATGTACTTATTTTGTCTATAAAGTTGGGAGAACGGTAAAATGGAGACAAAGTTGTGGGCCTCTCTACAAAGTTTAAATGGGGGTAGAGGAGGTGGGTGAAAGGAGTAGTTACCCCAAGGAGGGTGGTTAGGCCTACTGGGAAGGTTACGGGGGGATGGGTGTTTAATCCCTTTATTACCTTAGCGATTACTACCGCTAAGGCAATGAAGAGCTTAACCCCTCCCACTACCCACCCGAGAAGCCTAAACACTCACCATGGGCAAAATACCACCTTCACCAAACCTCTCTACCACCAATAAACATTCAAATACAATACAACAACCAATATTATTCAATACACCCATTGCTTACCAGGGTGGTTACCTATGCCCTCAATGGGAGCAAAGATAACACCAATGGCAATGAATGGGCACCCTATCACCAACTCCCTTTACCCCCAACATAACCACACACCCCCACCCCCCCCCCCCCCACCACATACATAACCGTAATGGGCAAAATCCCTACTATCCAGATCTGGATCATAGCGCTTTGCCCATTAAATATAAAACATTACCCAGTCAGCATATAGTAATTTAAAGTTGTACTTACCCCTGCAAGGGTAAAGGCCGACCTCATCCTCATCTTTGGCCTCCAGATCTTCCGTGGAGAGCAACATTAAAATTAAAAAACTAAATACCGGCCACTAACCCCTTCATTACTTTAGCGGTTAGTAAAAATATGGGCATTGATTGCCACAATGACAATAAGTGGGAAACCTAAAAAATAAATAAACTACATTACAATTAAATAAATACAAACATTTGCCAAAAACAAACACAAATTTGGCATTTGTCAGTCAAATATAACGCAACAGGCTTTATATAAGTTCTGTCACGTCTCATTTGACACAATGAAGCCGACAGATTAATTTCTCCTGGACCTGTTGGAGAAGAAAGAACAAAAGAAAGAAGAAAGAATAACTACTCACTGTGGCCTCCTCTGCAATCAACTGAGGATCATGGACTTCATGCTGATGAGGATCATTGTGTAGTTGTAAGAAATCGGGGAGCGCGTCCTCCGTGGCGCACTCCCTCCTTACCTGCTGCCTCGCGCAACCATGCTGTGCATACAGCGTGCGCGCGCTCACAGAAGAGCTTTGTGGACGTCTCAGAGTCTGTTGCTGCCCCCCGGTTACGGTGCATCGGCGGGGCGCGGTGTGCACACGTGATGCGTGTGCCCCGCTCCCCAGCTGCGTGTCAATAGTCTCATCACACTCACCTGTCTCCTGCACCGCTCCCCATGTCCCTGCCTCCCCTGAGGCCGCACCTCTACTCCTCCCCTCTCTCCCATTGGTCCTGTCCTCCTAGATATGCTCAGCTGTGCCACTTGCACTTTGGCTGAGCATATTTCATGGTAGTGTTGTTCTCCCACTTCCTGGCTCCTTGTCTTGCCTTGTTCCGTATTCCATTGCCTTGCTTACCAGATTGATCTCCTGTGTACTGACCTGGCTTTACCCTTGGACTCTGCACTTCTGGATTACCGACCCCGGCTTACCTCTGACCTTCCGCATTTCTGCAAACCTGACCAAGGCTCATGGACCTCTACTATTCTACTGGCTCTAACCCCTGACCCCGGCTATTGGACTGAGACTATTCTACTGGCTCCAACCTCTGATCTCGGCAAGTTTCAAGACTAATTTAAACTCTCCAATCCTGACCCGGCTGCCTGACCATACACTCTCCAGATGTGCCCCCATGGCTGTGGGTGGTGTTTCTACCCATTCCCACCTCAGTACGGGGTCCTGCCTTGTTTGTGGTGAGCACAGCATTACAGTAGTGGTGCAAGAGTTGGTGCCACTGTTGGATGAGCGGATAAATGTTTATTCCAACAAAGGTAAGATTGTATTTTATTTAATTGTGTATTTTTTTAGGATGGCCATTGACTGGCATTATATGCGGGTATAGATAACCACATTGACAATTAATGCATTTTTTGGCAAATATTTGTTTTTATTGAATTGTAATGTATTTTATTTTGTGGTTGTTTTTAATATTTAGGTTGCCCATTCATTGCCATTGTAACAATCCTGGCCCATATTGTTGTCATGGTTTATCAGTGACAATTAATAGGTACAGGGGAAGAGGGTGGGGGTAGTTGCCCCAGGGAGGGTGGTTAGGCCTCCCTTGTGGGTAGTGTGATCGGGTGCTAACCACTAAATTACCATAGCGGTTAATAATCTTTAAGGGGTAACAGGCCAGTAGTTAGTGTTTTTATTTTACTGTTGGTACCCACTGAAGACAAGAACGGCTTTCATCCTGCTAGGAGTATGTATAACTTTTATTTATATATGCTGGCTGGTAATGTTTTATTTTTAATGAGAATATGGCCTATTATCCAGATGTGGATAATAATGATTTTGGCAATTACTGTACTGTATGGGTTTGTGGGGATTGTTGAGGGTAGAGGGGTGGGTAGTAGCATGCCCATTCATTGCCATTAGGGTTATCTTTGCTCCCATTGAGGGCATAGGTAATCTCACTTGCAATCAATGAGTATTGCTTAGTATCAGTGATTGTATTTTAATGTTTATTGGGGTACAGGGAGTGTGTGAAGGGGGCATTTGCACTGGGGTTGGTGGTAAAACCTCTCTGGAGGGTAGTGGGGAGGGATAACACCTTCATTACCATAGCGGTTACTACCATTAAGGTAGTGAAGGGGTTAACTCCTCCGGCAACCATGCCTATAGGCCTAGCCACCTACCCTGGGACAACTACCACTTCACCTCCCCCACTCCCGCAATGAACCAGGTACTTGGGTTCAACCCTTTCATTACCTAAGCAACTAGCTGCTAAGGTAATGAAGCTGCTTTTATTTTATTTTTATAACACAGTAAACAAACATCTTTGTTAGTTTTGATTATTGATTCTAAAACTTCCCTCTTCACCATGTTGCCCCATGTTGTGATCTATCTATCACTTCAATTACTGTATTTAATATCTGGGATACAGAATTTGTAATTTGTTGGAAAATGTGTGACAGAAGTATTTTTGAAACCCGCAATACTCCAGCACACCAATATGGAAAAGTAGTCAAGTCAGTTAATTTAATGACTTAAATCACGTTTACAAAGCATCCAAAATTTTGGTGCAGCATGCACTTTTATCAGGAATACATAAAAAGTATATGTGTTACACGTATTTACAATATACACCCACCAAATACTCTACACCCTCCTCTATCCGTACGCCATCTCAGTTCCTTGCAACATGGAACTTGTAGGTGGTGATGTCACAATGCTATAGACACAATGATATCGAATGGGGTCCCACATGCGCTGTCCTTGGCCCTCTGATCTTCTCACTCTACACCTCTTCTCTTGGTAAAATAATACAATCTTTTGGCTTTCATTATCATCTTTATACTGATTAGACCAAATCAATCTCTCCTCCCCTTACCTATCCCTCTCTCTTATTTCTTGTGTTTGTCAACTGTCTCTCAGCAGTCTCCTCCTCAATGTCTCATCACTATCTGAAGATAGATATGTCCAAAACAGAACTAATATTCTTTCCCCCTTCCACTGCAAACACTACACCAACACTTTTTCTCACTGTCAATAACACCACAATCTCCTTAACACCTCAAGCCCGCTATCTAAGGGTCATCTTAGACTCTGATTACTCCTTCATTCCTCACATTCAGTCTCTCATGAAGTCCTGCCATCTCCATGTGAAATATTGCCAAGATACACCCTTTTTTAACTCTTGTGCAACTAAATTCATAATCCACTCAGTAATCATGTTTCGCCTCAATTATTGCAACATTCTCTTCACATTCCCCTTTCTGCCTCTCTCAACTCCAATCCATCCAAAATACTGTTACTGGACTCATGTACCTCACTCACACCACTTCTGCTGCTCCACTACGTGTATCCCTACACTGGCTTCCTATAGCCTCTAGAATTAAATTTAAAACCTTATTAATGACTTGCAAAGTTCCAATCTCCACCCTATGTAACATGCCCCACCCCACAAAAATATAACCTTAAGGGCTTCAGCTGTCAGACTGGGCCATATTCTAACATGAGCCACACCTTATCCTACAATGAGAAGCCACCTTACCTTCTTGTTTCAACATTGTCCCCCATTCCCTTTAGATTTTAAGCTCTCACGAGTAGTGCCCTTAGGTCCGCTGACAGATTTCCCGTGGCCCAAGACAAGAGTCAAGCCCAAAACCCCCTTGGCAGTATTGAAAGCCCCACCCACACCATTTCACTCCTCACAAGCCTGCTCTATTTCCCACCCTCTTCCCACGTATTTCTCTCCCCTCCGTATCACTTCCTCCTCCTCACTTACCCCCTCTCACCTCGCATGTATTTATCTCCCCTGCATCTCACTCTTACTCCCTCTTTTCCTCACTCCCTCCCCTCTATCCTCTCACTCGCCTTCACTTTCTAAAAATTACCCACTCTCACTCAATCCCCCCCACAAAATACATACCAAAAAACCCACCCTCCTAAATACATATTACCACCCCCCAATACATAATAAAAATACATCTACCACACCCCAATGCATATTAAAAAATACACCCCACACCCCAATGCATATTTAAAAAGAACCCCATCCCCCCAATGCATAATAAAAAATTCACTCCCACACCCTAATGCATATTTAAAAATACCCCCACCCCCCAGTGATATTAAAAAGACTCCACCCCAATGCATATTTTAAAAAAAAACACCCCAATACATATTAAAAAGACCCTCTCCCCAATACATATTAAAAAGATCCCCACCCACCAATACATATTAAAAAGACCACATCTCTCCAATACATATATAAAAAAAGGTCCCCACACCTCCATTACATATATAAATAAAGACCTCCCCCCACCCCCCAATAATATAAAAAAAAGACTTACGTTGCACTGCAAGTTGGGCCTGACCCCTGACAGACCCGGCTGCCGGTCCTCTCATGGCCAGGCCCCAGGCTCTCCCAAAGCTGCAGGCCTTATCCCTCTGTCCCACGGTGAGCTTCTGATGTCAGCGTGCACCGAAAGCTGGGCCACGCTTACTTTCGGTGCGCTGATGTCAGAGAGGCCCGTCGCGGAGTAGCATCGGAAGCTCGGCATGGGACAGAGGCATAGAGGCCTGTAGCTGAGGGAGAGCCAGAGATCTGGCCACGAGAGGACTGTCAGCCGGGCCTGGCCACATCTCGAGCTGACTTGCAGCGCCGGCCGGCCAGGACCACCCAGACACCGGGCCTGAGACACTTGTCCCTTCTGTCCCCCCATGTTGGCAGTCCTGAGGACCCTTATTACTTCTCTGTGTCTGTTTTTGCATGTTTGTCCTCACCTTTATATAACTGTTTATGTTTTAGTAATATACATAACTCTATATCTCCTTGTAACACACTGTGGAATATGTTGGTGCTCTACAAATAAATGATAATAATAATAATATTAATACCTGTGTGCTGGGCCAGTAACAACAGACAAATGGAAATAAAATTACCATGGCAACGTGGATATATAGAACTGCAGCCAAAGTATTTTCCTCAGTATAAAACAATTTTAAATGTGAGCTTTTATTGTACTTGGGTATTATTGAATATAAATTGATTCTTAGACTTTTTCATTTGCGCTTTTTTCCTTTTGGAACTTTGTTTAAGTCTGATGTGACCCCATTTTGATTGTTGCAAGCAATATTTTTTGCCTTTCATTACAGCACACAGGATCTTTTGGGACACCAATTAGAAGATATTGAGGGGAAGAAAACAGAGGATCTGCTTCCAGAACTCAATTTTTACAAACTCTGGTAGCCAATGCCTACTGATTTAGAAAAAACGTAATACGGTTATTTTCATTTTGTATATGCAGTAGCACTGCACATTTGTGATTTTTTTTCCTTTTTTGGAACTTTGTCTTTTCATAGGGGTTAGGATTCTATAGGACAAATTGTTGTGTTTAATCTCTTCAGTGAGGACTTCTGTAGGGGTTCCATTGATCTGCTTGTCCCACGTAGGACCTAGATGGGGGAGGCCCCTATGTCTTATGAAAGGTGCAGAGGGGGGGTGACATCCCCCAAAATTGAAAGGGGTTCTCCTCCCTATTGATTTTGGAGCCTAACACCCCACTCTGAATGCCAAGAAGTCCATGGGGTATAGTGCTAGCCCCAATAAGGCAGCAGAGGGGAAATTGTTGGGCTTATGTCTGATGGGGCTCTGACAGGAATGACACCTCTCAAGAACAAAAGAGAAGACTCCACCTATTTGGTTTTGGGAGTGAAACCCTATTTCATCACAATCTCCCTTTGGTCTAGTGAATTTCCCCTGCAGACTGCAAAAGGCAGCTGTAGATCAATGTAATGGGGACTGCGCTGCTTTTCTCTTGCCGGATTCAGTCTACGTATTAACTTTGACCCTTATACAGTAGTGCAGAGAAATAGTTGCATTTGGGGTAGGATTAGGGTTGTAGTATAAAATAAGAGTTATAACTAGAGTTATACCGGCATACCCCACATTAACATACGCAATGGGTCCAGAGCATGTATGTAAAGTGAAAATGTACTTAAAGTGAAGCACTACGTTTTTCCCACTTATCGATGCATGTACTGTACTGCAATCGTTATATACGTGCATAACTGATGTAAATAACGCATTTGTAACAGTCTCTATAGTCTCCCCGCTTGCGCACAGCTTAGGTACAGGTATGGAGCCGGTATTGCTGTTCGGGACGTGCGGACAGGCACATGCGCGAGTTGCCATTTGCCTATTGGCCGATATGTCCTTACTCGCTAGTGTACTTAAAGTGAGTGTCCTTAAACCGGGGTATGCCTGTAGTTATATACAGATATTCTTTGTAATCTTTTAAAATTAATAATCCCTAATTTGTACATAAAATTGTCTAGATTTTAAATGTGTATAGCTTTCCTTATGTATTGTCTTGAATTCACATAAATTCCCTTTATACGTGTACAGTACAGAGGCTTAGGTAATTGTACAATGCAGATATATGAGTGATAATGGAAATGACTATTTCTGATATTTTCCATTTCTGGGAAATCTACTTTCTAACATAATGTGTCTAAACATTGTATACTCGTAATCAAGAGGCCCAGGAAAAGAAAATTGTGCCTCCATAAACATTTCTTTTTACTATCACAAAAACACTGTATGCATCAGATTCTGTTCTTTTTTAAGGTACTATGGAATATGTTATTGTCCGTGAATAGATTGTAGTACACGTCCAGGAACATACAGTACAAATACATGTATATACATACAGTATGCCTTTTTATCCTGTTGGATCTTTCTAAAGCCAACATCTAAACAATGTAATGATGTATGTTAGCCAGATTGTGTCACATGCTCTTAATGCCAGTTAAGAATGAATAATATCTGTTTAAACATTCTTGTCTTTAGTACAAACAAAGAATACTCATAGTATATAGTAAAGGTTGAAGATGACTGTCCTCTCTGATATTTCAAATGACAATACATTTTTATGATCCAAAAATCCGTATTGAAGAAATACATTGTCATAACAACCTTTTTTTAAATTGTATTGCTTTAGAAATTAATGCAGTAATATATAAAACAATTTACTAAAATAATATAAAGCCAGATTAGCAGGATCCACTAGATGTTGCCTAGCTATGATAACTCAAAAATGTCTAAATCTTTCATTGTGAGCACAACAATAAATAAAAAAAAGCTCAAAGGAAGCCTAATTTGTAGGAAATTGTTAAAATTTTATGGAATCACAGTGTCTGTTTCGGCAATCTATAATGTATTTCAATACAAACACAGTGATATATACATAATTCACATGCATCCTGGTGGATCCATGCATAATATTAACACAAACTCAACTGAATAATGATTAATGCATGCATAATTAATTAAAACATTGTCAGATCTATGTATAATTTAAACATACTCTACTACAGTCTGTTACACTGGCGACACACTTTATTCGAGCTCAGCTAGTCCCACGAATTCGGGTATACCCGGGTGTATTGAGGTTTGTGACTGTTTTCTGCCCAAGTGCATTGAGGTATTTTCCAGGCAGGGATTGAAGCATTTTATTCCCGCTGGCTGCAATACTGCACAGTATATATATATATACTGCATTACAATTCATGAATTTATGCCATCTGGTAGACACGCGAAGCATTGCAGCCTATTAAATCCTAATCATTATCATTTAACAGATCAGCCGCCCATCAGCCAGGCATGAACCCAGGCTGGGAAGGCAAATGCAACGGGGCTTGTCAGAGGTGAGGAGCGGCGCATTCCAGGTATCTGCCAGGTACATACTGGGTATTTGCTCGAATAAAGTGTGTCGGTGCAGTAGATCAGTGGTGCGCAAAGTGGGGGGCGTGCCCCCCAGTGGGGGTGCTGGATTTCTCTGGGGGGCGTTGGCGGTTGCAGGGGCCACGCACTCTTCCCCGAGGCATTTAAATTAAATGCCTGGGGATTGCGTGAGGCCTTTACAACTCTAAAACTTACCTTGACTCTGCCGGCGTCACTCGTGTCAATGGCAACGCGGCGTCAAATAATGCCGCAATGTCATGTGATGTCACACGCGTCAAATGACGCCGCGGGTCACGTGACATGATATCACATGACACCTCGGTAAGGATGGGGGGCGCAAAACGCAGGAGGGCAGGGGAGGACGTGGGGGGGCGCAGCAAAAAGTTTGCGCACCCCTGTGTTAGAGCATGCCAGATCTATGTATTATCACTATTGTATCAAACAACAAAAGTATAGACAGCACTCAAAATGCGTATAGAATAGTAGGTGCAGTGTGGAACAAGGAGGACCCTAATTACAAGGAGGACCCTAATTTCTCCCCACAGGAATACAAAATAATAGAATACAAAAATATAAATGTTCCCAGCACACAAAAGACAGTAAAGGAAATAGTAAAATGTAATTTAATGAAAAAACACAAGGTGAGTGAGAAACCACAGTGTAAGGGGAAGGGGAGAGAAAATGGATGGGGTAGGTAAACATAAAAGTACAGAGGAAAGGGGGGCGGCAACATTTCGGGGTGTAGAACCCCTTCTTCAGGCCCGTTCCCACTAGATACTAAAATAACTCAGTCCAGAGGAAACACCAGAGCAATGGGCAATGGTAAATGGATGCAACCTCCCAAGGATAAACAGAAAGAATCCAGAGGGGAATCTGTAGGCACACAAAAATCCAGCAACAGTCCAGCAGTCTACAGTTCAAATCAAAGGATATGCCTAAATGCGAATGGTATACTCACTAGACTGATAGACTATACAGATCTGGTGTACTACAAAGCAAAGCACTAGCATGAAGTGACTTAAAGAAAAAACGCTAGATAGTTAGACTATACAGACCAGTTCCGTAGCTGCAGTTAGCTAGTACTTGTTCCTGCTCACACGGTTCTGTTAACCCTTGGGAGGTTGCATCCATTTACCATTGCCCATTGCTCTGGTGTTTCCTCTGGACTGAGTTATTTTACCCCTTGGGTAGATACGTGCATATCATTGCACTTTTGTTGGTGCTTTCTTGGGAGATTTGTATAGGGAATAGGGAAGTACCATTAGATATTTAGTATCTAGTGGGAACGGGCATGAAGAAGGGGTTCTACACCCCGAAACATTGCCGGCCCCCTTTTCCTCTGTACTTTTACGTTTACCTACCCCATCCCTTTCCTCTCCACTCCCCCTTACACTGTGGTTTCTCACTCACCTTGTGTTTTTTCATTAAATTACATTTTGCTTACTATTCCCTTTACTGTCTTTCGTGTGCTGGGAACATTTATATTTTTGTATCACTATTGTATGCTTCTGGTTTAATGCATAATCCAAGTCAACTATTCATAAAGGAAATCTACAGAATCATTTATACACTATGCCACTTTATGCATGTATACTGCATACATATACTGATATATTTCTATGGCTCAAGTCATACATATCATATGTCATATGTTCAGTCCAATCATAATTCATATACAGACGAGACCACAAGTATTCTAAAGTTTGCCTTAAACAAGCCCGGTTACATTCTGGATATGTGCTGGGTGTAACCTGGCTAGTTTAAGGCAGGTTTAAGACATTTCTGCATTGACTAATGACCCATAGGATTAACACAGCAGGGGTCCCTGGCAGTCCCATTCAGTTTATGGGACTGCCAGGGACACCCGCTGTTAATCTGATGGGCCATTAATCAATGCAGAAATGCTGGGTCTAGTTTAAGGCATGTATCCAGCATGTTCCTGGGTGTATCTGGGTCTTTTTGGCGATTGCCACTGGTTTGTGTTAGAATAACCGTGGGCACTATAGTATACACTGCTATATATATATATACAGATCTGGCTCTATTCAATTTCGCTGTGAGTGTCACTTGGAGGCGATGGAGCATAGCCTAAGTGCAGTCGCCTTGGGGCCAAGTGAGATTACAGCCCAGAGAACAGTAAATCTCCATGAGAGGATTAACACGGTGGGTGTCCCTGCTTCTGAATGGGACTCCTGATGCGTTAATCCTACCAGGCCGCAACTAGTCTGCAAGAATGGTGCTGAGAGATCAGAGAAGCAGTCTCTCTCTCTGTGTCTCCCCGCGCGGCTCTTACTGCAGATCTCACTATTTTTATTATTATTTATTATACACAGTATTCCAGAAAGAGGTCTCTGGAACTGAACCTCGTTAATTTCAGGTCCGGGGAGCCCATGCTTCCCAAGTTTCATAACTTTGTAGGGAGTGCCAATATCAACTGCAAGTTTAAATATCCCACGTCATAGCCCACGTGACAGGGACATTTAAACAGACCTGAAATTAATGGGGTTCAGATCCGGAGACCATCTATTTCAATATTGGGTACTAAAAATAAAAGTAATAAAAACAAAGCTTCATTACCTTAGTGGCTAACCGCTAAGTTAATGAAGGGGTTAAACTCTCCTGCCACCCTTAGAGGCCCAACCACCCATTCCCCCTTTAGACTAATGCCCAATATCACCACATGCATAACTTAAATCTAAACTAATGTAACTCAATAATTGAAACACATTCTCCTGGATCAATGTATAATGCATATTTTTTCAGTTGTTTATAACTCAGGAATTCTAAAGATGGGCAAATGTTTCATCATCATTCGAATTCATCACGAATATGGTGTTTCTTTGTAGCCGCAGATATTGACGGCAGGGGTTTAAAAAGTAACATTCACCTATTTGACCACATATACTATATTTTGCTATATACATCTCCTAAGCCAACTTTCAAACAAAATGTGGAGAGACACCTCTGCTCAAAAATCGAGCACACCAGGGATATATGCTAATAGGATATGTATAATAGGATCGTTTTCTCTCCCTCTCTCCCTCTCTCCCTCTCTCCCTTTCTCCCTCTCTCCCTCTCTCCCTCTCTCCCTCTCTCACTCTCCCTCTCTCCCTCTCTCCCCCCTATATAATTAATGATTGAATAGCAAAATGAAGCAAGTCACTAATAAACATAACAATAAATGTAGCACTAAAAATTAAACATAGTAAAATGTAAATGGCATGAAGTACATTACAATTGCTTATGGACCCATTATAAAAAATTCATAAAATAATGAACAAATAGAAGGAAAATACTGTAACAGTCAAATAAATAAACACAAGACCTAACAATACGATAAGAAAATATTATTTATTTATAAAATATTTTACCAGGAAGTAATACATTGAGAGTTACCTCTCGTTTTCAAGTATGTCCTGGGCACAGAGTAAAACAAATAATACATGGTTACAAATACAGTTACATAAATGAACAGGGTATACATTATATACAAGACATTGTGTGCACAGTTAAAGAAAATATATATTATGGGCGTATGAAACAGTTACAGACCAGATTAAAATGTGAGACAGCCTTAGATTTGAAAGAACTTAAACTGGTGGTGGATGTGAGAGTATCTGGTACCATTATTTTCCCATCCTTGCTTTGTCATTTAATTACATTTTTCTTTGTTTTCTTTTATGCACTAAAATACTTCAATATAATATTGTGATTAGAGATGGGCAAATTTTTGGGATGAATTTGGATCCGCTCAGGATCGGCCGCAGATCAGTCTCAAAAAAAACGAACTGCCTTTTTGCTAGGTTGTTTTTCTTTTTAAACACAGACAAACCATTCACCTATTTCGCAATCCGCTGACGGATTTTAAGAATGCAGCTATCCGCACATAGATTGCAGAATCCGCAGATGGATTGTATCCAATGGCGGTTTTGGATTAATGCATGGATTGTAACTATAATAATCCATTGGCAGATTTTAGAAGGCAGAACGGATTTTGATTGACAAATTCAGAAAAATCCGGGAAACGGGTTTGAATGGGTTTGCCCATCTCTGATTGTGATCTCATGCTGGAGAGGGACCTTTACTCGTTTAGACAATGCTTTAGCCAGTGATGATGGAAAGAGACTTTTGATTTAATTTTGAAATATAAAGCGGAAGTGATCCCCAAACCTTTTATTTACATTTATTTTAAGGAGAAACTCATAGATGTAGTGAAGAGAGAAAAAAGTCGTAATAATAGGCTTTTATAGAAAAACTCTCCGAATTTTGGGAAATGGAACAGCTCAAATATATTAGACATTTAACCAAGCTGTGTAATTCTACAGGTCACTTGAGGTTTAAAGGATTGCTGACTAGAGGATTGCAAAAGTTCAGCTGACCATTGTGTAATGTAATAATTCAAAAATCTTGATGTTTGTAAATTGATAAAGCATTTCACCAACGTTATGTCTACTGTAGGTATATAATTTATACCCTTGTTTTTCAGGTTCTGAATGTCTAGACTGGGTGTCTTCTGAGAAAGCAAGGCTTATTCACATTGCCTCAGTTCTTAATTAAGCCAGTAAAGATTTCAGTTAACGACGTCATCCCTGTGAAAATTAGAAACGATCAATGTTTAGAACATTTGCACATAGATTGATAATTCCAAGTAACGAGTGCAAAAAAGGCATAGATTTTTGAACCAGAAATGAGTCCACTGATTGTTTCAACTCAATTTGACGTCAATAATTCCTGTGCAGCTTATTTTGCACCAATGTTGCCGTCTGGATACATAATTCCATTTAATCAGATTGTTTTCATTGGATATTACTACTGTATTTTCAGTTCCTACTCATGAGGCATTGAAAAGTGTGTATGTTTATAAACTACACATATTACAGAAAGATGATGGAGAAGCTGCTGTTATAGTCCCTATGGTAAAATCCCCCAGAGTTGCAGTAAATGAGGTTGTTTTTAATTAGTAAAATAAATGCTTTGTGATCTAAGAAATGACCAGAACTACTTCTGCCTTTTATCAGATTATTTATTTACGAATAGACTTTGTAGCTACCTTTGCAGCAAATTTGAGCGAGTCTTTTTAGTTATTGCTGTCACAAAAATGACACATCAACATATACAAAAGATATGTGTCGCAGAGGTTCTTAATGAGAAACAATCCACAAGTGCTTCCTGCCAGCGCCAGCACTCCATGGCAACAGAGAGCACAAGAGCACTTATCCACACTAACAGTTTTTTGCATTGTTATCACACAACTGTGGGCGTTTAAGGAATTTCTTATTTAATTTTGTTCTCCACGTCTTTTCAGCGCAGTAATGTGCTGTACTGTAGCTCAGAAAGTGCTTGTAGCAACTCCCGAGTAAAACAACAGAATACAAAGGAGGCTATTCTGATGAACAAGGGTTAATCAAACTATTCTATTAAGTAATAAGGAGTGAGGGCGATTCAGTTTGTCCATGGAAATTAGTGGCATTTTTATAAATCTGCTATTGTCATTTTTTTTTTCATTGTACCAGTTTTGAAGCCAGGATACTTTATTAATTAACTATTATAATAGTTTGGTTCTGCTGCAAATAGGACCCCCTTTGTTGAAAAGGCCACTTATGGTCAAACAATAAAATGATAGTATTGCTACACGGTGGGGGTGCAATTTTTTTTTTTTTTTAATTCATTTATTTGCTTTTTTTTTAAAAGAATTTTTTTTTTCTAAATGCTATTGCCATATATTTATACATCTTTGTTATCGATGATTGTATTAGGTAAACAGTGTATGAGAATATAATCAAATTTTCTGATTTAGAACTTCCTACTGCATCTCTGATGGTAACTGTAAGTTATTAATGGATACTCCTATTAGCATAACAAAATCTTTTGATAAAGTGTTATTGTTGGCATAAAATGTATAAGGATTTTTTTTCTATTGATTCAAACTGAATAGACTGGAAAGTGTCATGGCAGAGCACCACTTAGTAAATATGGGTCATAATCTGAACATTTTAGTACACCCCTTGGGTGCCCAAATACAGTAGCTACTGTACATCCCACAAAACCTGGTCATATTCCTGTGGAGCGCATATCTGGACTGATGGGGGACGAAAGGGGAGATCACTCATGTCTTGTAGCCCTTCTGACCCTCAAAGGGTTAAAGGTCATCAAATACAAAAACCCTGTGCTCCTCTCAAATTGGCTAGCAATGTATTAGTTAAATTCCATATTTTGCTCCAAAGTCTTTTAGCATGGGGTAATTTAATTGCATCTTTTGATCAAAAAATATTTTAAGCCGGCGTACCCCATCAAGGTAAACTCCATTTAACCATGTACCTACACTAAGTGCACTATATTTCTAATTGTATTGTGGGCTAAACATCCTGAATTATGTGAAAGCGCCTAAAGGGTTAAAATGAAGAATTTATGCTATCGGTGAATCAGTGCAATTAAATCTGACAAAAGCCAGACATAAATTCCCTTAGCATTATTCCATAAATAATAATTCACAGGAAAATCTCTGAGAGCACAAGTTCCTTAGTAATGACATGCAAACGAGCAATCACAGAACAGCATGCAACCTTTTGCTTCTTATCCATTTTAACATGAATCCCTATAATATTATGCCTGCCGTGCTCATTTGCATGTCATTACCCAGAATCCCTGACTCCAGTGGCAGTATTGTATGTTAAGTGATTATAGGGAAAGGCCGGTTTGTGGACATGGCTGAGACATGTGAATGTACTTAAATGTGGTATTTTTTTATGTGCTGTATGCTGTATGGGGGAAGGTTTGTCATTATTTTCTCACTACAACTTACTTGTGTACCTAGTTTGTAAACACTACCAGCTTCACATTGTAAGGGCAGTAACCAGCCTCACACTAATGTGACTAAAAATGGCAAAACAGCAGTACAGTATGTGAGTAAGTTTGCTGATCATGTACTACGGTAACCCAACTTTGTAAAAAAAAAAAAGCTGTTTAATACGGCAGGCTTAAGCTTATAGAAATCAATGTATAAATAGAAATAAACAAAGTATGTCTGTTTCCGGACCATTGCTAGATGCCTGCCTCTGACTACTGCTTGTCCACTGATTATTGCTGTCCACTAACCATCGCTACCTATCTTCTAACCTGTCCCAGCTACTGGATTCCAGCCTGCTTATGACCAAAATGTTGAATTTCACTATTAAATTGCAAGCTACAGTAATTTAGGAGGAACACAGGGTTTTTATATTTTTTTTTCGATAAATGTATGACCAATTTCATTTTCCCTATCAGCATACTCCATAAAGGTATGGAAAGTTATACAGTGCTACTGATGCATTCTGTTTTAGGTGTAGGTTTGAGCTCATCTACTGTAAATGTGTTTTGCTTAATCAGTAAAGGTCATCATCATTTCAACATGGTCTGTAACTGTTTCATTCGCCCATAATATATATTTTCTTTAACTGTGCATGCAATCTTTGTATATAATGTATACCCTGTTCATTTATCTAACTGTATTTGTAACCATGTATTATTTGTCCTAACTCTGTGCCCAGGACATACTTGAAAACGAGAGGTAACTCTCAATGTATTACTTCCTGGTAAAATATTTTATAAATAAAATAAATACATAAATAATAAAAAGGGGAGCTGTAAGCAGCCCATTCATCACAGAGTCACTACAAGAGCTCTAAGAACAGTAGAAAAAGGGATTTGTGTGCGCTGTCCCTCCAAATGCTCTCCCTCGATTTTCAAGTCTCCCCTGCAGCTCCTAATCTCCCGTGATCAGCGGGGCATACTCAGCACATATAACACAAAAATAGGAGCGCATGGAAAGAAAACCAGAAAAAATGAAATTAGTACATAAATCTTTATAAAATAAAACATGAATACCACAAAAAATTGTATCAAATGAAGGTCACATAACACTACATTGAGATTTAGACCACATAGATCAAAAAGCGGCCGTGACCCATACCAAGGATCGGGTACTAACACCCAAACTCACATAAGGAGTGCTTCCTAGTAGGTAAAAAAGGAAAGGGAGCACTAAACTGCTAAGATTGTATAAAACAGACCATTGTGCTCAAAATTCTCCTAATGGCGTCCTCGTGGTGTCTCGGGGCTGCAGTGCGGAAGTTCGTCGTCACAGACATAACGTCACTGCGTATGAAGTCACCTACGCGTTTCGTGTTAGATGACACTTCTTCAGGGGTAGGCATGTATATATTTGTTTAAATCTGTATAGACTTTATTATTGATGTATTTGAGAATATCTTGAATACAATGTCTTGCGTGAAGGAATAGAAATAAATCTTTATTTGAGCGATTCTATTTGTCTTTTATGGATTGGAATTACATCATTTTTCCATTTTGTAGATTTATCATTAGCTCTTAATTGTTTTTATGCTCCCATTGACCCATTGGACTGGATGTGATATTAGTCATTTAGTTTTCAAAGTAACATTTTTGTAAAATGGCAAATGAATCGAGTGACGTTTCCTTATGTTAAGTGATTGTCTCATATATTGCGATTCTTTTAACGAGTTTATAATCAGTGGGTTTTGTTTGCATTGTAGGGTTTTGTTTGCATTGTAGTGTGATGTTGGCAGGTGGTGCATGGAGCATATATTTTAGGCTTATTTGGCCTGCGAGGTGTTGATCCCTCTCTATATCTGAAAATGTATTAGTTTCAAGAATCCAATTCCTATCAACCCTAAGCAAACTGGGAATGTTATATAATTTGATATTTCTAAAGTTTAAATTGCCTTTTCTTTTTAGTCTGTTGCAGTTTTAACAGATCAATTCATGGTTTATTCATGGTTCCATATACATTTTTTTTAAATGTGCTATTTAATAGTTTTATATCTTCATTTTTTAGATGAACTGAAAGCATTTGAATTTTATACATTAGCTTTGGAAACAAGATCTTTTTTATTAAGTAAGGAATTAAAGAGGTAGTTTTTGCCATTTTTCATGATCCTGCAAAATTTGTTGAATGGTTGGCGTAAAGTTTAAGGAGTATAACCAGTCTAAATGTCTAAGAATTGGATTCCCAGATATTTTTTGCTTTGTTATTCCCTTTGAAGGGTATTTTATCTTTCCAGGAGTCTATGTCAACATCAGACTGGAGAATAACGTCTGCTTTTTCTATGTTTGTTTTGAAGCCTGAGACTTCACCAAATTCAAAAATGTTGTCAAAAATATCTGGTATTACTTACTGTGGATTACTAATGAAGAGCTACTGCAGTCTATGTCTATGCAGAATAAGAGTATGGGGGCCCACCTTCTTTAGGTTACATCCAACCTTGTTGCGCTTTACCATTTTAAGAATGCCATGTGGAAAAGATACAAAGTAACAAGCACAAAAGGGGGGTGTGTGCTAACCAAGATTTCAGGAGCAGAAACGCCGCCGGGATGTGCTAATGATACGTCCTTGGGCCTTTGCGTCATGCATTTTAGTTTAGTCCGTTTTTAGTTGTTTGTGTTGCTTACATATTGTTCTGTTTGGTTAGTGGCTCATGTTATTATGTGACTTTTGCTCTTTGGTTGATTGGTTATGGTACAGTGTTTATTTAGTTCACTATTTTTATATATATTTTTTTTTATTAATTATTTTGTGTGTTCATATTATTGGTATTTGATAGCCTTGTTTTTAAGTCCATATTTGGACATGATTTGCATTATCTATGCAATAAATGTAAACATATTTTAATTGACCCCCGGTGCACTGTTTGCATATTTCTTGTCATTTGTTGGTGAGACCTCCATCGGGAGATTTCACATGTATGTATGTATGCATGTATGTATGTCTTTATTTATATAGCAAAAAGCAAAGGTAATGCTGCACACCACAATCTGATTAATAGTAGATACTTGCTGTTACCAGTGCTCCTGGAACAAGGGAGTTCCTGACAATGACAAGCTCCAAAGCAGACAAAAAAGGAGAAGGTTCCAGGGCACTACGGATTTTCAAAAGAATTTATTGAACAGGCACAACGTTTCAACCAGCAAGCGTGGTCTTTCTCAAGTGAAGATGAGAAAGATGAGAATGTACTCTTTCATGCTTATTTACTCAAAATGTCCTACTTTTTTCCCCACCTATATAACTTTGGTACCTTCTCCTTTTTTATTTATATAGCGCCATTAATATACATAGCGCTTCACAGTAGTAATACACGTGACAATCATATAAATAACAAAGAATACAAATAACAGAACAAGGGAAAATGTGTTTCAGACATAAAAGTAACATTTAGGAAGAGGAGTCCCTGCTCGAAGAGCTTACAATCTAATTGGTAGGTAGGAAGAACGTACAGAAACAGTAGGAGGGCATTCTGGTAAGTGCGTCTACAAGGGGCCAAGTTTTATGTATCAGGTGTATAGTATTAGCCACAGTGCTACTCATATGCTTCGTTAAGCAGGTGGGACTTAAATGTGGATATTGCTAGTAGGGTATTGAGGGGAAGACCAGAGGTATGGGGCAGTCAGTGAGAAAGGTTTAAGGCAGGAGAAGGCTTTAGATACAAAGGGGGAAGAGAGAAGACATCCTTGAGCGGAGCGCAAGAGCCGGGATGGTGCATATTGAGAAATTAGGAGTCTTTGGGAGTATCTCCAGGCATACAGTGGCAAGGGGCTCAGATTTTACAATGTACACCACAAAAGATGGCACGAGCGCGGAATCCTTGCTTTTTGTCAAAGACATCACTGTATCAATGGTATTTGGGATTAAGGCTAAATTAATAAAGCTTCCAATGACAGAGCTACATATCAGAACCTACTTTAACCCCATTCTAGCCCCTGTCACTAGTTTTAAATATCTGGGTATGTGGCTTGATTCCCACTTAACATTTAGGCTGCATATTAATACTCTGACAGCCAAAACCTATGCCAAACTACTTTATAGGAACAAATCCTCCTTAAGTCCACTGGTCAGCAAGTGCATCACCCAGCAGATGCTAATTCCAATTATAGACTATGGGGATATAGTATATGGTACAGCACCCCAAAGTCACCTTGGCAATCTAGACATCTGCTACAACTTAATACTGTATGCTGCTTTAATAAGCATTACAATATGTACTACCCACCAACGCACAACCCACCCTCTGTGACCCCAACAACCCCTATACCCCCTAACAAACATAATTTTTTTTTTGCACATGATTGATATTAGAGGCTGGCAGGGGTCCTCGGGGGGTACTCGTGGGTGTCTGGGGGCCCTCACGTGGACTCTGCTGGTGCCCAGGGGCCCTCGGGTGATCCCCACATGGGTCTGGGGGTCCTCGGGTGGTCCTTGTGGGTGTCCATGGGTCCCCGCTGGTCTGTAGTACTAATCCTGTGCAAAAAAATAAAAATATGCAATACATTCAAATTAATCCCCCTCCCCACCTCCCAATACATACTGTACATTAATGTGAAAAAGTACTAATATCCAGATATGGCTAATAGTGCATTTACTGTACCATTTAAAATTAGACATAAATAAGCAGCATAAAGTAAATAAAACTTGCACTTATCCCTGCCATGATGAAGGTCATCCTCATCATCATCCTTGTCCTGCGTGCGTATCAACAATACAATAAAAAATACAATCTAATGGCCCCTAAACCCTTAATCACTTAGCGGTTAGTAGCCGCTACAGTCATTAAGGGGTTAACCCACCCTCCCCCACTACCTACCCAGGAGGCCTAACCACCCTACCCAGGGACAACTTTCCCCGCAACCCATTGAATGGCACAGTGCTAAAGCATGCCCATATAATATGGGCATGCTTTAACACTATAGCAATAAACGGGGAAGCAAAAAAAAAAGCATTGCTTGTCACTGTATGTATGTATAGCCCTAGAGGGGCATACATAAATACATTAGCAATCAATTGGCAATGGAAAAATTAAAAATACAATGAAAAAAAACCTTCAAAAAAATAATAAAATACATTCAATGTTTTTCTTACTTTTAGATGTCTTCACCCTCCGATTCCAGGTGTCCCAGGAAGCTCTCGAACAAATCCAGGATCTTCTTTCTTTATCTTCCTCTGTTAATTGTAATCCAATTAGGAGTCTTCTTTCTGCTTCTTTATCTTCATCTTCATCTGTACTGGCATCACACGTCCATTGGGGGGAGGTGTAGTCTCTTCAGCTCCAAGCCTTCAAATGAGACTGCACAGACTTTTATATAGCCCGTGACATCACGTTTGAGTGAGAAATGGTTCTCATGCCATCTGATTGGCTGGGATAACCATGTGACGTTTTTTTTGTAATGACGTCATGTAAGGCTGGGGCCATGCTGTCGCAGACTATGCGGACATGTCCGCACGCTGAGCGAACAGACTGCCTAAGGCAATATTCGTGTCAAAGTGGCATGCGGGAGGGGACGCGCGTTGTGCAAGAAATCAGTTCAAACTGATTTCTTGGCAGAACAGGCCGGTCACATAAGGGTGAACCAGCTCTATGATGTCACTGGCATGCCCCTAGACATGCCCATGTACATGGATGAAAAACACACCCGTTTCAAGTGGCCCTAGCCTCAAGGGAGTGAAGCCAGTCAATCAGAAAGGCTGTGCTTCCTTTCCCTTTAAGATGATGTCACTAAAACCAAGATGGCTGCCATCACATGTTACTTCAACCAATCAAATTGTGAGATGTATATCAACAATCTGATTGGTTGTTTGAAACCATGTAACAGAGTAACAGAGTCAATTTTTGGAAAGGATGTGACATCATCCAAAGGGAGTGATGTCACACCCTTTCCAAAAATGTACGCTGTCACATGGTTTCAAACAACCAATCAGATTGTGGATACACATCTCACCCGAGGACTTCCGTCACCTGCGGGGACCACCTGAAGGCCCAAGGACACCCGCGGGGAAAACCTGAGGATCCCCGGACCCCTGTGGAGCCCCCAGACACCCATGGGAACCACCCGAAGACACCCGGACACCCACGGGGACAACCAGGAAGCACCTGCCGACCTCTGGTATCAATACTTTGCAGAATTTTTTTTAATGCTTTATGCATGTCTCAATCTCTTTTGCGCCAGCCTTTAGTTGATGAAAAAAGATGGCGAGATTTTATAGAATGATAAAGTTATCACTGCTTTGTGAATAGCTATTACTGGCAAAGAAACAGCTGATTTGCCATTTCTTGGCCTATCGTACGAGTTTTTTGTCTCTACTGTTTAGGGGTGATAAAAATCCATTATAGTGCGATACTGGACTGCACATTATTACTGCTTTGTGAATAGCAGAGTATGCAGAAGCGCGCTATAAAGGCCTTTATCACCCTTTAAACCACTTATCACTGCTTTGTGAATAGGCCCCTTAGAGCTTGTAAAATGCACTTTACAAGACATTTTGCATGTGTAGCTATTCAGAACGCTGTGATAACATTTAAAAATTGCCTGTAAACAGCATTTTTACATGCAGTATCTCTCTTGTACTGACAAGCCGTGCAATAGTTTTAAAAAAATGCAGAAACTCGCATTTTTTTGTCAGTGATGTTCAGGTAGCTCCAAGATGCAAATCTCAGCTTAAACATGCTTTTTTTTTTTGTGGTACCAAAAGAGGTTTTGCAGTTTGCAAGTAGAATTCATTTTTGAATACACATGGGGTTGCAACCAGGGGTCTCCGGAGCTGAACCGCATTAATATTAGCTCCTGAGATTCCCTGTTTCAATACAATGTAATAAAATAGAAAATTACTGCTGAGATTCATTACTTGAGTTGCCTAATAGGGCTTTGCCCATTCATGTGTGTTGGTGGTGGGGGTGGTGTGGGTTTGTTGGTGGTAGAGGGAGTGGTTTAATTGGGTATTTGCCTCAGGGTGTGTGGTTAGGCCAACCAGGTGGGTAACGGGAGGGGTTAGCCCCTTCATTACCTTAGTGGTAGTAACCAATAAGGTAATGAAGGGGTTAACCCCTCCCACAACTTTCATGGGAGGCCTAACCAGCCACCCTGGGACATCTATTACCTTCACTCATCCTGTCTACCACCAACAAACTGAGTACTGGCAGTTAACCACCTCATTATCTTTGTGGTTTGCCACTAAGGTAATGAAGATCTTTTTTTATTTACATTTTAATTACAGTACATAGGATTGAAGCAGGGGGTCTCCTGCAAGTTTAAATGTCTCGGTCATGTGGGCTGTGACACTTGATAGAGATTCCGACACACGATACGGAGGCCTGTACCTCAGGAAACAGGGGGTCACCGGACCTGAAATGAATGCTGTTCAGGTCCAGAGACAACCTGCTTCAATCCAATGTAATTACAATAAAAACAAGGGTGATAGCCTGTAAGATCTGTGCAGGGTGATGCTGGATTGAAATCGAACACTAAGTTCATTTCACTCGTAAAGCAATTACTGTACAAACTGGTGCGGTATGTCAATTTTATAACAAATAGTATCTAACATGCAATACAGATGCAGGGGTCGTTATTTGAACATTTACCTGGGTAAATGTTGCGTTATGCCATGTGGTGTTGCAAGATGTTCCGCTGCAGACATAATGGCCCATCAAATTAACACAGCAGGGGTCCCTGCTGTGTGAGTCCTACCGGAGTCTCCCTGTCTGTAAGAGACGTGCAGCAAGACATAGGCTGAATCAGTCACTCAAACTGCTCGCCTCTCACAGGCGACTGCGGGGGTTTTATTTAATTTTAAACATTACAGGGGGTCTCCAGAGCTGAACCACATTGATTTAAATCTGGGGACCCCCTACTTTCTGAGATACAGTCCCCGTTATGGGGTGCCAGTATCTCCTATGCATGTGAATGTCTGGCGTCACGTGATCGGGACATTTCCATGCATAGGAGATACCGGCACCCCATAACGGGACCTGTATCTTAGGAATCAGGGGGTCCCCGGACCTGAAACCAATGTGGTTCTGCTCCGGATACCCCCTGCTCATCTACACCCATCATAAATGTAAATTTAAATATATAGTAAGCACCAATACACAACCCACCCCCTGTGACCCCACATAAAACCAATATTTATTTTTATAAGCACTTGATTAATACCACAGGCTTGCGGGGGTCCCCGGGTGTTCCCCATGGGTGTCTGCAGGCACCACAGTGCACCCCAGGGGGGTTCCCAAGGGTGTCTGGAGGCCTTCAGGTGGTCACTGCTAGGCTTCATGGGCCCACAATTCCTCCCCGCAGGTGTCCCTGAGTTCTCAGGTGGTCCCCATGGGCATCCATGGGTCCCCAGGTGGTCCCTGTGGGTGTCTGTGGCCCCTTGGGTTGTTCCCACGGGTGTTTGGGGGCCCTCAGGTGGTCCCTGTGGGTTCCAAGTGCCCCAACAGTTGTGAGGCCCCCAGTTCCTCCTCGCAGGTGTCCGTGTGTCCTCAGGTTGTCACCGTGGGGTTGTCCGTGGGTCCTCAGGTGGTCCCCATGGGATAGTCTGTGTTTCCTCAAGTGGTCCCCACGAGTGTCTGGGGCCCTTGGGTGGTTCCCACAGGCCTCCGTGGGTCCTCGGGTAGTCCCTGTGAGTTCCCACTGGCTGCGGTACCATTCCTGTATTTAAAAAATATATACATGGCTTACATTTCAAAAAATACACCTCCCCTCCCCCCACCAAAACATACAGTACAGTAATGGGCAAAATAACTATTATCCAGATATGGATAATAGATCATTTGCAAATTATTAAACACAACAGTAGCCAGGCAGCGTAAATAAAGTAAATAAAAACTGTTCTACTTACCCCTGCCAATGTGAAGGGTGTCCTCATCAGTATAATGCAGGGCCATGTCCTCCATTGCCAGAAAGAGTACATAATAAATACAATCTAATGGCCCCTAACCGCTTAATCACCATAGCGATTAATAACCGCTATAGTAATTAAGGGGTTAACCTACCCTGCCCTGCTACCCACCCGAAAGGCCTAACCACCCACCCAGTACCCACTATACCCACCCTGTACCCATTGATTGTTATAATAGTACATCATACCCATATAATATGGGCATAAGCTACTACTGTATAGCAGTCAATGGCCACTCTAATACAAAAACCTGAATGTCCAAAATACAGATGCAGCGGCCATTATTCGAACACTTCACACATTTTATACCTTGGAATACCCATGTCATGGTGTGTGATTTCTTCCAACCTTACCGCCTGTAGACGCGAGTGCAGGCGAGTGCAGAAAATGGCATTTTAGTGTTCTGGGTTTTAAACACGTGAAATTGATACAATAGCACAGTTGCACAGTACTGTACACAATACAATTAATTCATTTCATTGCACACAAAGAAACAGAATCCATGTAAATGATTGGTGACGTTAATGCCGCATGGAATAAAGCAGAGCACACGAAAACAGCTCCGTGATTTATTCGAATAACAGCCGCTGCATCTGTACACAATAATAAAACCTATACAACAAGCACCTAAACACCCAAACTGTAAAACTAAAAGCAATCAGTCAATTACCTAAATAAAATACTAGCCAACCAATCAATTAAATAAATTACACCACTAGCCAATCAATTAAATAAATCACAACACTAGCCAAAAAAATAAATGTAATAGCTAAAAGAACTAACCAACAAAACAATTAATTAATACAACCACTAGAAAACACCAATTTAAACCAGTAGCCAACAAAAATACATAACTAAATAAAAATGCAAAACAAACTGAAAAAAAAACAATTTAATCTAAACAATAAAAATATATAGAAAATATAACAATCAACAGAAGAAATGCATTTGCCAAAAAATGCATTGGCTATTACTGTATTCATCTGTACCCTAAACAGGCACAGGTTGATACATTAGCCATCAATCGGTAATGAAAAACATAAAAAAAGGAAAATCCAATAAAAAAAACCTGTAAAAATAAAATTACATATATTCAATATTTCTCTTACCTTTAGAAGCGTTGGCCCTCTGAATCCTGGGGAATCAGAAAGCTCTCGTCCAGTGACGTCACGAAACACAATCCAACACCATCCACGGTGAAGATCCTGGCCAGGTAACAAAATTCTTCTTTCTTTCATCTTCCATCTTCTTCTTCTTTCTTCATCTGTGACTATTTCTTTAATTTCTTTATCTTCTGTCTTCATCATCAATCCAATAGCCCCATGTTAAATCAACAATGTTTACACGTCGGCTTCTTGAGCTTACATGAGCCGTCACGGCCTTAAATATGGCCTGTGACATCACATTTGATTGGCAAATGGTCCTCACGACTGTGATTGGCTGTGAGAATCATGTGCCTTTTTTTTTGGTGACATCATGTAAAGGGACTGAAGCCAGCCAATCAGAATGGCTGTGCTTCATTTCACTTAAATATCCGGGATCCTTTCCCTCCCTCTACACGACAATCCACTTTGTGGGTTGATGATCCGGCCCATCCCCTTCTTCCGTCTATGTGCAGGGATATGTATCCAGGGCTAGCTTATTAATTATCTGATTCCCTCTCACCCGGACATATGTACACTGTTTTATTATAGCTACCATGCTGGTTTAATTGTGTCAGATTTTTCTGGCCTGTGAGTTGTGTTTGATGTGCGTTGTCTATATATAGTACCTATTCTTTTATCCCATTGTTAATAAATTGTTTTTTTTATCTTTTCACTATTATACTACCTTCATTCGGGACCTAACCGGCCTCATCCACTGTTGACCTGTGTTCAGTGTTTTATAGGTTTAACCATTTCCCCAGCCATGGGAACCTCTTCCCACACGTATTACTGAGCAAGTAACGAGTGCACGTTACTGGGACCTCCCTGTTGTCCCCCTACCTCAGTGGGGTTCTTCTTGACTACAGGTATTTGTTCTACATAGTTCTCCCTATTGCACCTGCTCATTCTACACTACTTCTCAGGTTGAATGGGTATCCCTTCTGCTGTTCTAATAATATCGAAGCTACCTGAATAGGCCCGATACAGAGAGAGGAGAGAGAAAAAGAGATGTGAGGTAGTGGGAGAGAGGATAAGTGACAGAGATTATAAAACTGAATAGGCTGTATATGCTAACTAGAGAACCCCATTGGAACTGATTTGAGACTGCTATACACTGTATGATAGTAGTATATTAGATACAGGACATAGTTCAGTCAGATCAATGGTCAAACTCAAGTGCACACATGTAATTATACTGTAGCAGTCATTGAGAGATTTCTTCCCCTAGAAGAAAGGTGGTGATAACCTTTGCTGCAGCAATAAGCTTGGGAAGTACAATATATATATATTTTTTGCACTTTTTGTTTTTATTTTTTCACTATTTTTTAGGGTAGTATGTTTTTTAAAACCACATTTAACTTCACTGTAGGTCACATACAGCACATACTGCATAGTGCTTCTAAATGTTAACCCCACATCCACCATATACATCATACATTCCATGCTATTGACTACTGTATATAATTTTCTTGTATCTCTTTGCTCCATTCAGTGGATGAAATATGGTACAAATGACACAGTATCAAATTGGTAGTGCTGAAAGGGTTTACCTTGACCTTGTTGCAGGCTTAATATGTTTTGGCCAAAAGATTGAACTAAATAATGCATACTTATGAGAAAAAAATATATTAAAATGAACTAAATATTGGATGTGCATTGGGGTTTCTTTGTTTATTATTGAATATTTGAGTTCACTGTCCAACTAGCACTTCAGTTGGCACAATTACATATATAAATATATAATAATGTGGAACTTGGTTTTGAGATTGCTAAGATTGTGTATGTTTAATAGTATATATTCTTTAAACATCCATTAGATGTCACTGTTACAGTACAGATAGAAACAAAGTACTATACAGGATGTATACATATATAATTTTCTTTATATAATGCCAACAGAACTTTACAAAATTACAATACAGTTAAAACAAAGTACAACAAATTTAGATAAGAGCAGTAAGATAATGATAACATAAGGGGCAAAGAAAGACCATGCCCTAAAATGAATTGAAAGTAAAAGTAATTAATAAAGAGACGAAGAAGCAGTAATCCCCTCTATTCAATTGAAGCCACAATGAAATCAGAGAATGATATGGCAGCTTCTTAGTGG
This sequence comes from Ascaphus truei, assembly GCF_040206685.1. Taxonomy (NCBI): domain Eukaryota; kingdom Metazoa; phylum Chordata; class Amphibia; order Anura; family Ascaphidae; genus Ascaphus; species Ascaphus truei. The sequence goes on along the minus strand of NC_134484.1, from coordinate 388,350,053 downwards.
ACGACACCGGTGACTATCTTTCTTTTGTTTCAATTTACCGATATATACTGTAAAAAGGTGAAAATCTCAGAAATGGAAGAATTGCGTGGTTCAACTCTGGGGATTGTGGCTTTAAAATGTTTTTTTTTTTAAATGCTAATAATGTATGTAACCCACCTGGCCAGTTCCCTAAGGAGGTTACATCATTGTAGTGATGTAAAAGGCACCCACAATAATTGACCTTGTCTCAAGGGGCTGTAGTGTAGACAAGTTGGGCACCTGGAGTTTTTGTAGTGAAACTTTAATCTTTATTAATGTTCCTATGCTTGGGAACACTGCAGTCACAGCACATGTAGATTGACATTGTTGCACATGTTTTCATTCATACAGATACCAATGGTTATTTGTATCTTCGCTTAGTGCCCATACAACATACATGGGAGGCACATGTACTTATTACTTTAGTAATCTCATCTTGTGATTATCCATATACCTGAAGTCCCTTTTACTGTGGGCCAACTACTGAGAACCTGGCCTGGTCTGTGTAACCTTACTGTTACTTCTCCAACCCTGATTTGGAACTTCCACTTCATCAGGGACCCTGAACACTGTGGATGGGGATCTGCTTGTAGGGCTGATACCAAGCCATTGTAGTGGCACTTCTGCTTGGCCCACTGAGGCATGTTTGCATTCTTTTTCTTGGGACATGCTCTTACTTAATATGGTCATAATAAATTATCCTAACTAATGGGGCACTGTACATATCTGGAACACAATAAAAGGGAGACCTGACCTAAAATATACTTTTGGGAAAGCCTTCCCTCTGTCTGAGCTGTGATGCTTCTCTTTAGCTGCCATCATGGCAGTCTCCAAGAATCCCATGCTCCTTTCCTATATAGTCACATGACACAGAACTGTGTTGTCACCACTAGATGGAGCCTAAACTCTATCTTCATAATTTAATTCGAAGTGTGCTTTTAGTAGCTTACACCAGGAGGGGGAATACATGTACAACGACAGCTCTAATGACAACAAAATAACTCATAGCCAACAATATACAGATGCAGCGGCTATTATTTTGAGGCATAACAGCGCCATTTTCGTGTGCGCTGATGTACTTCACGCAGCATGAACGTGGCCAATCGTCCCAGGCACACGTGTCTATCGCGGTTGCTTTGTTTGAATTTTATAGATTGTGTGCAATTATATGCAATGAAATTAATGAATTGTAATGTGTACAGTACTGTCCTACAGTGCTACTGTGTCAATTTCAGGTGTTTAAAAACCAGAACAACAAAATGCCATTTTATGCACTCGCCTGCACTCGCGCCTTAAGGCGGTACGGTTGGAAGTAATCCCACGCCATCACATGGGTATTCCAAGGTATAAACCGTGTGATTTCATAAAATAATGGCCGCTGCATCTGTAGCTAAAAACAAAATGATATACAAGCTAGAGGCAAAGTACTTGCACTTTCTTTAGCTGATAGTTTCAAAAGTGTTAGCACATTTTATTAATATGGCCTGTTCCTTTGCCCGGGTGGTTATGGATTGTTCTAGAATTGTGTTCATAGTCTAGAATGCCATATAATAAGAGATGTACAGTATTTGCACCACTAACTAATTTAAACAGCACTGGCATATTTCTAATCAAACAATGTGAAAAATATGGCAACATGCTAAGGTGAGGGAAATGGGCAATCCTGTGGTACAGACCTGTCCTCCAGAAAGATGGCTGTTGTCTAGTTGTTCGCCCTAGACAGTGCTGTAATAAGTAAATTACATGTGAATTTATTGATACAGTATTAACTATTTTCACAATGCCTCTAACTGTGCTGATTATATGAATGTTAATAATCTATCTATAATTCAAAAACAATCCTAAATCTCGTTATGGTGAAGGAATAGGAGATAGAACTCCTATGCAATGCTCATAGGGAACGTCCATGTATCAATGCAAACAGTAATGTTGTTCCATATACACACAGCTTTGTAGTTGAATTAGTATATCCATATCACTAATAACCCTTAAAGCCACTCTTTGTGGACTCCCACTAACCTCTGTAAGGGGTATATTTTGTATGGGAGTCACAGGCCATGGGTACAGTGAAAGAAGGAAAAAAAGAACTCACAAGTCTCTGGAAATCCAGGTGCTGTGAGGCGTGCTCCTACCGAAGTGGTATGCAATGCAGAAGATTCTTGGATGGCGGTGCAGCTGCCTTGGAAAAAAATTGTGGACCAAACTTGCAAGGAACGGGGTACAACAAAGTTTAATAGAACATAAAAACAGCAACAGACAAACTCTAATGCGTTTCAGCCACAGCGGCTGAAACGCGTCAGAGTTTGTTTGTTGCTGTTTTTATGTGCCATTAAACTTTGTTGTACCCAGTTCCTTGCAAGTTTGGTCCCAGAATTTTTTTCCAAGGCAGCTGCACCGCCATCCAAAAATCTTCTAAATCTCGTTATGTCTTTTTATATAGGCCTTCAGTAACTTCTCATTAATCAAAACTTCATAATCCCAAACCAAAAGAATCACATGGAAGAAAGTGTCTCACAAGGTGCAATATCTGTTGTTTGCTCACCAGGTTACCCATACATGAGATAAATATTCAGGGGGCTATGCACTAAGCTCCGTGCTTTTGCGTCCGGCTGGAAAAAAAAAGCACATCCAATACAAAGTGAAGCTGGAAACACGATTCACTAAGGCCTTGTGCCCATTTTCTATCGTACGTGCTCAAAACAGCCACAGCGTACATGTTGTTTTTTTCCCCCCTGCTCGCATTCTTAAACTTCACATACGATAGCCGATAGAAAAAAAAGCCGCTTGGAACATTTGCTTCCCGAGTAACAGGCCCTGGTTTGGGGCATCGGAGGCCAATGTCGCTGCCATCTTTATAGCGTTTAAGACGCAACATGGGTTCTATAAAGATGGCGGCGACACTGGCACCCATGCCCCAAACCGGGGCCTGTAACTCGGGAAGCAGGGGGTCGCTGAGGCAGAAATCAATGCGGTTCAGCTCAGGGGACCCCCTGCTCCCACACACTATTAATAAAAAAACATTAAAGCAGGAGGAGGCTAGCGTTTTTTTCTGAAGCAATGTCACAATACACTGTCCACATTGACATGTGGATTAGATATATTGATGATATCATGTTATTGTGGCATGGCAGCAGAAAAGAATTGGATATATTCCTAAGTCTGCTGAATTCAAATGAGCACCATTTGAAATTAACTTCAGAAATCAGTGCAGATAGTATTACCTTCCTGGATTTGAAAATTACAAAAACGAATGATGGTTACCTTTCTACATGTAACTATAAGAAGAAAACAGCGACAAATAGTTACATGATGGCGGACAGTTTCCATCCCAACCGGTCAATATCTTCGGATTAGAAGGAACTGTTCCGACCTGAAAACCTTTAAGGAACAAGCAAAGGAAATGAGAGAGAGTTTCCTGAACCGTGGTTACTCTAAGACACAATTGAAGTTAGCTTAACACCGTGCTGTAACGACTCCTCGTGAAGATCTTCTTTAAGATAAACAAAAAACTGATGAGAAGAAAGAAATCAGGTACGTATAATGGCCAGTGGAGAGATATAAATTACATACTCAATAAACACTGGCATATAATTACATGTGATGAAGATCTGAAATTGGTCCTCAAAAACAGACCATCAGTGGTCTGGAGGCGCTCTGGTAAATCAGGGATCATCTTGTTCACAGTCACTTCACACGGAATAAAACAAACAAAACATGGCTCACCACCAAAGGCTTTTACAAATGTCACAATTGTAAAGCTTGCGAGTTTATGAAAGAGAATAAGACATTTATGAATACACAAAATACCAAAACCTTCAATATTAAAAACTTCATTCATTGCAAAAGCATAGGAGTTATTTATCTAATTACCTGCTCTTGTGGCATGAAATATGTAGGAAAAACAAAAAGAGAATTAAGGAGACGAGTCCTAGAGCATCTGGGCTCTGTTAGGAACTCAATTGACACCCCTGTTTCTCGATATGTCCGGGAACAACATGCGGGATCTATAAATACTCTTTCCTTTCAAGGTATTAATCATATTGCTCCCAATATCCATAAAGGTGATTGGGATAGGAAACTTTTGCAATGTGAAGCCAGATGGATATATACATTACATACTCAATATCCATCTGGCTTAAACAAAGGCTTTGTGTATACTCCCTTTCTGTAAACTTATCTACAATTGTATGATAATAGGAACCCTAGTGCTCCTCTTAAGAGAATTCTCAGGTTCTTTAATAGCCCTGATCACATTAAGTGACCAGTAATTTACATTACAAGGTCAGCATATTTGATAAAATATATTGTAATACAATGCTATGTGGGTGCAGTACCTATGCACCACCACCACAGCTCTCAGCACAATTAAGCGTCTATCGGTTGCCTTGACAACCGCAACGTATAAAGGGGCAGACATAGACGCGGCAACGCCCACCCCGGAAGAAGTCGCATAGCGCGATGAAACGTACGTCGGGTCTCTAGCCGACAAGGTTGTTAAACTTTTTTCACCTCTCTGTCGATACCCACCAATACTTACTATTTATAAATTTTTAGCGTATTTGAACCTGGCGGAGTTTGACTGTGTGCCACGGAAGTTGCACAATATAGTATCACTGGCTGAATACTAATAGCTGTTACTATATGGGTTAATCTTTACCTCTAATGTTGGTATACATTATGATACATTGTGCACGGACTGTGTCCTTCAAAGTAACGATATGAGCTTGTACTGTATATATTTACATGGATTGCAGTGATCCTGTTCAAACGCTAACAGGTTTCACTTATATAACTATTCCACCTATGTTTTCCAGCAAAAGCTTATATACGTGATGTAACCTATAAACAATAAGGAATCATCACATAGGATACAGGACAAAATGAAATGAGTCCACGGGTATAAAGTATAACCCCACGGATGATAAAATGATTAATTCATATTTTATTCATACTTACCAGTGAGAAATCCGTCAGTGGGCTGGTTGTCTCCCCTCTATAAACAGCATAAGGGAGTTAACAAACAGCTATATAAGTCACTACAAATGTAATATAATGCGCATGCGCAGTCTATAGCTACACGATCTCATGATCAGCTGTGGATTTGCTCTACATCACTAAAGTATAACCCCACGGATGACAAAACGATTAACTCATACTTTATTCATACACTGGCGACACACTTTATTCGAGCTCGGCTAGTCCCACGAATTCGGGTATACCCGGGTGTATTGAGGTTTGTGACTGTTTTCTGCCCGAGTGCATTGAGTTATTTTCCGGCAGGGATTGAAGCGTTTTATTCCCGCTGGCTGCAATACTGCACAGTACATATATATATACTGCATTACAATTCATGAATTTATGCCATCTGGTAGACACGCGAAGCATTGCAGCCTATTAAATCCTAATCATTATCATTTAACAGATCAGCCGCCCGTCAGCCAGGCATGAACCCAGGCTGGGAAGGCAAATGCAACGGGGCTTGTCAGAGGTGAGGAGCGGCGCATTCCAGGTATCTGCCAGGTACATACTGGGTATTTGCTCGAATAAAGTGTGTCGGTGCAGTACTTACCAGTGACAAATTCGTCAGTGGGCTAGTTGTCTCCCCTCTATAAACAGCATAAGGAAGTTTACAAACAGCTACACAAGTCACTGCATATGGAACATAATGCGCATGCGCAGTCTATCACACAATACTTGAGTTGTAGGAAGCATTTGTATGACTTCTTACTTTATGCACGATCTCATTATTAGTAGTGGATATGTTCTACACTACTTTATATATCACTCAGTCATTGCACTTTATGCTATTACATTGTAGGTTTGACTATTGACACCACTTACCCTTATAGTGATCACTTTGTTTCATTTAGGATTTAACAAAATTATATACATGTGGTCTTCACCTCTGGTGGAATTATCCCTACGTGTATATACATATGTTTAGGTAGAAGATATAGCACCCATCATAGGTGATACTAATCACTTATTTATGATATTCACACTTACAGCCACTGCTCCGTGAGAATTATTGATATTCACTATCTTTTATATGTGGATTTAGACATTGAAGGAATCTATATATAGGTATATTTCCTGTTCTATTGGATCTATATCTATTTTTAGGGTAAATGTCCCATAGGGTCCAAAAAACGGAGCACAGCAGTGTCAAAGATGGGGGCCACAAACCAGCAAAAACGATAAACATGTTTAATAGGTAACAAGTGAGGGGTACAGGGCTACTCTGACGCGTTTCGGGAACAAGTCCCTTTGTCAAATAGTTGATTTGCGTCTGTATACCCTCCCGAATAAGTATGTGATCCCCTGCCCCCAACAATGACATCACGGGGTCGAAATCTCGCGCTAGCAGCAAAGCTGACATCTCTCATAAGTGGAAAATAATCACCAATGAGGCGCCGCTCTGAGACTCGCCTCTCGTGAGGGCTGGGGATGTGGGGAAGCACATAGAGGGGAGTATACCTGATTAATACAAAACACAAAGTGAAAAAAAAAAATTGCAGCTCGTGGCTGCTGGAAAACATTACAATGCAATGGTAATAAAAGCACAAACTATAACCATGTAATAGCATAGCAGGAACAAACATACAATATGACTTTGTATATAAGTACAAATATTTCGTTTCAAAGTAAAATTGATTGGCTATAGATTGAGGAATGGACATATTCGATTATACTTGATATATTTTACTTAAACTAGAATATGTAGTGATATAGAAGGTAATATATCAGTGGGATATCTACAGATAACGCGTCAGAGTAGCCCTGTACCCCTCACTTGTTACCTGTTAAACATTTTTATCGTTTTGCTGGTTTGTGGCCCCATCTTTGACACTGCTGTGCTCTGGTTTTTTTGGACCCTATGGGACATTTACCTTACCTGCTATGCTGGCATGATGCATGCACCACCTAAGGATGAGCTGCTACATTAGTGAGTACTTACCTGTTTTCTCCAATGTGTCATGTTATTTATGCAGGTTGTTTCAATGAAAGGCATGACCATTATGATATATATATAGGTCTGTCACCACCTCGGAGATACTTATGTACTGCCTTATTTACATATTGACAGGAGTTTAAGACATACAGGTGTTCATTAAGTCGCACGTAGCTTTGATTAAAGCTCAGTTCCATCATGTGTGATTTCTATCAATGGATTACATATTTATACATGTCATGGTTGTGACTGAGCCCTGATTTTGGGACTAGTTCCCTTGAACTTTATAACAAAATGCTTATGATCGCTCATAGGACAAACTGGTGCTACTAGAATTGTCCTTAGCCAAACTATCCAGATGTGAAGAGAGTGTAACAAAAAATGTTTAAACGTCAATAAAAACCTCTTGGTACCAGTGTCCCATTGAAATGTCTCAGGAGCTTAAAGAGTCTCTATATCCCAGTGCCCGTGTATATGGTGCTTAGCAACGGGGAGGATATATAGTGGTAGGGAGGAAAGACAGCAGTAGAACCGCAGTATCCCTGAACCAGGGACCCCCGCTAAGTCACTGCAGCCCTCCGCCACAACCTCTTACCCGGTGTCACCCACATCACTAACCCCAGTGTCAGATACTCTTTGACAAAGTCACACACGTGACGAAATGCGTCAGAGTTTTTCTCTGCAGCTGTTGTTTGCTATACATGCACGAATAAACCTATTTTTATTTCTAAGCGTGAGCAACATCATTTCCCTGGCGGCAGCAGTGACCGCCTTCTTACAAACCTCCTCTGCATTACCCTTGAACTTTATATCTATTTTTAGCATTAAAATAAGGATCTTAATAAAATTTACTTTTTAACTGTAACATATCTAGTCATTGTCTGACCTTGTTATTCTATTATAAAGGTCTACAGTGCGCCAATAATAGGGATTCTTTAGTGCACTTTGTCTATGAAGTGCACCTATTTAGTTAATTTTTTTCCGAGACAGAGAGCAAAAGATTTGTGGATGGATCTTGCTTGATATAGAGACCCTCAAATGTGCCCTCAAATAAATTAGCACATTTGAAAGGAGCTGAGAAAAGAGGTTCATGGCTGGGAAATATGCTAATGCAAATTATAATTAAATGAGTCCCATCCCACACTTCCTAAAAGGATTTCCATACCAACTATATGGAGTTGATAAGCCTAAGGTACCAATTTAATGACTGGAATGGTGTCAGACCAAACAGGATTAGAATCCACAACCACTATTTTTCTAGGCTGCAGCTCTAGTAGTTTAAGCTAAACCAGCTGACGGGTAATATTACTGTGACAGCCTACTTTTGAGCTGCTCACTGATCACACATATACTGTAGCTAATCTAGCTATTAGCGTATCTCAGGTTTGCTCCACAAAGAATATGGTATAACAGAACTGGGAAAAAAAATATTCACGGAGCAATCTGCCAGAGATCCAGACAAATACAGAATTTAAATTCTTACTGGCATGCATATTTAATAACTATGAATTCGAAACAAAGGATATACTGTACAATAACACAGTCTTTATTGAAATCAAATAATGTTATTTACGATAAATGAAAATTGATCCAATCATAGATATACGAAAAAGAATATGCACCCAGCACACCAGGGATCAGTATAAGTCTGTTATAATATTTAATTCAGGTGTCAGGCTTGTTCACCAATAATAGCTATAATTAATAATTATGACAACTCTCTCATTATTACTGAAGCCAGGTCCCCTCCGGTCCCCAGCATTCCTTATGTTTCCCCATACCTCCTCTGATGCGAGGGAAGTTGTGGGGGAGTGTGTCACGGCAGTGCTGCCCACAGACCAGATCCGTCCTTTCACTGAGGTGGGACGTAAGATTACACGCACCCGCAGCAGAAGGAGCGGGTCCGGAGTGTGGTGATTGCGTATCCAGGCCAGGAGACTATAGCTATAGTACTTGTCGGATCTGGAGAGTAGAAGTGCCGTAGTGGTTGCCATAGCCGAGATCAGGGAGCAGAGAGGCCCGGGAGGTCGAGGTACAAGCCGAGATCAGGGGACGAGAGAAGCAGCGTAATCAGGGGAAAGCCGGAGTCAAGAGCCAGAGAGAGTCGTCAGCCAAGCCGGATCAGAACCTAAGGAGCACTGTAACGAAGAAACGATTAAAGCACACATCCACAAGAGCTAAGACTATGCAAAGCAAGGTTTGCAGGGCAGGACAGGGGTAATAAAGGTAGGAGACCCAATAGGAGCGGAGGGCAGAACCAGAGTGTGCTGAGGAGCCGCAGCTGATTGGTGCAGGTATTTAGAATACTCTTGGCACAGCTGATCCAGAGGAGGAACCCGGCATGAGCTGTGTGGAAGCCGGGGGCATGGTCAGAGCCTGAAAGGGGTGAATAAATTATAGCTGTAAGCATGTCCCGCACGTGTCCTAGCAAGATGGCGGTTGCATGTCCCGGTGCCGTCTGTGAAAGGACAGAGTTGCGGCGGGGGTACTGGTGAGTGGGGGCTATTGGGGGGACGGATTACAGAGTTTAGGTGGCGACAGGATCGCTGGAGGCTCCGACGGCCCTCTCTGCAGAGCGCCGCCATCTTGCGCGAGGTTCGCGCATGCGCGGTGGAGCCCCAGAGTCATGGCGGCCAATACCAGGCTCGCACATGCACAGAATGTAGTGCGACTCCCCTCTGTGTATCCCAGTGTTTTCTTCCCCTGCAGACGGAGAGTAGGAGGCGAATTTGGAACAGTCCAGCTGAGAGGTCCCCTCGCGGGAAAGCACTTAAGGATCAGGTAGCTCACAGACAAGAGAGGCTCTTAACCTTCAAAAATGGGTAAGGATTTTGTGATATTATCCCATAATGTGAAGGGCTTCAACAGCCCCCAGAAACATAGGGTAGCCTTAACGGATTATAAACGGTCTGACCCAGACATTATTTTGATACAGGAGACACATTTCTCCAAGGCCAGCTCCCCTAAATATATTGACAGCAGATATCGGACATGGTTCTCAGCCTCAGCTAGTAAGAAAAAGAGAGGGGTGGCCATTTTCCTCCATAACAGAATACCGCTGAATGTTAACTTAGTAAAGAAGGACAAAAATGGTCGGTTCTTAATCGTGGTAGCGGACATTCGCGGCCAAAGTATAACGATAGCAAATGTGTACGCTCCTAGTGAACAAACTGAAGTTTTCCTGGAGCGATTCTTTTCAATACTTAGCAGGTTGGCTCAGGGCTGTGTCATCGTGGGTGGGGACTTTAATCAGATGCTGGACCCAACACTCGATAGATGCACACCAAGAGGCAACATCAGATCGAAAATTCGAGCCGCATGGTCCAAGGGGCTGAGAGCTAACAACCTTGTAGATATTTGGAGGGAACAACACCAGGGGGGAAAAGAGTACACATTCTATTCACATCCACACGACAGATACAGCAGGATAGACTACATCTTTGTGTCCAATAGAATGGTTTCGCAGATCTCCCATACGGGAATCCATGATATTTCATGGTCAGATCATGCACCTGTTGAGCTGAGGTGCACTGATTTCAGGTTGGACAGGCCAGGAGCGACCTGGAAACTCAATGATTTATTGATTAAAATCCCCGAGATTGAGCAGAAGGTAGGGGATAAAATCAGGGAATACTTCATTGACAACGTCGGTAGTGTGACTTCACAGTCCACCCTATGGGAGGCCCATAAGGCGACACTATGAGGTGAGCTCATAGGGATTGCAAACAGGCGTAAAAGGGAAAAAGAAAATAAGGTTAGGCACTTAAGATCAGAATTGGCCGACCTTTCCACCCTACATAAAAATAACAAACAAGCTCAGACCCTGAAGGCTTGGCTTGATACAAAAACAAAGCTACAGTTATTGTTGGCCTCCCGTGCCGAGAAGGAGATGTCCTGGTCCAAATGGAAATTCTATGAGAAAGCAAACAAGCCAGATACCCTACTTGCCAATAAACTTAGCGATAAAGCTCATAATTACCACATTCAGACGATTCGGACACGGAGGGGTGACCTTACTTCTGACCCAAAACAAATTGTGGAAGAATTAAAAAATTATTACGAGACCCTCTATGATGGGGCAAAGGTCTCCCATAGTGAGACCACTCGAACACAGCTAAAAACATTTCTGAAAGGGGAACAATTGCCTAGATTAAGCAGAGAGGAAAGGGAAGCGCTGCAGGAAGACTTCACAGGGGAGGAGCTGATGGAGGTAATGAAGTCATTGAAGCCATCCAAAGCCCCAGGACCTGATGGCTTCTCCAACCTATATTATAAAAAATTCAGTAAATTATTAGCTCCTCATTTGCTAAAATTATTTAATTCCTTCTTAGCGGGTGCACCCATCCCTAGCTAGATGCTTCAGGCGTCCATCTCAGTGATACATAAACCAGGGAAAGACCCAGCAGATTGCAAGAGCTATAGACCCATCACGTTGATAAATTCGGATACTAAAATCTTCTCCAAATTGCTGGCTAACCGCCTTACCAAGGTTATGCCAAAGCTGGTCCACCCTGATCAGGTAGGGTTCATATGTGGGAGACAGGCGGCAGACAACACTAGACGGATAATAGATTTAATTGATTTGGCACAGAAGAAAAATATTTCGTCTATGGCTCTAAGTCTGGATGCCAAGAAAGCGTTTGACTGGATTGATTGGCCCTACCTGAGAGAGACGCTTGGGGAGTTTGGAATAGGGGGGGAGAATGCTGGGTGCTATTCTAGCTCTTTATCGGGGGCCGACGGCGAGGGTTAGGCACCAGGGCTTCCCGTCGGAGGAATTCCAGATAAAAATAGTGGCACGGGACAGGGATGACCCCTGTCCCCTCTTTTTTTCGCATTGTGCATTGAGCCCCTGGCGGCGCATATTCACCTCAGCCCAGACATAGCAGGGATACAGATCCAGGAGCAGTCACATAAGGTGGCCCTGTATGCGGATGATGTTATTTTAACACTATCAAGGCCCCTTACCTCTCAGCCGAATGTTTTTAGTCTGTTAGGGGAATTTAATAAGATCTCCGGTTTCAAAATCAATCAGACGAAGTCGTAAGCCTTAAACTTAAACCTGCCAAAGGTCACAGAAAAGTTAATAGACGTAAATTTAAATTTCAAATGGCAAGCCTCCTCTATTAAATACTTAGGGGTTAACATTACCAAAGACTATAGGGCCCTCTACAAGGCTAATTACCCCAGACTAATAGGGACTCTGAAGGAGGATCTCAGAAGGTGGGCAGGCTATGGAATTTCATGGATGGGCAGGATCCAGAGCTTAAAAATGAACCTTCTACCGAGAATTCTGTACCTTTTCCAGACCCTCCCGGTACAGGTGTCCAGGGATGACATCCTCCGGCTGCAGTCCTCTATGGTGAAATTCGTATGGGGTAATAAAAAACCACGCATTAAATCTAGCACGCTAATTCGACCAACTATAAGAGGAGGATTAGCGGTACTTTGCTTGTTGTCGTATTTTAGAGCGGCTCAATTAGCCCAAATAATCCAATGGCACTTGCACCCAAACCTTCGCCGATGGGTTGAATTAGAAAAACAGTGCTGTGCCCCTGTAGAATTACAGGACTTAATCTGGCTGCCAAAACAGGTATTTAAGACCATGGGTGCACCGCTCTCCGCAATGGGCAGCTCGTTGTCGGTTTGGGAGGTTATCAGATATAGGTGTGCCCTTACTACGCGGCATACCTTGATGACCCCGTTTCTGGGGAACCCTGATTTTGCTCCGGGTCTGTCAAACAAGGACCTTGCAATTTGGAAACTAAAAGGCCTCACTAGGCTTTTACATCTGGAGGGTAGGAATTCAATAAAATCCTCTGAGCATATTAAATCAGAAAAAGAGATGCCAAACTCTGAATTTTTTAGATTCCTCCAGATTCGAGCATTCTACACTAAAATTCCAAAACGCCCAAGGCGAACAAATTTTGAACAGCTCTGTTCAAGAGGAACAGACTCCAAGGGACTTACTTCTAGGATCTATAGAGAGGTGGTCTGTCCTGCGAAAGACGACGACATCAAACTCAGTTATAGGAATAGTTGGGAGAGGAACTTAGGGGAGACATTAGATAACGAAGACTGGGACACAATAGTACTGGCAGCGGCAAAAAGTTCTATATGCACTACATTAAAGGAGAATGCATATAAGGTCCTGATGCGGTGGTATCTCACCCCGACGAGATTGGCAAAGTTTGTGAAAGGCTACTCCCCATTGTGTCCAAAACAATGTGGAGAGCAGGCAGACTTGTTGCATATGCTGTGGAGTTGCACCAAATTGGCCCCAATATGGGAAGATGTTAGAAATTGGCTACAGAGCATTCTCGGTCTCACGGTCCCCTTGGACCCCTGGTTGTTCCTGCTTGGCAGACGCACCCGGGGGCTAAGCAGACGGGAGCACAAATGAATTGCACATTTCGCAACAGCCCTGAGGTGCGAAATCGCAGCATTGTGGAAGCAACCAGAAATACCCACGATCCCGAGAATTAGGAACAGAATCTGGTACGTTTGCCGGATGGAACAGTTGACAAGTCTGGTCAACGACACCGGCACAAACTTTCTAAAAGTCTGGTCACCATGGCTGGCCCAGTCTGATATCCCAGGGGTGAGTGCCGTCAACATTCTGCTTTGCTAGCTCAAAATGCATTCTCCTCTGATGTGCCGGTACGGACTTTGGATAGGTTGAGAACGGGTAGGGCTGACCGGGTCACGCAACTTTCCGATAAGGAGTTAAAGAGCAAGGACCTGAGGCTGGGGGCTGCATCAAGTTGATAGGAGCTTTACATAGGACTAGGAGGTGGGTGCTCTCCGTGCGGCTTCCTCACCCCCACCCCACCCCACCCCTACCCCCATCTGTCATTGTCTGTCGTCTCGTGTGTCTGTTGGTCTCCCCTGTGAGCTGGGTTGGCTCAAGTTACTGAAAACAGAGGGGGTGTGGATACCGAATTGTAAGACAGTGTGTTGTTAGATTCTTTTAAGCCTGTACCATTCACCCAATAAAAATCTTTGTTTGAAAAAAAGAATGTACACGTAGTGCGACGGCCATGAAAGTAACGCGCAGGGCACAGTACATTAGGCGCATGGAGGCCCAGTAGAGTAGAGGCTCCGTGGGGACTACACCACCCAGCAGCCACTGGGGCTGCTAACCATGTGATGCCACAGCAGCCAATAGGGCTTGCAGATTCCCCTGAGAGGAGGATACATTTTGCACACTGGAACAGACACAGGCAGTCGGTGCTGGGACACGAACAGGGTAGGATGTATGTGCAGGGGTCTGTGACCCTCTTCATTAGGCCAGATATCCCTCTAGGCCTCAGCTAGGCCCAGACTCAAACTTTAAGATTGTGGCTGCTACAGGGACAGGCCCTTAGGCAGGGACCCTGCCCCATTAGCTATTTTCTTAGTTAGGGACACAGCTGCAAGCTGCGCTGTCTGCCCATAGTGATCCTGGACAAACTAAAAAAATGCTACTCGCCAGACAAAAAAGGGACTCTCCCCCTCACCCTTCTTTTTCACCCCCTCTTTCTCCTTTTCTTCTCACCCCCCTCCTTGTCTCACCCCATCCTGCTCTTACTCTCACTTACCAGGCTTCAAGGAGCACTGTAACAGAGGAGGGATGGTGGGCAGCCGGCGGCAGAAGTGGAGGACTGAAGACCACAGGAGCGGAGTGGCATCGGAGGAAGACATCTGGTTGCAGGAGAAGAGGGCCGAGGACCGCTGACATGGTGGTCCTCAGTCCTCTTTTCCCACCGCCAGCTGTCTTGGTTCGGTGCCACCCCCGGGTCTTCAGTCCTCTTCTGCCACTGGCCACCGCCTCGCCATCTTCTAAAATCAACTTACCATGGGTGAGCGGAGGAGTGCATTTGTCGAGCCCTGTTCATCATCATGAGAATCCTCGTTAATTCAAAGAAGTGATATTTGAATGGAGGAATAATCAGTCCACCCCCTCCTCCTCAAAGTTATCAAGTTCCTGTGATTGAATTTGTGATGACTTCTTTTTCAACATCTGACTGTTTTAACAGCTCTTCAGAGTCTAGTAATAGAAAAGTCACAGCTTGTTCTGCAGTAATACAGTTTTTGGACTCCGACAAGAAGGATGTGCCCTTTGCAAATTACTTAATGTGTGGGCTTGTTGGTAGCAGTAACAGGCACAGAAGAAGCTGGCACTGGTGTCAGTGGTGGTCCTGTATTTTAGCTAGGGCCATAGCAGGCTGACTTGAACTTCTAATTCCCTTTTGATATCCCTTCTTAACTTGAAGTTTTTTGTCTACAAGAAAGAGGGGGGCAGGAGGAGTGAATATCATATATATTGATATTGTGATTCAGTGACAGTGTCATCATTGTCCTTCTCATACTTGCTCTTACTGCTGTGAATACTAGTAGTATGATCACCACCAACAGCACCACCTTTAACTGATTGCTGCTACTGAATACTGGTTGGCACACGTGGTGCACTGCAGAGAGAGAATTACAGAAACTCCGTGTTGACTAGTTTATCACTTTTACCAGAAAATAATTGAGTGTATGAAATGTTCTTGAATATTAATTATTATTCTTGTTATTATGTCAGAC
This sequence comes from Ascaphus truei, assembly GCF_040206685.1. Taxonomy (NCBI): domain Eukaryota; kingdom Metazoa; phylum Chordata; class Amphibia; order Anura; family Ascaphidae; genus Ascaphus; species Ascaphus truei. The sequence continues at coordinate 388,334,515 of NC_134484.1, read as the reverse complement.
TAATTTCAATAACCTTGAAAATTAAACCGAATATCAGCTCTAGGAATGTAGTAAGAATAATAATTCACAATAAAAAAAATATATATAGCTGGAGCTTGTTCCGGATTGTGGAAGTAATGTATCCAGTGCTAGGAGATGGAGAGACATAAGGTGGGGGTAATGATAGTGCAAATGTAGTGGGGTGCTTACACAGAGCGGGTGATCCCCACTAATATGTGTACCCTTATAGATGCTACTTTAGTCCTCTTACCCAGTCTCTCCTGGCCGGTTATAGTGTGGAGTCAAGCACTCACTAGGGAACATCTCCTCGCCTCTCCTTCTGCACTGCGAGTCTGAATGAGTCAGAACTAACCTTCCTATACCCCCGGTGGCGTCCGTCGAGTAGATTCAGCAGAAAAGAAAGATCGATGTGACTGCCGACAGAGTGAAAAAATGTTGGTGAGTTTCAAACATTTTTTCACCTGGAGCGGTAGTCACATCGATCTTTCTTTTCTGCCTAATTTCAATAACCAGCTGCTAGATACAAGTTATTTAGAAAGCTCATTGTATTGACCATGAATATATTTGTATACAGTTATCATATCTCCTCTTAGAATTTTTTTTCCATTGTAAACAAATCTAATTTATTAGCTAACCTCTACTCATGCTAGATTTCCATCACCTTTATTAATTTGGTGACTCTTCTCTGCACTTTTTCTAGTTCTATAATGTCTTTATTATGGAGCTTTGCCCAAAACTGTGCTCCATATTAATGGTGTGGTCTTACTAATGCTTTATACAGTGGGATAATTATGTTTACTTCCTTTCCATCCATTCCCCGTTTAATGCAAGGTAATATCTTACTTGCCTTCGCAGCTATTGCATAACATTGTGCACTATTGCTTACAAAGCAAAGTGGTGTAAAAGGCGCTCCTAAATTAAACCGTGATATAGATTCTAATAAATGATTATTTTATACGGGAATAGAAATTATTTATATGTGAATTAGAATAATAGCTATGTGGTAAATAATAATAAAATAAGTTATATAAATTCAAAACACGCAGCTCTAAACCCTTTTCCAGAATTTGTTTTCAAATCCTTCCATGTGTCGAAATCTTCAAAAAGTTGGGGAGCGCAGGTACAGAGATAGAAAAGATAAGGACACAATGGTGCAATACTGTATCTTCAATAGGAATGTGGTGGGTGATCTCATATAGGAATTACACTCACAATCTCTAGAATTTAAACACACATGTATCCATCACAGCAAATAACAGGTTAAACATTTTTTCCTCCAGTGATTCAGCTTATCTCGGAGTGAAAGAAATAAGGGTACAATAGTGCAGACAATCCAAATAATTTGGTAATTATATTAAAAATGGAAGAACAGAGTGGACTCACTCTTCAAGAATTAAACCAGCAATTTCAGACACATTTCAGAGAAGATTAGACCGGGAGAGACTGAGTTTCAGTGATCTCACCACCACCCATGCTGCTCTCGGCATTCTTCCTGAGGTACAGTATCTGCATCATTTCTGGTTGGTACTCTCTGGATACTCAAACCTCAGTCAGACCTGCGTGTCTCTCTCTCGTTTCGTCAGGAGCCCGCTGTCTACAAGCACTCCTAAATTTTTCTCCATCAAGGATTGACCTAATTTTGCCACCTGTTTATTCTTGTTTCCCAAATGCTTCCACATATCTATATTTAGCCTCATCTGCCATTTACCTACCCAAGTTTCTAGTCTATCCAAGTCCTTCTGGAGAGAAATTACATCCTGGTCTGATTGTATTACCTTACACAAACTATTGTCATCAGCAAACGATGAAAACTTTGCTATCTATGTTAATTTCAAGGTCATTAATAAACAAGTTAAAACGCATTCGTTATAGTACTGAACCTTCAGCTACTCCACTTGAAACTTTAGCCCAACCTAAAAAAGTTAAATTGTATGACAATTCTCTGTTGTCTATCCTTCAACCAGTGTTCAATCCAGGTGCAAATATTTTCACAGACACATTTCTATGGGTTGCCCATGACAAGCAGGCTACTTGGGATATTAAGGGGTTAATATATTCAAATATGCATAAAAGTTTAATATATGAACTATTGTATGTATTCCCTTTTCGTAAGTGATACTGTAACTAATGCCAGGAGCTTAGTGAATTTGATAATGATATGATAATGTTTCACATGTAAGGGGTTATTCTTGTCTTGAATCATGAGTTGTTACTGTTGTTCTTTGTTGTCATTGACTACTCAGATTAATACTGCCTGGCGTAAACACATCTTGGATCTAGTGATTTTAATGCTGGTGATGCTGAACTCGATTGGATGTGGTTAATCAAATATATGTATCAATTAACTATGGTCTCATATTGCAAATAATAATCCATTGAAAATAAAAACAACGTTTAATTGTATCAGGATCTTTATTTGAAACGAAAGCAACAATATTATGAAAACCAAAAGTTAAAGACATAAAATGAGGAACAATTACAGTTCAGAAAATTGTCTTACGATAAATGAGCACAGTTTACTTGCTGATTTGCATCAGATATTTGATGAGTCATTGGAAAATATGAAGGGCATTACTGAAGGGCTTCACAAAGCATGTGTACCAAAAAACTACAACAAAATGGATGCACAGGTAGTGTCGGATAAATTAAATGAAAATAACTCAAGCATTAAAACTAAATCAACCAAACATTTTATCTTAATTGCTGAAAGAAAATTACTTTACATTAGTTACAGAATCATTGTGCATTGCCTTTAAAAAATACAAAATAAATGTTTCCAATTTAAGAGGCAGATGATATTTCATTTACGTTTTACTTGGCTGGTGATCCCTTGTTTTATGGTTTGTAATCCCCACACAGCAATGCAGATGGAAAATATAATCTGGAAAAAAAGAGTGAATATTTGGAATCAACTATACTGTAATCAATAGTTGATAAAAACAAATTTGTCCATTGTACATTACATATAGGTTCAAATTATTATTACCTTTATAATAAGGTATTTCTTATTACACTAGTAAAAGGTCAATATCAATTCAAATCCCTTTTAAAGGAGAACTCTGAATAAACTCAATTTCTCTTGCTCAGGATTGGAACTACACTATTTTCAGCTCCAGGGAACCCCGTGGTTTTCAAAAATGTACTCGTGAAGTCACCGGTATTGTTTCATGGTTTTTAAAAGGCAATCCAATAAGGAGCAACAACTGATGATGTTGCAACTTCCTAACGGCCTTATTTGGCAGCCATTTTTTTCCCTGAGGGAGATTTAAATCTGGTAACTTCCCCAGTAAGTATCTCAAGAATCCAGGGGTCTTAAGAGCTGAAAATAGTAGTGGGACCAAAGGCTTCCACCTTGAAAACCAAAATGGGGACTAAAAGGCCACACAGAAAAAGAGTTGGAGGAACTGTAACTTGCCAAGGAAAATCTTTGACCATCTCACAGTAACACGTGAGATGGTCCATAGAAGGCTATAATGGCCCATCGTATTAACACAGCGGGGGTCCTTGCATTTGAATGGGACTTGCAGCCTTGTAGGATTCACACAGTGTGAGTCCCATTCAAATGCAGGGACCCCCGCTGTGTTAATTAATCCGATGGGCCATTAGTCTGGCTGCAGGAATCTCACCGCATTGGATGGGTTTTAGTGCAGAATTCTCAAGGCAAGCAGTCTACAACTGGCAGTTGCAGCTGCAATTTCTTTATTTTTTCTATTGCTGTATAAAATTCAGCAGTCCATTGTCATTAACTCTATCTGGTTTATAAATTCTGTTTACTTCACAAAGTCTGCAATTCAATAGAATCATTAACGCTTTCATATTTTAGCGCAAAAAAAGCGATTTAATTTGGCAAAGAGATACTGTAGTGCCAACGATTATTGTAAAACAAACCTGGAGCAATCTCCAAAAAGACCCAAGTGCATGATGGGTACAGAATAAAGAATAAAGTGCGCAACCCAAAACACAACTTAACCGTGTTGAAACAATGTCAAACAATACACCACTTATTCCTTATATAATCATGCGTGTGACAAAAAATCCTACTATATAAGGCACTTCCCTACTGTGGAAGTGATAAAAAATGTGTTTAAACCATACAAAACCGTTGGTGTCGGCGTATGCAGCTATAATTAAAGAGTGGCTCAGCACTCCCACGCACTAAGATATAAAAGACAAAAATATAGGTATATAAAGATATACTTCACCATTTGCGTTTTGCGCTTTTTTTTGTCATTTATCTCCACATGCTGGTTACATGCTGGGTACATGCTGCAACATTTCACACATTTCTGCAGACAGACTAATGGCCCATCGGATTAACAGCGGGGGTCCCTTGCAGTCCCATTGAAACTGAATGTGACTGCCAGGAACCCCTGCTGTGTTAATCCGATGGGCCATTAGCCTCTGCAGAAATGTCACTGAAATGTACCCAGCATGTACACAGCATGTACCTGGCTAGTTTAAGACAAGTTTAAGGCAAGTTTTAGAATACTCATTGGCTTGTCTGTAATACGCTTTCTACCACATCAAGCTCCTATACAAACCTCCTGTGGGTTTTCTCATTCGTAGTAGAAAGAACTCTCAGCTTTGAAAAAAAAAAAAAAGATTGATGAAAGAAGATTGAAGAAAAGAACATGGGCAAGGACTGAAGATTGTCATCCGACCTATGGATTAGGCCTAAAGATAGTTAATGTTTTTTTTTGTGTTTTATTATTTTTTTTTTGCCCTTTTTAAAGGGACTGAGGTGAAGATGTCCAAATTGGATTACATTGTTTTTATTAGGGAGTTTTTAATACTATGTGGTGCCATTTGTGGCACATAATTCTTCTTTTTGTGGATTAGTTTCAAAGGGTTCATGGAGACCCTTAAGAGGGAGAGTGGGATAAATTGGAAGTTTCATTTACTAACCTCTTCAGAACTATTGAGGCCAACACAGCCCTCATTGAAATGGTCTAGTAGGGCACCATGGTATTGCATATTATTTTATTTTATGTATGTGTTTTTTAATGTATTGCATATTACATTGTTAACTATTGATATGCCTGGTTTACAGGTCCGTATGGGGAAGGTAAATGTAATTAGTAATTAGTGATAGGGATGTTAGAGTAAGGTGTTGGGCATAAACCCCTAGTAAACCTAATTTGATAAAGTGATACAAATTGGAGATATTTTTTGGCAGCAGAACGATATCGCTAGATATTATACTTTAGTGAAATAGTGTAAATAAGAGATTTGACATGATCTCTGGGTTGTCTTCAAGGGCATCATGTACATTCCTAAGACTAGTCTTGCTAGCAAGACAAAAGGTTACAGAAAGGGCACTCCATTTCCTTACAGATTTAAAAATGTATGCTACAGTAATTAAAATCTGATGTAATTCCCAAAGATTCAAAATATAGATTTGGGGGGGGGGGGGGGGAGAGCGGGGAATTAGTCAGTGCTACAATATAAAATATGACTGTTTTTTCTGTGTTGCATATTACAGATATTTGTTTCCTCCTCAAATATTAGTTAGCCCTGTCAAGATAGATGTCCGAGCGTGTATTCAAATCATGTGAATGTTACTCTGCGGGAAACATTAATCTAGGCTTACATGGAGAGAGTTTTAGGGTATTTTATACTCTCAGATTAATTTGAGATTAATATCATTCACTCTCCCAGCCATAAATGCTACAAAAGATTGATTAATGGGATATAAGTCACACCCATAAAAGGTTGCCTGTTCTTGTCATAATGGAACGTTTTTGAGCATAAAAACAATGCATTTTGGTATCAAAAATAGAATTCAACAGAGGGGTGTGATACCAAATAACACAGGAATTCTCATATTTCGATCTTTGAAACACTTGAGGAGTCAAATAAGTGGTAACACATTAGGATTTGTACTTTTAATATGTAATTTATTCAATTGTACATTTATATATTATTTGTTGTTGTAACAATCCTTTTCTGTAACCAAGCACAGTACCCTTTTTGTGAATTAAAAAGATAAATGTAATAAGCACTGTCTTGGAGCTTTAATCCTTGTACCTTATGAAGAGCTTACCCACATTTTTTAACACATTTTGCTGCATTGGATTTGTATTTTAATTATATATTTTTCTAGTATAAAGGGGAGCAGGGACTCCTGGGGTAAGAGCTTAAATTATTCTTGATGGTGGAAGCAAAAATGACGTGTAGTGTGATTGTTATTGGGGAGATATTGCTCATTTTTAGTGCTCTGCAGAGAGGTAAGTACATAAACTGAATAGCTGGATATTATAACCCATTTCACATACACAAGTTATGCACACAGGTGTAGCGTTCGAGACATCACTACTTTAAGACTGATGATATGGCTTTAGTGAACAGATTTTTATATTAGGTTGGTTATAAACCCTGATGAAGCCATTTTTTTGCATTATCGACCTTTAGTGAACTTAGCACTAAAGTCCTATTGAAGTCAATGGGGCTTCCTTGCAATAGTACTGGATCAGCTATATCACAACTTTCAAATCAGTAATGCAGAGGATCACCCAATATACAGTACATAGTCATTTTAAATATCATAACTTCTATAGAAATGCTGTTGTAGCATGTGGTCCTACATATGTAAGGAAAGCCTCTTCCCCATTTATGATTTCAGTCCCAATATTTTGCATACAACAGAATTCTTCTTCCACATTGGAAAGCAGCGTCACAACATATTGAATATAGGTTATTGTTAAATGCCATACATTGATTGAACTGCAGATGAGGATTTTAGGTTATGGCATGCAAAAGGGCACACTAACGGTATCACTTTTTAAACTGATATCCATCTTAAAAACGAATTTTTTCCCTAAAGCTTTGCTTGCAGTATTACACAGTTTGTTCATCTACGCCTGGAATTAAGCTACTGAGTATAGAATAAGTAGCCCAGTTGTTTTGTTCTGTTGGACTCATCACTTTAAATTGGTTGTTTATTGAGAAGCTGAAAGGGGTTACAAAACAGATGCAATAAAATTATCATGGGTTAAAATAATGGACAGCAATCCTCATCTGTACAAGGTAGAACAAAGATGATTATTGTATGAGTGCATGTGTATGATCACCAAAACCTGCATCAATCACTTTGTTGTTGTCGTTGTTCGCAAACTCACAGACACAGGTTCGTTGATAATGAGAAGTTTATTGCTTGTACATGCAGCACAGAGTATGATCATACACACCAAAAGTCTATTTGACTCTCTGCAAGGTGAGGGCCCACGCAGGATGTATATACATTTTAGATTCCTTTGTTTAATATAAGTTACTAGGCAGAATATATAATGACATCACTCGATGCATTCCCTATACACGAGGGGATAGTCCTCTTCCAAACCAATCAAATTATCTGTCATTTTATCTATCCCAGACTGGCTCCAAAGTTCAATTCATCTAACCTAAACTGGTTCTTTTAACTCACCACAAAACATCAGTGTTTGAGCAACAAAGCACAGTCCATATACCACACCCCACCCCCCTTTGGAGCAAAGTCCACTCTTGCAACAACACGCATAGTGACATATAAAACATACAAAGACAAAATGAAATCCGCACACTGCTAACAATCTCCTCTCCATAGACCCCCAGTCTTTTTCTATAATATCAACAGTATATTCATTTTAGCAATATTACTTCATCATTGTCAGATGGTGCAATAGTAAAACTGCAGGCAAGGATTCTGGGTAAGGACAAACAAATAATAACACTGAGCGTTCCTTTATAATTGCATGCAGATGTAGCCAGACTTACTGTTTTTGGTGCCACGCAAAACCAAATCTAGATCCACAGCATTTATTTGCGCCCCTCTACCGCAACTGTGCCAAATGGAGTTTAGGGACTGCCGTACAATTCTTCAGTTACGATAGGTGGTGCTAGTGTGCTAGTGTGTCTTTAATCTGGATGCAATGTACTGTAACCCACCCTGTATTCCTAAAAATAACCATAGATGACTAAAAACAATTTTTTTAAGTGTAGCCGTGTCCCATCTTATCTCCTGGCCGGGGAGGGGGACGGCTGCAGAAGTGCTCAGGTGCTGCCGGAGCCATGGGCAGACCCGGCTAAGTGCGGGGAGCCACTTCAGCACTTCAGAGCGCAGGCGGCAGCCATTTTTACTTCGCACATGCGCAATGTGGTCCTTGCATATGCACATTGGAAACGAGTTGCAGTGGCCATTACAGAGGCTCCGTGCGGGACTACATAACCCAGAGTCCTTCAGGAAGAGGAGGGCACATGGGGATAGAGCAGCCAATAGGGCTCCCGGAGGAAAGAAAAGGAGTTAGATATATTTTGTCGCGTGCTCAGTCAGGAAGAGGACAGCAATGGGTGAGGAAGTGTCCGGGTGCCATTGGCTCCCGAATTCCCCTGCAGGTCCCAGTTAGGTGTGTCCCCCCAGGCACAGTATTGTAGCGAGGGCCCAAGGCAAGACGCTCCCCTATTACTGTGTAGTATTAGTTCACCGGTGAAGAGAAGCCACGCAGTGACCTGTGGCCTGTGGTCTGTTACCTGGGATCAGACAACAGGCACAATAAGAGATACTAAGGGACACCCTCCAGCTGGAGCTCCGTCAAGAGGTGGACACATTCGGTGCGGACTTAGAGGAGTCAGCAGACCCTCAGTCGTGGGATCACATTGCGGCATTGCGGAAGCATCATCTTCCATTGGTTTCACACAAAAGGTTGGTATACAAAATAAAGAAAATTGGACTCAGTAATAATATATGCACCTGGATTGAAAACTGGTTAAAGGACAGACAACAGAGGGTTATCATAAATGGAACTTTTTCAGGTTGGGCTAAAGTCGTGAGTGGAGTACCTCAGGGATCGGTACTGGGACCCCGGCTTTTTTAACTTGTTTATTAATGACCTTGAGGTTGGGATCGAGAGCAAAGTCTCCATCTTTGCTGATGATACTAAATTGTGTAAGGTAATAGAATCAGAGCAGGATGTAATTTCTCTTCAGAAGGACTTGGAGAGACTGGAAATGTAGGCAGGTAAATGGAAGATGAGGTTTAATACAGATAAATGTAAGGTTATACATTTGGGATGCAAGAATAAAAAGGCGACTTACAAATTAAATGGAGATATATTGGGGGAATCCTTGATGGAGAAGGATTTAGGACTGCTTGTAGACAGCAGGCTTAGCAATAGTGCCAAATGTCATGCAGTAGCTGCAAAGGCAAACAAGATCTTATCTTGCATCAAACGGGCAATGGATGGAAGGGAAGTAAACATAATTATGCCCCTTTACAAAGCATTAGTAAGACCACACCTTGAATATGGAGTACAATTTTGGTCACCAATCCTAAGAAAAGACATTATGGAACTAGAGAGAGTGCAGAGAAGAGCCACCAAATTAATAAAGGGGATGGACATTCTAATTTATGAGGAGAGGCTAGCTAAATTATATTTATTTACATTAGAAAAGAGGTGTCTAAGAGGGGATATGATAACTATATATATATCTTTTTAGATGGGAAAGGAATAAAGGGATATACCAAATAAGTATGCATGGGAAGGATGTTGATCCAGGGATTAATCCGATTGCAAATTCTTGGAGTCAGGAAGGAATTAATTTTTCCCCTTAATGGGTTTTTTTTGTTTGCCTTCCTCTGGATCAATAAGTAAGTATAGATATAGGATAAAGTATCTGTTGTCTAAATTTAGCATAGTTTGAACTTGATGGACCTATGTCTTTTTTGAACCTCATCTACTATGCAACTATATACCCTGGTCTGGACGGAGATCAAGAAGGTACCCACGTGCCCCAAAAACCACACAAAGTGAGTAGCGCTGCGCCACACACATTGGGTCGACTTGGCTCTTGGGACACCGGGTGGTTAGGTGCCCAGAGCACCTCAGTACTTTTGGGGGATTTCACGGGGTGTGAATATTGTGTTGGGACACTATGTATAGTGTTATCTAGTTAAATGTGTGTCAGTAAATATAAGTTAGTTATACCTGTGTACGTATCCTTATTTACTGACTGTATTGGTTCCTGTGAGGGGTTATCCTGCGGCGCTAGAGTACCTTCCAGGTGGAGGCACTGTATCAAGATAGAAGAGCTCACCCCAGGCTCCCGGCGGCAGAGGCTTAGGCCTTCTGTGAGCCACAGGTAAAGACAGCATATGTAGTTCCCTTAGTTACGTGGAAAGGGGGCTACATTTGGAGGCGCTTCTGAGATTCAGACCTGCGGTACCCGAGAGAGTAGTGCAAATTAGCGAAACCCTGTTTGTGCCATCCAAGCAAGAGGTCTGCGACTGGGTCTTTGAATTCCATGAATCTTCCTGGACGTGGTCGCAGTAGGGGATGATCCCGCCAATACGTCCCAGCGTTAAGTCTATACCCATCTAAGACAACTCCCCGGTCTAGCCAACGCACGGCTCATAGGCCGAAAGTGCGGCACAAAACACCATTGGAGTATTGTAATAGTGACCGCGGGCCACGAAATATCTGAAGAAGATTCTCCACGGGTCCTGTATCTACTTGAAGCCCTGACCACGGGTTGCCCATTGGTAAACTCTGGTCTAACAACTCCAATGGTAACTTCCAGTCCGGGATACTCATCTGAGGTACCTTATCGGACTGAAGTTTAATGCCCCTCTTACACCCATGGATGACGTCACATCCTTTCCCACAAATTACTCGGTCACATGGTGGTTAGGCTTCTCGGGTGGGTAGCGGGGTAGGGTGGGTTAACACCTTAATTACTATAGAGGTTATTAACCACTATGGTGATTAAGGGGCTAGGGGCCATTAGATTGTATTAATTATGTATACTTTCTGGCAAAGGAGGACATGGCCCTGCAGTATGCTGACGATTTCACCCTTCACATTGGCAGGGGTAAGTAGAACAGGTTTTATTTACTTTATTTATGCCGCCTGGCTAATGTTGTGTTTAATAATGGGCAAATAATCTATTATCCACGGAGACCACCTGAGGACCCACAGACACCTGTGGGGAGGAAAAGGGGGCTCCACAGCTTGGGGGCCCCGGGAACCACGAGGACCACCCAAGGGCCCCCAGACACTTGTAGGTACAACCCGGGGACCTCCAGACACCCACGGGGACCACCTGGAGGCCAACGGAGCCTAGCGGGGACCACCCAAGGGCCCCCAGACAACAGTTTGAATGGGACTGCATGGACCCCTGCTGTGTTAATCCGATGGACCATTAAGAATCTCACAGAACTGTTGAGGCAATGTTGTAGCAATGTTGCGGCATTTACTGTGAGACTGCCCCAGAATCTCCCAGGTAAGTGTTCTAATACTGTTGGCTGCATCAGTACCATCCTGAAGTAGACGCTCTGCCGGGAAATGTTCAACCGAACTCTACTGGATATGCTCGGCACCCTAAAGGGCTCCAGGAAAGCTGAATGGAGCAAACATGTTGAATCGCTAGTGCATGGGTACAACTGCACCTGGCATGAATCCACAGGGTTCACACCATACTTCTTGATGTTCGGGCGGGAAGTGCGACTGCCTGTGGACATCTGTCTTCGGGTATCTACCGATGGGGTACCCAATATGACACATTACAAATATGTGAAATGGGAACAGTTGGAGGAGAAAGCCACCACCCAACTGAATGTAAGCAAACAAACGGAGATACAACCATAAGGTCTGCTATCGGGAACATCGGCCTAGAGACGCTGTTCTCCTGCAAAATCTAGGAGTCCCCAGCAAACACAAGCTAGAGGACCACTGCCCCTTTGAGGTAGAGTCCCAGATTTCAGGCCTCCCTGTCTACAGAATCCGAGATGCAGATAGAAGGGTAAAGGTCTGGCACCGCAATCACTTGCTGCCTATTCCTCAAGTGGGGGACAGTGACCCCGAACCAGAATCAACAGCTGTAGCCAGGGAGCCAGAAGAGTCCTCAGAATATCCAGCTTCTAGCTGAGCTGAGTCAAGACCAGTTGGAAGGAACCTCCACCAACCCCAATGGAGACTGGTGGGCACCGCCCGAGGAAGCATCGGGTAATGGGCCAATGCCCCACGTACCCTCCCCAGTGGCTTCAACAAGCCATTCACTTGAACCAAGAAGCCCAAGACATTTAAATGCATAGGAGATACCGGCACCCCATAATGGGGCCTGTATCTCGGGAAGCAGGGTGTCCCTGGACATGAAATCAATGCGGTTCTGCTCTGGAGACCCCCTGCTCATCTACACTAGTATTAAAAAAACCTTATGGTAATGTAGGGGTTAACTCCACCCGCAAACCCTCCACAATGCCTAAACACCCACCAAGGAACAAATACCACCTTCACCCACCCCCGTTACCCACAATAAAGATGGCACTTGTAGTTAACCCCTTCATTGCCTTCGCGGTTAGCCGCTAAGGTAATGAAATTGCCTGTAAATTAATTTTGATTGCATGGGATCCATGCCGATGGGCTTCGGTGCTGATATTATTGTGTATCAGCTCCGGAGACCTCCAACATAAATCCGATGCAGGAAAAAAACATTTATTTTTAATGTCCTCTCTTGCGCCTTCTCTGCAGGTTCTCCCAAGGCTCACACCAACTTTTCCTTGTGGGAGGATTTGGGGATAAACTCGCCATTCTAGAGCCACGATAGAATTGCACGAGTTTCAGAACCTGCCGATAAGTGGCTTATCGCTGGTCAGTCAGCGTTTTTTTGTTTTTTTTTTCAACTTCAAATTTTTATTGAATTTTTCATATCAAATAAAACATTGCATATTCAGAAATGTCAAACGTGGAATAAAAATATTCTTATCAAAATTGTAATATGTTATCTGTTTGTAAACAAACAAAAAGTAAAAGACAAAAAATATAAAAGAGAGGGAGGGGGATAACAGGTGTGAAATCTCTGCTTTTGTTATTTTACTATTACTCCTTTGTGAACCCTCTTCAACTTTTACTTTTGTGTAGATGACTAACGTCCTTATTCTTTTTCTATTAATTCTTATATTTCTTATTTCACCCTCGAAGGCCTGGCTAGTCTTATTAAAAGTTGACCTATAGCTCATTCTTACTCATATTCTTACCCATATTTCAAACGAGAACGCATTCATCTCTGTCATTGCCAGATTGTTGTTCTCTCTACTCCTGGGATGTCTGTCTGGCCCAACCATGGCGTCCAAACTTTTAAAAATGTGGTGCCAGTGTCATTAACCAAACTCGTTAATTTTTCCATCTGGCAAATATACCACATTCTATACCTAATCTTGGGGATATTTGGAATCTCTGCTTGTTTCCACAGTGCCGCGATCTCACACCTCGTGGCTGTTGCTAAATGCATAATCAATTTATTACCTGTTTTGGAAAGGCCCGGCCAAGGTCTATTCAAAAGGAACAGCCATGGATCCGGAGGAAAAGTGAGGTCAAAAATCCTCTGAAGCCAATGTCTAATTTGTGCCTATAATGGGACTATCCGAGGACAAGACCACAACATGTGTAACAGGTTCGCCGATGCTCCACATTGTCTTGGGCACAGAGGGGAGCATCCTGGTTCAAACCTTGCTAATTTCTGTGGAGTGAGATACCACCTCATAAGGACTTTACATGCATTCTCTTTTAAAGTAGTGCATATCGAGTTCTTTGCTGCTGCTGTTACAATAGCCAACCAGTCTTCTTCACTAACCTCTTCTCCCAGATCTACTTCCCATTTAACCATATAAGGTAGTTTATAATTTTCTATAGAGTGTGAACCGACCACTTCTTTATACATCTGCGATGTAAGTCCCTTTGTATTTGTCTCTCTTATACAGAGCTTTTCAAACGTAGTCAATGGGGGAAAGGGAGAATGTTTATTATAGAATGCTCTGATCTGAAGGTATCTAAAAAATTCTGTATGGGGTATCTCTTTGTCTGATCTACTTTGTTCAAATGTTTAAAAATAATTATTTCCTTCCAGATCTCTAAATCTATTAATGCCACATTGTTTCCATATTGAAAAACAAATTTTAGATATACCCGGAGCAAACTCTGGATTACCCCAAAGAGGGGTCATTAGTGAATGTCTATTAGTTAAATTATGCCTAAATTTTGAAATCTCCCAAACTGAAATAGAGTTAGTCATCGAGGATAGCAGAGTGTTAGCCGACTTAAGGACTATTTTGGGAAGCCAAATAATGTTGTTTAGCTCCAATGGGGAGCAAACCTCTCTCTCTAGATCCACCCATCTTTTCAATCCAGGATGGATCTGCCACTGCATAATTTGACATAATTGGGCTGCTCCCCCTGTCAGAGGAACTCACTTCATAATTGTTTATTTACTCTCGGTTTCTTATCTCCTCATATAAACTTAGAGATCTCAGACTGAAGCGACAGCATATCCTTCAGTCTAAGTGGCACCGGTAGTGTCTGGAAAAGGTATAGTATACATGGGAGAATATTCATTTTAATATTATGTATCCTACCTATCCAGGAGATTTTATAGGACTTCCATTTTCTGATGTCCGTTATCAGAGACCGAATGAATGAGGGATAATTTGCACTGTTTTTAAAATCTTTTGTAATGTGTACCCCTAGATATTTAATCGCAGAACGCTGCCAATTAAAATTTAAATTAAGCTCTATCAATTTTACCATTTCTTTTGGAAGGGATACAAAGCCAGCGGGGTTTTTTTGACGGCTGAATTGCTTTATGCCTTTATTGCCCACTTTTCGAGTCTTACTGAATAGCAGTAGTCATTTTGGCCAATAAGTGCTCGATAAGTGACTTATCAAGGCTTATAAAATAGGCCCCAAAATATGAATGTAAAAATGTACAAGAAGGGTTTAAAAATGCAATCTGAGAAACAAAATAACTGGTATATTTGTAAAATCCATAATACATAACAATGTCTTGGCTTTTGTAGCCAAAGGATTGAACACCAAGCAATAGTGGCTTTCTCCAGTGGTTAGTAGCAGAAGGTAAGAGGCCCAAATTTGGCCTAAAGCTTGGGAATTTCTATGGATGTTCTGCCAGAGATTGGACCGCCCGAACAGTTTCTCTCATAAGTTCTTATCCATAAACTGCATTCTACGAAGATATCTGTTCCAAAATTGTCTCAAGAGTATTTATACTCTTGGTTAATGGAAACAAATGAATCCATCTTATTGAAGCAACAGTTGTTTTTCTGAGAGAAAGAAAAGAAGGGGGAGCACAGATGCTAATATTTTTCTCATTTTCCATTTCTGACTACCTGTTCTGGCATTAGTTCCATGAGGAAGAGAGAAAATAGCAGATATCCATCTGTTTAAAATAAGATTTGTTGTTAGTTGTACAGATTGCACAAATACTGAAAACATTTAAAATGCATTTTTTGTTGGACTTCCACAAAGATTATCTGTGTGGCTAAGCTAACCCATCTTCTGTACATATTTAGAAATTTAAGATTCAGGATAAACATTGAATTATAAAAGCAGAGAAGATTTTAGGAAAATAATATCAAACACAGCTGGAAAAGATTTTGCCTTAATAAAAAGACATTCATTTCACAAGTATTTCCAATCTGTATTTTCAAGGAAATCACCTTTTTTGTTTTTATGGTTTCCTTTCTACTGAACGCTTTAGTTAAATACTTTATTGAAACACTCACACTAGCATTTTCATTGTATTATTACTAATATTTTACATGGGCAGATAATAGCTCTTATTCTAGAAATGTGTATGCTGGTTAGCATGTGGTCCAATTTTATTTCACGACTGGCCTTTAATTTCCTTGTTTTATTCAGATCTCAGGTTTCATTGCAAAATGATGTAGGGCAAAATAACGAATGTAAACTTTTCTCGCTGAGACTCTATGGGGCCTATTCTCTAAGCCTCGATAACCCACTTATCGAGGTCTTTTCGGCCAAAATGCTTACTGCTATTCTGTAAGCCTCAATAAGTGGGCGATAAAGGCATAAATCTCACATTTTTGCAGCTGTCAAAAACACATCGCCGGGTGAGTGGCGATATGCCACTTATCCTAATTGTTTGGAATGGGAAGGGAGCGATCCAATCAGGTATACCCCATATAAGTGAATACACGTGAAACAGCTATAATAGTACAATATGATGTAATTAGAAAATGAATAAAAACAAAGCTAGTTGAGGTGAAAACGTCTTGTCTTCAAAAGAGTGAATTAATAAAAAGTGAAGTACAACCAGGAGGTGTGTAGATATTACTTCTTCCTTTCAAAGGCGAGTTGGAACCACTCTGCTTTCACACCAGTAGACTGTGTCAGATAATCAGCTCTCAGCAGGGTATATGCAAAAACAAAAGACACAGAGCGGCCCAATAGTGCAGATTTGCAATACACAGGATTTATGTTGTAAAAAGGTAAGAGATGTACTCACACTAAGGGCCTTATGCAGAGAGTATAGAATTTTAAAATTGGCGAATTTCATAAAAAGTAGCTTTTTTGGAGAGTTTTATTCTCCATATGCAGAAAAGTGCGAATTCTGCTATGTTTAACATGGATGCGTGTGGCGAGTTTAAATTGGCGAGATGCGCGCTTCAGAAACGTGTAAAAACAAATTTGCGCCTTTTTTTCCCCTTTACTATAGGCGGCGAGCGCCATCTTGCCATCTTTTCCTGGCGCGGCAAAAATGCGAGAATTGCGGCATTTTTTGGCGCGAACAGCCGCTTTATGCCGTTCGCACCTCTCTGCATTCGGAGAGTTTTAAAAATGGCGAGATGGAGGTTCTCGCTAGCCGCTAGGCGAGTTTTAGCAATTGAAAAAACAAAATGGCGCGTTTTTCGGAACTCGCCATTTTCTGCCGGTTTCTGCGCGAAATTGTACAAAAAATGGCGAATTTCGAAATAACGATGCTCTCTGCATAAGGCCCTAAGTACAAAGTTTCTGTACACATAAGGGTTTCTTTAGCAATTTAATGCTTTCAGTCGGAGCGATGTGTGCTCCCAAGTCTTCTCCTCTGCTACTCGCTGTGCCGCCAACGGTGGCGTGTGACGTCACTTTCGGTTCACGGATAGCCGCATCCGGTGGAAAAGGGATGGCAACCAGCAGTAATGAGGAGTCTGTGGGAGCGTTCTAGCGATCGGCGTCTTCTCTTGGAGGCAGCTGCTTCAAACTCGTTGGCTCTACGCGTTTCGCTGTGGTGCACAGCTTCGTCAGGAGCAATCTGTGCAAGCTGTGCACCACAGCGAAACGCGTAGAGCCAACGAGTTTGAAGCAGCTGCCTCCAAGAGAAGACGCCGATCGCTAGGACGCTCCCACAGACTCCTCATTACTGCTGGTTGCCATCCCTTTTCCACCGGATGCGGCTATCCGTGAACCGAAAGTGACGTCACACGCCACCGTTGGCGGCACAGCGAGTAGCAAAGGAGAAGACTTGGGAGCACACATCGCTCCGACTGAAAGCATTAAATTGCTAAAGAAACCCTTATGTGTACAGAAACTTTGTACTTAGTGTGAGTACATCTCTTACCTTTTTACAACATAAATCCTGTGTATTGCAAATCTGCACTATTGGGCCGCTCTGTGTCTTTTGTTTTTGCATATACCCTGCTGAGAGCTGATTATCTGACACAGTCTACTGGTGTGAAAGCAGAGTGGTTCCAACTCGCCTTTGAAAGGAAGAAGTAATATCTACACACCTCCTGGTTGTACTTCACTTTTTATTAATTCACTCTTTTGAAGACAAGACGTTTTCACCTCAACTAGCTTTGTTTTTATTCATTTTCTAATTACATCATATTGTACTATTATAGCTGTTTCACGTGTATTCACTTATATGGGGTATACCTGATTGGATCGCTCCCTTCCCATTCCAAACAATTAGTGTATCTGTGGGAAATCTTAGCACATTTCCTTGGTAAGGTTGAGAGGTATCCAATCTGATAATATCTCATATATTAAATTTTTGCAATTTTTATTTTTTTGTTTTTTGCACTTATTTGCATTTTTATTTTGTCATCTACACTATTGATTATTAAGGGACTGTGGCGCCTATGCAAATCATTTAAGTATGATATGCCACTTATCGGCAGGTTCTGAAACTCGTGCAATTCTAGTAGCCTCGATTAGTTTATCGAGGCTTATCGCGGCTCTAGTTTCTCCCAAAACCCTCACAATAGGAAAAGTTGTCGTTAGCCTGGGGAGAACTTGCTGAGAAGACGGCGAGAGAGGGCTTAGAAAAAAAATGCTTTTTTCCTGCATTGGATTGATGCCGGGAGTCGCCAGAGCTGATAGCCATTAATATTTCACCAGAGAACCCAGCATAATAAAAATGCATTTACAGGCAACTTCATTACTTTAGAGGCTAACCGCTAAGGCAATGAAGGGGCTAAACACCAATGTCTGGTTTATATTTGATAATATTTGGCCCTTGGTGGGTGTTTAGGCCTTGAGGGGGGGGGAGGTTGTGGGTTTTTGGGTTCATCACCTTTATTACCACTAAGGTAAGGAAGGGGTTAACTCCACCCACAACCCACACATAAGGCCTAAACATCCATTCTTGGGGCTACTACCCCCTTCACCCAATCCCTCTACCAGCAATAAACAAAAATAAATACAACAACCTTACTATCCACCCCTTCTGCCCCCAACAACCCCCTACAACACATACAGTACATTAATGGCAAAATAACTATTATCCAGATATGGATAACAGCTCATTTGCCCATTATAAAATCAAACATTAGACAGCCAGCATAAATAAAGTAAATAAAACTTTCTACTTACCACTGCCATCATGAAGGGCATTCTCAGCATACTGCAGGTCCATGTCCTCCGTAGCCAGCAATGATATATTAAAAAATACAATCTAATGGCCCCTAACCCTTTAATCACCTTTAATCACCTTAGCGATTAATAACCACAGTAGTAATTAAGGGGTTACCAACCCTCCCCTGCTACCCACCTGGGAGGCCCTCTACCCATTGATTGATACAATGATACTGTATATCATACCCATATAATATGGGCATGATAAGCCACTGTAGCAGTCAATGGTCAGCCTAATAAAAATCATTAAGGCCCAAAGTAAACAATAATAAAAGAAATATACAAGCACCTAAACACCTCAACAATAAAAGAATTAAAAAGCCTAATAGTACAAATGAATCAAAATGATCTTTCAGCTAAACAGCAAAACAAAAAAAATATGTTATTTCAAAACATAAGAATTAAATTAAATAAACACCTATCAAACCAATTAAAGAAATAAAACCAGTAGCCAACAAATTAATGAAATAAATAAAACTACTAGCCAACCAGTCAATTAAATAAATAAAAGCACTAGCCAACAAAACTATAAATTAATTTAAACCACCAGTTAACAAACAATTCATTAATTTAAAATGCTAATCAATCCTAAAATGTACTAAAAACAAGTCAGCCAAATTCCAAACAATTTAATCCAAACAATAAACAGAAATAGAATAAATAACAATCAATTGTAAACAAGCATTTACCAAAAAATGAATTGTCTGTCACTGTTTTTATCTGTACCCTAAAGGGGCACAGATTAATATATTAGCAGTCAATGGGCAATCACGAACATAAAAATAAATAAATACAAAAAATAAACCTGAAAAAGATATTTACATACATTCAATATTTTGCTTAACTTTAGAAGTCTTCACCCTTGAAATCCCGGCATATCTGCAAGCTCTCGACCGGCGACATTATCACCCGCAATCCGTCTCCATCCTCCTTGAAGAACAGCATCAGGTAAAAAAAAATCTTCTTTCTTTGATCTTCTGTCACCTTCTTCTATATTCATCTGTCATTATTTTCTTATATTCTTTAATCTTCTTTCTTCTTTATTTCAATCCAAAGTACCACAACAGATGTTGTCTTGTCCTCTTCTTGAGCTAAAATGAGATGGAACAGGCCTTATATAAGGCCTGTGACATCACATTTTAGGGTCAGATGGTACAGCTCCAATCCGATTGGACGCTGTATCATGTGCTGCCTCTTTTTTTGTAAGGATGTGACGTCATCTCCAAGGGTGGTACGTCACATCCTTAAAACCACATGTCTCATATCACATGTTATTACAACCAATGGGATTGAAGACAATCCCATTGGTTCATGTACCATGTGATATATTACATTAGTTTAAATTATGTGACATAATCACATAAAGTGTCTAAATCTTACTACAGCTGTACATAGCCACAGAACTTGCTCATTTTTAAAAGAACAATTTTAAAACCATGATTCTATGTTGTGTTCCCTACCAAACCATGTAGTATATCTTTTTTTATTTTTTTTTAGAAAATGTAAATTTTTTAAATAGTGTTAGTTCCATGCTCGTGTTTGGTCAAGTGACCTTCCTAATGTAATTAGTATGCATGAAAATAGGGACTTTGCAAAGTAGTGTGTAATGGGGGTATTCACATTTTTTCTGGATGAGCCATATTACACACAATAATAATAACATGTCTACTTTTAGAAAATATATTATTTACTGTACATTTCTTTCTTGTTTAGTTAAAGTTTTAAATGAGAAGAGTGTGGTTGATCCCAAAGTAGCACCAGACAGATTTAAACGTACCAGTATTTTCTTATGTAATTACCATAACTTATTAGAGGAATCTTGGAATGGTCCCTTTGAACTTTTATGTCATGTATTGTGACAGATAAAATTTTCATTGTATTTGATTCTTCTGCACTATAATGTGCATATGACGTCTTGTGAAATAGTAGTATTCAAACACATTGTACCTATATATAAATGTATATGCAACATGTGTTTATACAGTAGAGTTGATTTTCACAAGAACACCCCAAGAACAATTTAAGTCCAACAAATATAGAATTACTGCACCTGTGATTGATGGGGGCTTTGCCATTTATCAAGCAATAGTATCCATACATTTAAAATAGTTTTTAGTGAGTTGGACTCCACCTTCAAAATTGATTAATTTAATATTAAAATTGGATAGATTGCATTCGGTTGGCAGTACAGTAGCTTAGGTTTAATCCCTTTACTGCCAATGAAAGAGTTAATAAAAACTGAAATGTTTCTTTCACAAAAATCACAGACAGCTGGTAGTGGAATTGTTACAATTTGTGCTTCCATATGGCTGCTTAAGTATTACACAGTGCATACAGTCTCATATATGCAAATGTGTAAGCAAGAAAACATCTGGGTTCCTTTCTGCTTCTAAGCTAACCACTAAAGATGTTTCATACAAATACTAATGAATCATAGTGCATCATTCTTTGCTACAGAATCATAATGGTAACTTGGCCATGTTTTATATGGAATAATGACAAAATGGAACAGTTTAAAAAATAATTCCTACACTCATTTTTCACATTCATATGAAGAAGATAAAGTGGAGAAAGAACATGATATTTTAATAATTGAACACAGAAAAAAGATAGTCCCAATATCCCATAACAAAGGAATTCCCATTTGTTTTAATCTCTTTGCTGTCTCCTGTAATAATGTATCATATTTTTCAAAGTCACTGAAAAAGGCATTGAAGTGACATAAAAATTATGCAGTTTCTGAATGGTGAGCATTTAAACATTAAAGTTTATGGGCATAGAGCTGTGAAACACACAATGGGCCTCATGCAGAGAGCAGCGCTATTCAGAATTGGAGAGGGGGAAATTTTTTAGCTTTATTGGAGAGTTTTTATCTCCATATGCAGAAAGGGCATAAAACTGCCTTTCTGCATATGGAGAGTTTCAACCAGCGCTATAAGCGCTGTTGAAACTAGTGGGGAAAAAATCGGGTTTTTTGTTTTTTCCCCTCCACCGGCCGCAGAGCGCCAGCTGCTTGGTGGAGAGGAAAAATGTTGAAAATCGCGCCATTTTTTTGGCGCGAACAGCCACTAGATGGCGATCGCGGCTCTCTGCATACGGCAGAAAAAAAAACTGGAGAGATTAGAAACTCTCCAGCCGCGCGGCGAATTTCAAGGGGAAAAAAAAAAATGGCGCTTTTTTTTAAACTTGCCTTTTCCGGCGGTTTAAAGCTCCATTTTCGCCGGCAAATGGCGAGATTCCTTTTTGCGCTGCTCTCTGCATGAGGCCCAATATGAGCAAACTTCAATATTTAATTGATTTTGGCCAACAGTTATTTTGCATAAACTAATTTTCATTTTTCTCTATTGTAATATTTATGCCAACTTCATATATCCTAAAATTCACTAATCTTACGAAGCTTACTGTGTTTTGTAAAACTACACTACATACATAACATTTTAAGATAAGATACATAAGATACTGTAAATGCAAAGGTTTATTTACTTTTGCTTCATTTCTAAGCAAAATTTTGCTTAATCGAATTTTTGCATAAATATACACATTTTTGCTTTTGCTGATCCAAATTTGCACCTTATCTACATCATTAAGGGTGCTGGACAGGACAGTAACACTGTTATACACACACACACACACACACACACACACACACACACACACACACACACACACACACACACACACACACACACACACACACACACACACACACACACACACATTATTTATGTATTGATTGATTTATATATTTATTATTGCTTCATATATAATAAATAAAACCACTAGGCATTCATTTAAAGAAATAAAACCTCTAAGCATTCAATTAAATACATCACACCACTAGCCAAAGAATACATTTAATATATAAAAGCAGTAACCAACACAACAATTAATTAATACAACCACTAGACAACACATCAATTAAAACCAGTAGCCAAAAAAATACATCATTGAAAAATACATAATTATATAAAAACGCTAAACAATCTGATTTTTTTTTAAAAACAAGCCATCACAATTCAAAACAATTTAATCTAAACAATAAACAGAAATAGAGAATATAACAGTCAATAGAAGAAAGGCATTTGGCAAAAATGCATTGGCTACCACTGTATTCATCTCTACCCTAAACGGGTACAGATTAATACATTAGCAGTCAATGGGCATTGAAAAACATAAAAAAAAGAAAAATCCAATAAAAAAAAACACTTTAATGATGTATTTTTTTTGGCTACTAGTTTTAATTGATGTGTTGCCTAGTGGTTGTATTAATTAATTGTTATGTTGGTTACTGCTATTATGTATTAAATGTATTGTTTGGCTAGTGGTGTTATTTATTTAATTGAATGCCTAGGGTTTTTATTTATTTAATTGATTAGCTAGTGGTTTTATTTATGTAATTCATTGGATGGCTAGTGGTTTTAATTTTTTATTTTGGGGGTTTACGTTCTTGTTGTATATGATTGATAATTGTGTATTTTGGACATTCGTACTTTTGTATTAGGCCAAGGCTCCGCTGCACGCGCCCGCATGGCCGCCCTGCTTGCCGGCGGCGCGTGCAATTCACTGCACCTTGATCTGCGGTCTGCAGTGAAATTTTTCCGGTGCGGGAGGGCATGGCCAAAATGGGTGAGGGGCGGGACCATCACACAGACACAAACACAGCGCAGCACTGCAGATAGCCACCCCCCACACACACACTCAGACACACACTCAGACACACAAATACACACGGGGAAATCGGAACGGGGTGAATTGGAGCAAGGGGGAAAATCGGAACGGGGGGGAAATCGGAACGGGGGGGAAATCGGAGGGAGGGGTTCATTGGAGGAGAGGGGGGGGAAATCGGAACCGGGGTGGAGGATCGGAGCAGGGGGGGGGGAAATCGGAATGGCTGCTGGGATCCAATCCGTGATTGGTTCCTTTGCGTGCCACGTGAACGTGACGCGGCACTCGCCGAAACCACAAGCTCCTTGCAGCTCCGGCTGGCTGACGCGTTACAGCACGCAGTCAGCCATGCCGGATGGAGCCAGCGTGGACCTCCAGACTGGCGCTAAGGGGCTGGTGGTGCACACGGTCGCGCGTGCCGCCGGACGCAGCGGGACCCAAGCCTCAGGGTGACCATTGACTGCTATAGTTGCTTATCATGCCCATATTATATGGGTATGATATACTACTATGCCAATCAATGGGTACAGGGTGGGTATAGTGGGTCCAGGGTGGGTGTTTAAGCCTCCCGGGGTGGATAGCAGGGGACGGTGGATTAACCCCTTAATTACTATAGCAGTTATTATCTGCTAAGGTGATTAAGGGGCTACGGGGCCATCAGATTGTATTTTTTATGTATTCTTTCTTGCAATGGAGGACATGGCCTTGCAGTATGCTGATGAGGGCGCCCTTCATAATGGCAGGGGTAAGTGGAACGGTTTTATTTACTTTATTTATGCTTCCTGGCTAATGTTTTGTTTAATTATGGGCAAATTCTCAATTATCCATATCTGGATAATTGTTATTTTGCACATTACTGTTTGTATGTGTTTGGGGGGGGGGCTGGAGGTGTATTTATTGAAATGGAGGCCATCTTTATTTATTTTTACATCACAAATTGTAACACAGGCCAGCGGGGACCCACAGGGACCACCCGTGAGGACCACATGGGGACCCCACTGGCCTATGTTATTAATTGTGTGTTAAAATAAATAAATAATGGTTTTATGTGGGGCACAGGGGGTGGGTTGTGTATTGATGCTTACTACTGTCATTGTTTGCAAATGCATGAAGATAAGAGCAAATATGGGTCGTGGATAACGAGAGTTTATTGTAATAAACTGAATGATCATACAGGAGTATCAACCAGAGACTCTGCAAGGGGAGGGCCCTTGCAGCCTTTTTATACACATATGAGTTTCTTTGTCTAAAATAAGTTGCTAGATAGAATACAATATCTCCTCCCTATTCTAAACCAAGCATTATAAAGGTCACTAAAAATAAGTAAAAACTGGGTTAAAACATCTTAATACAATGAACAAGGTATATTAGGATACATTTTTATCTCTTAGTCTGAATATGCTGCAGAATACATGCTTCCCCCTCATTTCTGGGCATTGAGCCATAGGCCGAGTTTGTCCTTGAGTCTCCTGGTAGCCAACCTGATACACTCGCAACATACACATTCTTTCACACACAAATGATTGCAGGAACACAGCATGAAACACAAGACAGATTCTTGTGAAGACAAAGACAGACAAAATTGATTCTGCATACCAACAACAACCTCATCTCCACAGACTCCCCCCCCCCCCCCCCAGTCCATTTCATCCATATGTCATCCATTTCTACAGTATGTTCATTTCAACAATATTAGATTAACAGTGCACAGGGGGTGAGTTGTGTATTGGTGCTTACTACATATTATAATATAAATTTTAAGACTAGTGTAGACGAGCAGGGGGTCACCGGAGAAGAACCTTGTTGATTTCATGTCCGGGGACCCCCCGCTTCCCGAGATACAGGCTCCGTTATGGGGTGCCGGTATCTCCAATGCATGTAAATGTCCCACGTCACGTGACCGGGACATTTAAATGCATAAGAGATACCAGCACCCCATAACAATTTTTTTAAACTACTGTATTAGCAAAGGCTTGGCTGCTTTAATTGTTTTGGAAATTTTAGAAGCTGAATTTCTTAGGGCCTCTGAATGGGAAAGTGTTTGTTAATCATATGTTCTCATTAAAAAAGGAAAAGAAAGCTGCGTTAACCACTAAACTTGATTAATGTGAAGTGTTATATATAAATAATTATGACTAAAGTATACACTCATGTAAAAGATAAATACACCAATAGCTATTATGTAGTGAGATATCCCATTTATAAGGGAAATACTCAAGTCCCACTGCTGGAATCCAGGGAGAAAGTTCCACGTCCCTCCGAAAACAAGTTGCAGAAAAAAGAGATGTCCTCGAGCGCGTAGACTCAGGTAATGGTTCCAGACATAGGAGAAAAAAAAAGTGTGTGTGCCGAGCTCGCGCATTTTAAGTGAAACTTCATTGTCTTTTGTCACTGTTTTGCAATAGAAATTGTATTTGTGATGGTGATGTTTTAAAAAAAGAATCAAAACACAATTTCAGTGCCAAAACGCAAAGAAGTTTGACTTAGAATGCATGTTTTAGCTATTTGCACTTCTATATTTATAGTAACTCTGAATTCCTCGTGTGTTTCCGTCACTCAGTGTGTGTGTGTGCGCAAGTCAGTGTGTGCGCGTCATTTGGGCTGTGTGTGTGCTCGTCAGTCGGGGTGTGTGTGTGTGCACGTCCATCGGGGTGTGTACGTCATCAGTGTGCATCTGTGTACCACTGTGTGTGTGTCAGTGTGCGTTTTGCAGGTTCTCCCAGCACTATCGCCACCCCCCCCCCCCCCCCGGCGGTGCTGCTTCAGGGTCACAATGTGTTGAGCGCTCTCCCCTCCCTCCAGCGGGGACACGGCGCGCTGAGCGCTCTCCTTCCGGTGGCGCTGTTGTGGCAGGGACACAGCGCGCTGAAGCACTCCCCCACTCCTCCTGGCAGTGCTGCTGTGGCAGAGACACGGCACATTGAGCGCTCTCTCCCCCCCTCGGTGTGAGCATGCACAGTAGGACATAGAGCTGTGACCTCGATGTAGTCTGAGTTTCCCGGGAAATCAGACCATTGAAATAATAGAAAGTGAACGGGAGCTCAGACTGCAGCAGAGGGGCCAAAGGGCTGTTCTATAGTGTGCAGGCAGTGTGCGCGCGCGTGCCTGTGCGAAGGCACGTGCACGTGCCGCACACGTTTTGTGAGTATACTGTGCGCGACTGTATGTGTGTGTATGTATGTATGTATGTATGTATGTGTATGAATATGTGTGTGTGTGTATGTGTGTGTTTTTTCAAATAAAGAAATAAATCCTGTAATAATTTTTTTAATAACATTGTATATACATACATACACACACACACACACATACACATATACACACACATTATTAAATTTTCAGTGGAGGTAGTGGCGCAAATTCTTTCTTTTTTTCATCTTCCCCCTGTCAGCCGGTTCCACTCTCCTTGCCGTGCGCGTGCGCTGCACCATTATAGAAAGGCTGACTAACGTCAGCCAACTATAAATGCTGTGTGCGCGCACGGCGTAGCAAGCACAGGCACTATAGAATGGGCCATAGAAGAAGAAGAGGAGAGATCAGAGCACAACCCTACCCTCCTAACAGCTGTTGACCAGCGACTCCCCCGGTGGGCACCCATGCAAGCTCAGTGTCCGAAGACCTGTGGTATTCTCTGCTCTGGTCGTCGCTATCTTTGGATTCCTGCGAATGCACGGCTCC
Organism: Ascaphus truei; assembly: GCF_040206685.1. Lineage (NCBI taxonomy): Eukaryota > Metazoa > Chordata > Amphibia > Anura > Ascaphidae > Ascaphus > Ascaphus truei. The sequence continues at coordinate 388,307,495 of NC_134484.1, read as the reverse complement.
CCGTCTGAAGAAGTGTGATACATCTCGGATAGGCTGCCTTTTCACCTTAAGAGGCATTTTTTTCTTCAGGTTTCAGAGTGAGTTTTTTCTTCAGGTTTCAGAGTGAGTGATTAAGTGGAAAAGTCATTGTTATCAACTAGGAGTCTGGGAGTATACATTTATACATAGATCTGAGACATTACCAACTAAACAATGTGTAAGTGTCTTACATTTATCTAGTGGACACTTGGTCATTTATTACCCGTGTTATCTGTTTATTTTTCTATGTCAACGCACTGGAGGACATCTCTTTTTTCTGCAATGTATTCTCATTACCCTATCCCATTCTATCCTTATCAAAGAACCATTAAAGATAAGGGAAGGCGGGAGAAGGAACTCTGATTGTACAAGCACTAGCTGATCACATAAGAGGGCCTGAGTAAATCACACCCATCCTAAGTGTAACTGTAAAGCATTTTTTCAAGTACTTTTGTGTCAGATATGGGTTAAAAAAAATGTATCAGTCACCCAGATGTAGGGTGACCAGATTTCCCGGTTTAGTCAGGACAGTCCTGTTTTTAGAGCACTGTCTCAATTTTTTGGGTGCTGTTTCGGTTTCTTTAGCCCGTTAGCAGCGCAGACGCGGTCAGCACTTGCCGACTGCGTATGCACGATCGGTACTTGCCACTGCGCATGGAAGATCGGTACTTGTCGACTGCTAGTGCGCATGTGCGATCGGCAAGTGCCAAAATGTGGCCGTGCTGAGTGATCTCCCTATTTACTGTTGTTATTTTAATTCTGTTTAATACATTTTGAATAAATATTGCATGATATGTTTATTAGCTTGCAATGTGTAATTTCAATAGAAGTGTTATTTTAGAAGTGGAACATTTTATAGAATACGCTGAGAACTCAACATTTTATTGTTACTTGGTGTCTTCTCAAATAGTGTGATTTGGCATGTACAGTACAATACCGCAGCTACTAGAATCCGTGGGTACACAATAAGAAGAGACGTGAGACTTTTAAAGCTGTGTACACACTATGACATCTATTGAAAAACTCTGTTGTTGGTCAGTTAAAAAGGTATTTGAATGCAATACCAATGCATCTAGCATTTTAAGCTAAAATACAAATACAACTATTATTTTCTGTTAAATACCTTGCTTTCAAAGAATAGGACAGCATTACAAACTGTGCTGTGGAATTTTAAAGCAGAGATGTACTTTTTCTAAAAGTAGAGTATACAGTAAATAGAAATGTCCAATTAACCTCTTTAATTCCAAAAAATCCTGGAATACTGTACACACAAATGGTTCAAATATTTTATACTTGTCTACACAACAAACGTTTAGCTCCATTCATCCTACTGATTTCCCACACCCGATTTTCCATTAGAGAATTTCCCCCTACTACCGAGTAAACATTTTCTTTTGTGCTGAGAGTCCCTATGGTAAACTGAGGAAATGATTATGAGGTTTTGAGTTTTGTAGTTTCTCATGCTCCTCTTCATTTAAACACTACATTTCAACCTCTGCATTAAATAAAAAGAATTGGGAACAAATTGTAGATTTGAAAAAATAAAACACATTTTTGTTTTTACCTACAGTATTTTCTCTTGTTTTAGCAAATGGCAAAATAAATGTACTGTATTTGTAAATTATGTGACATAAAAAGATGTGTAAAATAATATGCTTGCTTCATAATTTAGTCTTGAGTTAATCTAACATTCACAAATACATGTCATGGATTTCAATGCAAATACAGTACTTTAATTGCACAGTTTATAAGGAAAATTCAAATTGGTCTAATATGGACCTAAAGGTTATTTCTGGTGATGACTGAAAACATTCAAATACAAGCTCAGTTACTTGATCTTTTTTAGTTAATATTATGGAGCATGATCTCATCAATCTTACCTCTTACATAGAGATGGGTGAATTCTTTTGGATGATTTGGATCTGCAGTGGATTGGCCAGTTCCTTTGGTCCGCGGATTTCAGCAGATCAATCGAAAAAAGGGAGATTCGCCCATCTCTTGTGCCACCTCTGCTGCTCTAGGATTACACAGTTCTAACTGCGGTTCGACAAGCAAGCACTGTTATTATTTGCAGACGAATATTCTTGGTACTATCTGGATGATATACATGTTCATCTTATTAGACCAGGTCTCTCTCATCTCTGCTCTTGATGACCCCAGATTCTGCAGAAATGTTATTCTATTTTTAAAGGAGAAATGATCTCCCAGGAAGGATAATATGGCTTATCTCAGCATGATTTCTGGCGAACCATACAATCATCACAATGTCACTAAGATGCTTCACATGCTCATCTTGACTGATTGTGCAAAATAACTTCTTCAATACTGCCATGAGAAATAGTACTCTAGGAGACCCTTTGAACATGCAATATACTGTATTTACCTTTTTAAGGGGGGGATTAGTGCTTTAATACTTTATTGTATTTATTGATTGATTTTTTTTCCAAAGTCATGACTTGCTCAACAATGCCTAATGCCAAAAATATATTTACTCATGTTCAGCGAACAACTGATACATACTGTATGTTTGGCTTTGATGTTAAAACAAAATAAATCATGTATTTTGTCTCACCATGGTCGCAGCTGTCAGTGGCTGCCATTGCAAAGCCTTCCATTTCAAATGTTTTTTTCCCCCAAGATATTTTTGGGGTCAGAATTTTATTTAACATTGGCAACGTTTTATTACTTTTATTACTGATACATATTCACCTAATCCAGGGCTATAAGCAAAATCTATATAAAATAACAAATTATTATATTTATAAGAACAAAATACTGTATGTTCATCTCAAATATAAGATATTTGATATACACAGGAGATATTTATTCTATCCTTTTAGTTTCCAAAAGGGCTAAAGTAATAGGAGAAAAACACATTTTAATATAGGGTCTCCACTAATTATATATATATATATATATATATATATATATATATATATATATATATATATATATATGGAAAAAAGGAAAGAGAAAGAAACAGGCGCACACCTAGTGCATTATCATAATAAAAATTGTATTAAAGGAACATAAAATCTATCAAATGCCCACTCACAAAAGTACAGCAATCAATAGCATGTATGAGATAGGCTCTCATGTGCCAACAGCTCGATCATCAGCGTCTGGCTCAGGTCAATGGCGTCGTCACGTGACCCTCCTTCGTGCAGCCGAAACCGGAAACGCGTGGTTAGATTGCGGCCGCCATTTGCCCACGAACATTGTTGATGCTCGCAGACAGATTTTAGCTCTCGTGTGTGTCTTCACGGCTGTTTTACAACCATACAAAGGACTTTCACGGCATTGTTTCCTGGAGGGATCTCTCTCGCTGAACACTGAATGCGAGGTGTTCCGTTTCCGGTTTCGGTTGCACGAAGGAGGGTCACGTGATGACGCCATTGACCTGAGCCGGACGCTGATGATCGAGCTGTTGGCACATGAGAGCCTATCTCATACATGCTATTGATTGCTGTACTTTTGTGAGTGGGCATTTGATAGATTTTATGTTCCTTTAATACAATTTTTATTATGATAATACACTAGGTGTGCGCCTGTTTCTTTCTCTTTCCTTTTTTCCAGATATGATTAGGGACTGGTGATCCCTTTGAAATGGGCTGCAGGTACCTGGAGTTATTGCCATTGGAACAGGACTTTGTTATTAAAGGTTTTTTCATTTTTTATTTTTCATTTTTTGGTACTTTTTTCATTTTTTAACACATTAAATATTTTTAGATTCATATACATGTACTTTTTATAGTGATCCATTGTTTAGAGATTGCATCAAATATTGTATTATTTTATTGTCTGTATCAATGTGTATTAGCCAATATCTAGCCGCCCCACTAAACACATTCATGATTATCAATTGGTTCTTCTACTATTCACTGTAGTCAGGATATTGTAGAGGCGCCACTTAATTTTTTGCTTGTTTTGAGATATATATATATATATATATATATTTGTTGCAGGTAAAAAGATAGGCCTTAACATATAGAAAAACTAAAAGAACGATTCCTGCGCTCCTACCAATTAGGCTAAAATAAAATAATAACAGTGGTCATTATGCCCCTCCTGGGGTTCATGTGGGGTTCCCAGGAATGTTCGCTGACACACTATTTTCACTCAGAAGTGACGCTTTTTCATATGTGCTAGCTAGAGGCCAGTACACAGTTTCCCCTCTCTCTGAAATTTGCCTTGTCGGTCCCGCTACTCTGAGAGGTAAAATCCTTCCTTCAGATTTAGAATCTCTTTCTATAGAGGCCGTCCTTGCTTTTGGTTCCCCTGATTTCTCTGCCCAAGCAACCCCTTCAGGGATCTGCGTATCTGTTGTCACCCCCTTAGTACAGTCTGAGACCACCCTGCCTATATTACAAGTCCTGGTGTTTAAATCTGAGCTATTTAGTTTTCCTGCCCTTGCTAAACCTCAGTCCCTCAGCACTGCATCTAAATGTGCTCCAGCAACCGTTGGGTTACTCGGAGTAAAAATTAAAACTCCTGTCTTAAAGGGTACTTTCTCACACATGTCCAGCAAACCTAGAACCTCAGTGATTGATTCTAAGTCACTTGTCACTATATCTGATTTTCTCACTAGTCAAACCCTGACAAACTCACCACTGGCTAGGAGTCCCGTTATCAGAATTTTTGCACTAGTAAACACACCTATATATGTTTTTGTCATGACAAGCACCCCTGTTGTTAGGTCCCTTGCAGCTTTGGATAAGACTCCTTTTACTTCTAAGGTTTCTGCTATTAATAGTTTCCATGGTTCCAACTTGCCGCTTGTTGTTTCTTTAACTCCCATCATTACTCCCCCATTATCCGTCACTGACTCTCAGGCACCAGCTCTTGACGCTAGTTCTCCTATCAGTACCCCTGCATTGCTAGATGTTTCTGTTATGGATTCCGAGCCTCCAGCTCCGGAGTCGATTTCCGTACTCGGTGCTGCTTTTGTAGTCTCTCAGGTCCCTGTCACTGAAGTACAGACTTCAGCTTCTGATGCTAGCTCCCATCCCCCTCCACTACCCTTGCTCTGCCTGATTCTCAAGTTCCTGATATTAAAGCCCCAAAGCCTATTCCTACTCCCCAGACAATACCATCTCCCACTGAGGGCTCTACAGTATTTGGGAGCTCCACTGCTGATTGCTTCTTTGCCTCTGCGAAACCATGGTTTTCCCCCTCGGAACCTTCTGTTACCCCTGTCATTTCCTTTGTGTTGGAAATACTCTGTACGTATCCCAAGATTTCGATCTCTATGTCTGGTTTACTGCTTGCCTTGTCACCTTCCATACCAATACATGGAAATGCTCCCACCCACCCTATACCCTTGCTGACCACTACCTGGGAGACCTCTGGGAGGAGAAAACCCCCTCAAATTCCTACATGCAGAGAGGTCAGCCAAGACTTTGTCTGTCCCGAAGGTCGCCCTGGTATATTCAATCAACTATCAATGCCGCTTATCCTGAACTCTGGTCCAATTACTAAAGACTGGGCTCCCAGTGGGGGTTCTTCTGACGTTTCTGCTCCGGAAACCCCTGGTTCTTCACAGCCCTGGATTCCCAAGCCATTTCACGTGGCGAGCCATGTACCAATGTTGTCTCTACCACCACTCTCATATCCTAGAACAGTACTCACCAAAGAACTGCTCTTTTACGGATCCCCTTTCTGCCTAAAAAACTTTAGGAACAACTCAAGGTCCCCGAGACCCATGGATGTCCCTGTCTGGCCACAGTTCACACTGGGGGGTGGAGGTACGCAAAGGAGTGCCCACGAGTCTCTGGACCATGACTCCAATCCCAATCCTAGACAGTTCAGGAACAATTCCATGTCCCCCAACTCTAGGAATGGTCTTATTCACCCAGAGGTCTCACGTGAAGGGGGGTGGGGTACTGTAACGGATCCGCACCTTAGTTTACTGTTTGCCTTGCCTTACAGACCTGTGCAGCCCTGGAACACTGCTCCTGATATTTACTGCAGCTCCACCTTGGGTTCACTCATTAAAGCAATGCTGTCATACGCCCCTTCTGATATTGGTTCACTGACCTTTAAAGACACCTTTCCCACAATGCTCCCCTGCCGAGCATAGTCCTTCCTGGATGTCACAAGTGTTCTGCCACAAGCCCTTGGCTTGTCTGTGTATGTATTAACCTCTCTAGTTGTTATTCCCTAGTTCCTGAGGCCTGTTGCTGGTCTTCATGCAGGGGCATGTATTTCCTGATTATCCTGTGTTTTCTGAGGCCGGCTGCTAGTCTCACGCAGCGGCCTGTTCCTGTCTCATGTGCTGAAGCGGAGGTCTCTCCAGTGTTGACTTCAGCTCCCTGTTTCCTGAGGCCTGCTGTCCTTAAACAACAAAGCCTATCTACTAGTTCCTGGGGCCTGCTGCTCATTCTCCATAGCAGAGGCCGTCTCCTGGTTCCTGTGCTGAAGCGTAGCAAATCCTGTGTATACTTCAGCTCCCTGTTTCCTGTGGTCTGCTGCCCTACCCTTAGCAGTGGCCAGTCTACGAGTCCTGAGGTCTGTAGATCTCTCTCTCCTTGCACAGGCCCACTCTTGACTCTTGCGCTGAAGCACTGGTTTACCAGTGCTGCCTGGCGGTGTGCCCACTCCGGTCTGCCTATCCCTTCCTGAGACCAGTACCATGGGCCATGGTCACCGCACGCGCAGAACCCACGCCCGCGCTCACGCTCCTAAGCTGAAACGGGGAACTTCTGATTACCTGTTGCCGAATTCTTGCTTGAATAACGTTTACCCTGATCTCTCCAGTCCTGACCATGGCTTGTCCACTGATGATGCTACCTTCTCCTGTCCCGACCCTGCTACGTACAACTACGAACTGCGCAATCCAGATCAGCCTGCGCGGTCTAAGGTCGGTGCTTATACAACCCCACCTCAGCCACGCGGTCCGACCCAGGTTTGTGGCGAGCACAACCGTGACACTGTAAAGTGAAGCGCCGTCCAATCAACTTCGCTGAATTTGGCTGAATCTAAGCAGACAATATATCCCTAAACACTTCAGAATTCATCCGGCTGCTTCTGTCTTCTGTCACATTATCAATAAACACTAGTGACCCAGTGCCATTGTAGGCCATGCATGCCCATGCCATCACACTGCCTCCACCGTGTTTTACAGATGTCGTATGCTTCGGATCATGAGCCGTTTCAAGCCTTCTCCATACTTTTTTCTTCCCATCATTCTGGTACAGGTTGAACTTAGTTTCATCTGTCCAACGAATGCTGTTCCATAACTGGGCTGGATTTTTTAGATATTGTTTGGCAAAGTCTAATCTGGCCTTTCTATTCTTGAGGGTTATGAATGTTGTGCACCTTGTGGTGAACCCTCTCTATTTGCTCTCGTGAAATATTCTCTTTATGGTAGACTTGGATAATGCTATGCCTACGTCCTGGAGAGTGTTCTTCCCTTGGATAGGATGTTGTGAAGGGTTTTTTCTTTACCATGGAAAGGATCCTACGATCATCCACCACTGTTGATGCGTTCTTTTTTCTCAGAATTTATCAAACTGTTCATTTGGCCACTCCTAATGTTCCTGCTATCTCTCTGATGGATTTTCTTTTTTTTTGCAGCTTAAGGATGCCCAGTTTCACTTGCATTGAGAGTTCCTTTGACCGCATGTTGTGGATTCACAGCAACAGCTTCCAAATGCGAATGCCACACCTGGAATCAACTCCAGACCTTTTACCTGCTTAACTGATGATGAAATAACGAAGGAATAGCCCACACCTGTCCATGAAACAGCTTTAGAGTCAATTGTCCAATTACTTTTGGGCCCTTGAACAAGAGGGGGCTACATATTAAAGAGATGTAATTCCTAAACCATTCCTCCAATTTGGATGTGAATACGCTCAAATTAAAGCTGATAGACTGCACTTTAAGCCCAAATTCATTATTTAACTGTAACTTTAATTTATTTGAGTACAAAGCCGAACTAATAAAACTTGTATCAGTGTCCAATTATTTCCGGACCTAACTGTACATATATACACTTCTGTAATTAAGAGCATCTTCCAGTGCTATGGCTTGAGCTAACACCAATCATCCGCTGCGGAGGTCACACACATGTTTGTTGATATAAGCCTCTAATTGTCAATATTGGGAACCCCGTGGACTTCAACTACGGCCCTATACCACCAGAGACGGCCCCATTCTGTGGAATTTTTCAACAGAAACATGCACCGTTACTGGACCGATACTACACTTTGAAACGGGGACGTCACCTCTACAGAGATACAGCTCAGAAATGCAAGATTGTACTGTCCTCTTGTGAGTGCAGGTCCTAGAGACTGTCTTTTTTAACCTTATTAAATTGTGTCAGAGTTACACTATGGAGCCTGCGCTTCTTTTTCTTATTTTTTAATCATATAGATATATAAATAAATACGTTTGTGTGTGTGTGTGTGTGTGTGTATGTGTATATATATATGTATATATGTGTTTGTGTGTGTATATATATACTGTATATATTATATATTGCTTGAATTGAAGGAGAGGAGAACTCTCAAAAGCTTGTCCTATGACATAAATTGTTAGTCCAATCAAAAAAATGTATCACCTAATAATGAAGAACTCATTTATTCTGCACTATCGCAACTGGACTAACACGGCTATTTTCTGCATATATATATATATATATACACACAGTGGTTGACAAATCACCAAAAAATCTACTCGCCACACAAAAAAATCTACTCGCCACCTAGTACCAAACGTGTGCTGCTTGGGCCAATATTTACTCGCCCGGGGGTTAAATCCACTCGCCCGGGGCGAGCAAATGTATAGGTTTGTCGAACACTGCATATACATAAACATATATACACATATATATATATATATATATATATATATATATATATATATATATATATACACACATATACATATACATATAGACACATGGCTTGACATCGTACCCAAAAAGCTACTTGCCAAACCAAAGCTACTCACCACCTGACCCTGCCCCCAAAAATAGAAGAGAGAATCTCACTATATATATATATTATAAAGGGATTGGGGCACACACTTAAATAGTTCAGTATGTACCAGACTACTGGAGAGGGTGCTGCTATCAGAGTACCTATAATTTACTGTACAAAAATATCAGATGGATAGGCACACCAAATTCCTAGAATTCCCACTAAATTATCCAGATATGGATAATAGAGCACTGGCCCATTCTAAAATCAAACATTAGCCAGCCATCATAAATAAAGTAAATACAACTTTCTACTTATCCCTGACATCATGAAGGGCGCTCTTGTCAGCATACTTCAGGTCCATGTCCTCCATTGCCTGCAAGAGAACATGAAAAAATACTACTGGCCCCTAACCCCTTAATCACCTTAGCGATTAATAACCGCTGTAGTAATTAAGGGGTTAACCCAACGTCCCCCGCTACCAACCAGGGAGGCCTAACCACCAACCCTGTCCCTACTATACCCACCATCTACCCATTGATTGGCACAGTGGTTCCACATACCCAGATTATATTAGCATGATAAGCCACTATAGCACTAAATGGTCAACCTAATAATCATTAATGCCAAATGTACACAATAATAAAAGAAATACACAAGCACCTAAACACCCCAACAACAAAGAACTAAAAAGCCAAAAGTTTACATGAATAAAAAAATTCTATCACCAAAATAGCAAAAGAATTACAATTATGTTATTCCAAAACATAGGAATATAATTAAATAAACACCTATACAACCAATTAAATTAATAAAACCACTAACCAACAAATCAATTAAATAAATAAAACCACTAGCCAACAAAACTATAAATTAATTTAAACCACTAACCAACCCTAAAATGTACTAAAAACAAGCCATCCAAATTCCAAACAATTTAATCAAAACAATAAACAGAAATAGAAAAAATAACAATCAATTCAAAAGAAGCATTTGCCAAAAAATGCATTGTCTGTCACTGTATTTATCTGTACCGCCACAGATAAATACATTATCAGTCAGTGGGCAATCAAAAACATAAAAATAAATAAATACATAAAAAACCTGAAAAAAGACAATTACATACATTCAATATTCATCTTACCTTTAGAAGTCTTCACCCTCTGAATCCCGGCATATCAGGAAGCTCTCGATCCGTGACATCATCACCCGTAATCCGTTTCCATCCACCTTGAAGAACAGCATCAGGTAAAAAAAATCTTCTTTCTTCTATCTTCATCTGTAATTATTTTCTTCTTTTCTTTAATCTTTTATCTTCTTTCAATCCAAAACCCTATGGTAAATCTAAAACGGATGTTGCCACGTCGGAATCTTGATAGTATGATACCGCTAAAATGAGACGTACAGGCCTTACATAGGGCCTGTGAAGTCACATTTTAGGATCAGATGGCACAGCTCCAATCCAATTGGACGCAGTATGTGCCTGCCTCTTTTTTTTTTAAGGTTGTGACATCATCTCCAAGGGAGGTACGTCACATCCTTAAAACCACATGTCTCATATCACATGGTATTACAGCCAATGGGATTGAAGACAATCCCATTGGTTCCTGTACCATGTGATATGTCACATTAGTTAAAAAAAAGATGTGACATCACTTTAAGGGATGATGTAATCTGTTAACTGTAAACGGTTACCAAGAAATGAGCATGCCAGTTTCTCGCTTCAAGGCATGTTGGACCATATTACTAAGCAGTGCTATAACTTAAGACACTTACTGATGCCATAAAACATAGAGTGGCACAGATTAGGTAAATACAGCTCTTTAGTAACACACAAACCTCTTTTCCCTACTAAACCTTGTTTTTACTCCCTCTTCTTTTAAATTGTAAGATCCTTGGCGTCCTCCTTATCTACTGTACCAAAGAATGTTAATGTTGTAATTGTATTGTTATAAAATTCAATTGCACTGTGTCTGCAGAATATGATAGCATGTTACACTGTAAATAAATAATACAGCTTAACCCCGTTATAGCGCGGTCCTCGGGGTGGTACTGTGTCCGCCGGAGGGGGAAAGCTGAGAACTCTCCCAGTGCTCCCAGACCCGGTGGGGCAACGGCAACAGCACACAGCACTTACCCGGCATCTGGCAGCTCTTCTCCCTATCTCTGCTTCCTACTTCTGCTTCCGTCTTGTGAGAGCAAGCTCCCTTAAAGAGACAGTGTGTCTCTGTGTGTGTGTGTGTGTGTGTGTGTGTGTGTGTATTTGACTGTGTGAGACCATGTGTGTGTGCCAGTGTGTCAGTGTGTGTATGTGCAGTGTGCTGTGAGTGTGTGCAGTGTGCTATGAGTGTGTGCCGTGTGCTGTGAGTGTGTGCAGTGTGCTGTGAGCGTATGCAGTGTGCTGTGAATGTTTGCTGTGTGCAAAAAAGTGGATCACGCTATAATGGGATTGAGCTGTAGTTATAACATGGTAATAACATCAATTGGTAACAAAATAAATATTTTTATTTAAAAAGGCTATTAATTCATCACTTTGCATTTTTCTTTTGTTGTAACAAAGGAAGGAGAGGGATTACGTAATTCTGTATGATACATTTTATTGGACCAACAAGCAGATGATGTTAAAAGCTTTTGAATCTCTCTGGGTACTTCATTGGGTATGGCAGAATTTTTTTTGTAGACATTTTATGAATATTCTCTGTATGATCTCCATTCATTTCTTACTTTTCCCATCATGGATGCTGCATTTTATTGCATGATACAGTAATTAGTCGAGTGGGTAGAAAGAGATTTGAAATCAGCTAAAAAATGAATCTGTAGAATGATTTAAGTTTCAGCAAGATGACTAAGTAGCATAGCAGAAAAATAATTGTAGGGCTTAAATTACAAACACTATTGGCAATCAAAAAGTTATTATTACTCAAGAAAACAGATATGGGCATACAGATTTTCAACAAGAGCTGTAAATATTCATTGTCGTCGGTTTCTAGCGATAATTCCTTTTTCTTGGACATTACAATGTGTTCAGAAATCATAGACGTTTTTTGTCATCATACTGCTGTTAAGGGCCAGTGCCAATTTTATCAGCTAATAAAATGCTTTGTGAATCAGAAAGCAATTGAAAAAAGAAAGAACAATGGTAGTCTTATTGGATATACAGTAACTGTTTAAAATTAGGATGGATCCACATTTAAACTAGATAAAGGTGACAGAATTCTTTAATATATTTGACAACTTGTTTGTGCCTACAAAAAACCCATGATGATATTTAAAAATTGTACAATTAGATTGTAAGTTCTTTAGAACAGGGAATCCTTTTCCTAAATGTTACTTTTATGTCTAAAGCACTTCTTGTCATGATGTGTTATTTGTATTATTTGTTATTTATATGATTGGTACGTGTATTACTGCTGTGACGCGCTATGTACATAAATGTGCTAAAGTATATATATATATATATATATATATATATATATATATATATATATATATATATATATCATACATACATACAGTTCATACATACTATAATCATACAATTATACTGCAGTCCTTTTTTTCAGCATAAAATTTATCGAGCACTACCATATAGCATATTTTTGACTGAAGCATAATAAAATTTAACAGCCTTTCCCTCCTCCTCAGGGAGATATGGGTGTTATGGTGGTAACTGTAAGGCTCACAGTGGGCCTAATCCTATGTGCTTGGGGAGCCTGGGGCGGCTGGTGGCTGGTGCGTTGGTGGGATAGCCCCTCACGGGAATTGGTATACATATTTGGTATACCTCCAATAACCACAGTCACAAGAAGTATGTACAACCGATTTAATATGGTCCCTTAGTCTTCTAATAACACAACATACACAATACAGATTATGACAATACAGTAACAGTACTCCCCAAAGTACTGAGGGTGCCCTGGGCACCTAGAACCAGATGTCCACAGAACAGTCCCATCCAAATATATGTGAGGGCAGCGCTACCCTCCCGTGAAATGTTGGTGCACGTGGTGGTACCTTTCTGGCTACTCGAGTACACCAGGGGATTGTAGAGAGGCGGCAAGCGTTGTCCCATGATGTAGGGCCTCCAACACAATCCCCTTCTCGACTTACTTCCGGTAGTTCTGCAAGGTCGATTCCGCCAGGCCTGGGAATTCTCTGCTGCATTTCCGTCTGCTCCGCTGAGTCGTCTGTATACTAAGAGGGCAAATCCGTTACTATGGGCCGGCCCTAAAATACATCCACTACCATGTAGGGGAAAATACCTGGGGTCTAGGGAGAATGGTCTGGCCTAGTCCAGGGGGCTTGACAAGCTCCCCGCACACTACCTCTAACTTCTCTGTCTCTGTCAGAACTGAGCATGCCGCCTCCAGTCCGCGGAGGAAATCCTGAACGATGGGACCTCCTCTTCCTGCACCGCCAACCTCAATATGGCCGCTGCCTTACTCCCAGTTCATATGTATGTAGCCGTGCCAGTCTCAACATGGCCGCCACAGCTCACTAAACCCTCCCACACGACGGAACCATTGTCAGGGACCATTTTACTCTGGTAAAATGAAAGATTATTCACGATGAAACAGCAGTACATTAAGAGTGTAACAGAACTCATGTAGTCAGGTTATGAAAGACATGGAATTTTGTAGCTCCAGTATCTTCTTGATGTTGCATATGTTACAGTGTAGCGTCTAAATTGTTATAAACCGACATGGTTGGTTCTGTTCTTCAGATTAGTTTATGTCAATATGGAAAACAATTTTTAATAATTTTAAATATATTATTTATTACAATTATTCTTTTATATAGAATGCTAATTTATTCAAGTTACAGTTGTAAGTGAACATCATTGTTCATGTATCTCTTTTAAAACACTTTTTGTGCTGTTCTCTTTTAGAATTTGAACTGGGGGTCTGCTAGAACTGAACAATATTCTATTCTCATGGCCAGAACACCAGTTTCAAAGCAATGTACCTTTTAAAGTACCGTAGAACTTTAAAAATATGTTAACATGAATGCCAGGTACATCAGTAGAAAGATGCAATGTCATGCCCCTTTTGGCCTGAGAGAGTGAGGCTAACTTGTTTAAAATTACATATTTCCCAAGTATCTCAGTTGTGTTCACAGGTGTCCCTCTGGCCACTCCGGCTAGCCCAGGAACATTTTGGAAAATCTGTGGCTATCTCACAGAAACGCTGAACATTTCTGTGATATTTCTGCAGCCAGACTAATGGCCCATCGAATTAACACAGCAGGGGGGCCTGCTATTTGAATGGGACTGCAGGGACCCCTGCTGTGTTAATCCGATGGACCATTAGTCTTGCTGCAGAATTATCACAGCAATCTCACAGAAATATTGCAGCATTTCTGTGAGATAGCCACAGATTATCCTTGTGCAAGTGGTCGGATACAGGAGGACACATCTGTATGTTTCAACATGTTGTAGAAAATAAAGAGAGAGCACCCAATGTAGCACTCAGGTTCACACTCTGGAGATGAGTGAATGATTTAAAACATAATCTTTATTAGTAGCAACGTATATAAAATAATGGATGGTAGAACAACGTACTGGAGATAGGTTGATACAAAACAAATACACTATGTATATCAGTACTACTGATATACATAATGTATTTGTTTTGTATGTTTATCAGTTGCTACCGGTCACACTTACCATTTTATACTAGGATTTATGCAGTTATTATCCTTGTGATCCGTAGTCTCAGTACCTACCCGGGCACACCCAGAGTATTCACTCACTACACAGGTCCGCATCAGGATTTCTGTGCTGTCATGTCACCAGTGGTTTATTAAAATTACCTGGTACACACAAACTAGTCTGATCTGGAGCCAATATGGCTATCATTATTTAGGATCAACCTACCTCCAGAACGTTGTTCTACCATCCATTATTTTACATACGTTGCTACTAATAAAGATTATGTTTTAAATCATTCACTCATCTCCAGAGTGTGAACCTGAGTGCTACATTGGGTTCTCTCTCTTCATTTTCTACTACTGTGTTCACACCCAAAGCACCGTTCACATCTATATCCATTTGTGGCTGCAGCAGGGACTCCCCTAGTACCTCAAATCTGTTTCAACATGATGTACAAATGAGTGTTTTTGGAGATACAGTATATAAGTCACTAGGTACTCTACTAAATATGTCTCTATCTCTCTTCTATTTCAGGGAAGATTCTCGTATGGCAATATTTGTTAATTTTCCAAATGTCCAAATTTTCTTTAAATTTTCAATGTTACTCAAACTATTTGGGCTAAAAAAAATTGAATTAGCATTTTGGAAAAACTTGTGAACTTCCTTTAAAGTTTGAGTGAAACATTGAGGGAAGGATGCAGTTGCACATATCCTTCAAATAAAAAAAGAAAATATTTAGCAAATATCAAATTCAGATGGATATCATCGATGTACCGAAGGTATGTAAGGGGTTTCAAGTGACAGGTGGAAATAAATTCACTTTTCAGTTTTGCGCAGAACAGATTGGTATACTGTTTTGTCATCCGAGTGCCCATAGCGGTCCCGGTTGTCATAAACCGCATACTGCACGGAGGGGGGGGGGGGGGGGAATAGGCTTCAGTCAGATAAATTCCAGGATGCACTGTTTTTAGGTAAAAACCTTTCTTGCTTTATCCATTGTAACACTGCCGGAAGAAGAGATCACTGTATCTCGAAGGCTTGCACAAATAAAAGCATTTCATTAGCCCCACAATGGTACCGACTATTTGTTTTTTATTTTATATACAGTGTGTATATATATATATATATATATATATATATGAGGGACAAGATACAACAGCGCAAATACCAAACACTTAGTTAGATGTAGAGTATATAAACTATACACCTTGCCAATCAATCAACTGAGAGGTGATAAACCCTTTAAACCACTAACCCTACAGATTGCTGCCAATCAGGTCCACGGCTCCACACCTGCCGCAATAGAGTATACAGAGAAGAAGTGACCTAGGCGCAAATTGCAGGGAGAGGAAGAGAAGAGGGGGGGGAGAAATATATCATAGGGCAGTATGTCAGAACAATCGGGGCTTAGGTGGTAAGATATGCAATTACCGTTTGTCAGCAATTTAAAGCCTTTAATCCACAGTGGGACTCAGGAACTCTGCTACTGATGAACTTCAATTTCGTCTTGGATTTCTTAGACTGCACACGATCATTCAAGCAATTTTCACAGCTTCATCATCCTTCTGCTGCTGGAAGGTGTCCTGTCACGGAATGGATCTCGCGGGGGGGGAGGGGGGGGCGGGGGGAGAGGGAAGGAGAGTAATATCGGAGAAAAGGAATATAGTGTAAAACCTTTAATAAAACTCCTATCTAAAAACAACAGTTGGTATCCCACTCACATGTATTGAATCGGATCAGAGCAGTTGAGAGTTTAAACTGAGTCTCTCACACTCATAACACAGAAACGCCGGTCCACTGCACGGCTGGTATACCAGAGTCCTTCCGCATCACGTGTGTCGGCTCCAACTCTCGCGAGCGTTCGTCTTCCACAGTTCCTCTGTCACGGCTTCTGCTCTGGTGCCGGGGGTTTCTCTGCAATGGGTCTCTGTCTGCTCCACCATATATATATATATATAAAACATAACATGATATAGTGAAGTTCCAGTATTACTTCCTGATTTTTAAAGGTGATATCAATAGTCATCAATCGGATTTAAACCTGATAACATGAATGGTATAGGTAGCTGAAGGTATGTCAGGAACTGTGGGACCCGAGAGCTGAAAATAGTTGTGTCTCTAGAGGAACCCCAGTTCCCATTAGGTAAAGATGAGGGGTAAAAAAAGATTAGGGGGACTGCTTCTTAATGTTTGATAGTTTTTTGTATAGTTATTATTAGTTACAGTATATTATATTTTTTACATTTTAGTATAGTTAATTTTAGTTATAGTTCTAGCTTTACTTTTATCATAGTTGACTCATTTTGTTATCATTTCTATTCTTCTTTTTTTTAACTTTTTTACTTATACAGTATTTTATATTATGTTTTTTTATATATTATATTATATTTTTTATACGCAGAGCAGGAAGAGAAGAGAAAGATGAGGAAAGCAAAAATAGTCGGTTTATGAGGTAATGGGTGTGGTGGACCATGTGTCATGATTCCCCCTCAGTACTCCTCATAGATCTGTAGGCGCGCACAGAGGAGTCAGGGTCACGCACAGAACTGGTAAAAACTAGAACAGTCCATGAGGCCAGCTGCCATATTAGTTTGGGTATAAAACCCCACCCAGTCTGTTAGCTCTTTGCTTGTCAACTTTCTGTTTACAGATCAGGAGTCAGGTTATTCTTTGTTTCCTAGTGCTGCCTCTTTCCCTGTTGCTTTTAATTCAGGCTCCTAGTTATGCAGGTCTAAAGGTACTTTCTTGTTTGTCTGTGCATCACTACATTTTAGATATCTCTGGACTCTACAACGGCTGCACGCTTTACCATGGAGACACAGATCAGGGAGAAAAACATCGAGTACTTTAACTCTATCAATACGGTCTGAGGACTATATCAATGAGGTTGTGAGAGGTGGATCATTCCTACAACCCACTACCTTTAAGGAATAATTGTCCCCATTTTAGACACTTTGGGGCCTATGCAGTAAACGGCGATAAGCCCCTTATCGCCAGCTTCACACTAAAAAAGCCTACTGCGATTCAGTAAGCCCGAGAAGCTGGCGAGAAAAAGAAAACTCGCCGTCTTTTGTTTTGGCAGAAAAAAAATCCGTTGACCGCTTGGCGATTGGCCCCTTCTCGCCGCCAGCTTTTCCAACTTGCTATATTCTAGTAGCCACGATCGCAGCTCTAGAATGGAGAATTTCTCTCCAAATGGCCTCGGCAAAAAAAGTTGGCAAAAAGCTGGGGATGATCAGCGAGACGGGACTAAGAAAAAAATCAGGCTCTTTTCCTGCCTCGGATTGATGCTGGGGTCGCCGGAGCTGATATCCATTAATACCAGCATCGGAGACCCCCACGATGAATCCGATCAGGAAAAATGCATTTATAGCCCATTTCATTACCTTAGCGGCTAACTGCTAAGGTAATGAAGGGTTTAACTACCAGTGCCATGCTTATTGTGGGTAGTGGGGGTTGGTGAAGGGGGTATTAGCCCCAAGGATGGGTGTTTAGGCCTTGCGGGGGTTGCAGGTGGACTTAACCCCTTCAATACATTAGCGGTTAATACTGCTACGGTAATTATGGGGTTAACCCCTCCCGCTACCGACCTGCAAGGCCTAAACACCCATCCTTGGGGCTAATACCCCCTTCACCAACGCCAACTACACACAATTAGCAATAATACACACAACTACCCACCTCGAGACCCCCATTAAACATTATAATATTTCATAAACATTAAATACCCCTCCATACTGTAAAACATGATTTATTATTTAACATTACGGATTAATACCCCAGGCTGGCGGGGTTCCCCAGTGGTCCTGACGGGTGTCCGCAGGCCCCACAGTGCACCCCGGGGTGTGCCCACGGGTGTCTGGGGGCCTCTGGGTGGTCCCCGCTAGGCGCCGTGAGCCTCCAGGTTGTACCCGCGTTAATATATTTTGATTAGGGTGCCCATTGAGTGCTATAGTGGCTTATCAGGCCATATTATTATGTGGGTATGAAGTAACACTATACTATTCAATGGGTTACAGGGTGGGTATAGTGGGTTCGGGTTGGGTGCTTAGGTCTCCCGGGTGAGTAGCGGGGCAGGGTGGGTTAACCCCTTAATAACTATAGCGGTTATTAACCGCTAAGGTGATTAAGGGGTTAGGCGACATTAGATTGTATTTATTATATATGTATTTATGCTTTCTGGCAACGGAGGACAGGGACCTGCAGGATCCTGACAAGGATGCCCTTTATATTGGCTGTGGTAAGTAGAACTGTATTTATTAACTTTATTTAAGCTAGTTAATGTTGTGTTTAATAATGGGCAAATAATCTATTATCCATATCTGGATAATAGTTATTTTGCCCATTATTGTATGTATGTATTTGGTGGTGGTGAGAGAGGAGTGTATTTATTTAAATGTAGGCCATGTTTTATATTTTTACATACTGGGTTGGTACCGCCGGGTTAGCGGGGACCTATGGAGACCACCTGAGGACCCCCGAACGCCCACAGGTACCACCAGCAGACCCACGGGGGACACCTGCGGGGAAGAACCGTGGGGGCCCATAGCTGTGGGGGCCCCGCGGACCCACAGGGCCCCAGACCCCTGTGTTAACCACCCAAGGGGCCCCAGACACCTGTGGGGATTATCCGTGGACCCCCAGACACCTGCGGGGACCACCCATGGACCCCATTGGAGCCCGCGGTGACCCACGGGTACCACCTGGAGGCCCATGGCGCCTAGCGGGGACCACCCAGAGGCCCCCAGACACCCGTGGGCATCCCCCAGGGTGCACTTTGAGGCCTGCGGACACCTGTTGGGACCACCGGGGGCCCCTGCCGGGCTGGGGTATTAATCCTAAATGTAAAATAATAAATGGTTTTATGGGAGGGCATGGTGGGTGGAGTATTGGTGCTTACTAAATATTTTTACATTTAAAATGTATTCATAGTATAGGTGTGCAGGGGGTCTCTGGAGCAGAACCGCATTGGTTTGAGGTCCGGGGACCCCCTGCTTCCCAAGATACAGGCCCCATTATAGGGGTGCCGGTATCCCCCTGCTTTATTTACATCCCACGGTCACGTGATCAGGATATTTCCATGCATAGGAGATACCGGCACCCCATACTGGGGCCTGTATCTCGGGAAGCAGGGGGTCCCCGGACCTCAAACAACATGGTTCTGCTCCAGAGACCCCCTGCTCATCTACACTATTAATAAAATGTAAATATATTTTTTATACGCCGAGATTTGCGCAGAGAGAGGCGGATCGCTCTGCTGCAACAGACAGATCTCGCTGGGTGAGCCCATCTAGGAGGGCAGGTCATCTCCGCGCCGGCAACTCGACATGTTTGCTAATCTTGCTCTCACTGATATTCGGGCCTTTCTGCATACCGGGAGAGCAACTTGGCAAAAACATGTCGAGTTCAAAACCATGCCGATAATTTCTATCGGACTTTACTGCATAGGCCCCTTTATGAGACTTTATGAGATTACTCACTGGTCCATATCACCTATATTATTGTGGAATTATATCCCTTGCTTCTCTATGCCTCCATAATAGTAATCATATATAATACAATTATTTGATCCAGTACTTGAGTGCCAAGACCACCATTCTTGCACACTTCCTTGTTTGTTGTCTTGTATTCCCTTTGCATTATTTGCCCCCTGTTTATTATTTGTCCCCTGCTACTTTTACTTTTTGCATGTAGCTCTGCAATTCTTGCAGCTAACTTTAGTTTGTCCTGTTATTTCCCTTAACACTATTTTCCTCCTTTCCTTCTTTGTTGCCTTAGCAACAATAACATTTTGCATGTAGCTCTGCACACTTTGCAGACTCCATTTTGTTTTCACAGTTTTGCCTCCAGCATCCTATAATTGGGCCTGTAACTCGGGAAGCAGGGGGTACCCGGACCTGAAATCACCGCGGTTCAGCTCTGGAGACCCCCTGCTACACTGTATTAAAATAAAATAAAATCCCCGCGATCGCCGGTTAGAGGCGCACTGTTAGATAGACTGAATCAGTCAATCTCTTACTGCGCGTCTATTACAGACAGGTGAAGCCAGGTAGGATTCACACAGTGCGAGTCCCATTAAAACGAAGGGACCCCGCTGTGTTAATTCGATGGGCCATCAAGCCTGGCTGCTGTAATCTCATAGCACAGGAGAGGATGCAGTGCGGCACCCGCAAGGCAAGCGGTTCAAAACCAGCAGTTGCACCTGTTCATAGGAACCACCTTCTGCCAATAGGTGCCCTGGGAAAGAAAATATTCAGAGAGAAGCAAATCGACCCAGGAGAAGTGTTAGATTGAACAGAGGACAGGGTCCTGATACTAATTCACTAAGCCACTGTAGGCAGGATATTGATGAGGAATCAGACCAGGATGAGGGATATCCAGGAGAGAGAATTTTAGGGCATCTATCCAATATCCTACATAGGGAAGCACAACCTCATTCTCAACAGAGTTCCCCAATGCAACAAGTAGGGCCCCAGGACAGAGAAAATATGTTATCATTGAGATGGAGCCTGAGGCAGGGGAATATACCCCATGGATCCCATTGAACAAGACAGTGAAGCTGAAGGAGAATCAGTGATATCTAGCTGTGAGTCCCCCTCAACTGTAGGGCCCACAATACATGAGTCACCAGTACCATATGGGTTCTCTGAGGTGCCAGGGGAAATAGATGTCATACCCCCAGTATTAGCATTACGTCCCAAGAGGGAAACTAGACCACCCATGAGACGGACCAGGAGTTTTTATAGAAATCTCCATGGTTAGTATGGCTAATGGGTGGTACTGATACCCTGGAAATAGGAGACCTTGGGAATTGTAGAACTCTGCATAACAAAAATGCAATATGTTGGAACTGCCTGAGTATTGGTTCTACCATAACTATGGTGTTATGTGCCTAGAGAGGAGGTATTTGTTAGCTTAGGAAAATGTATTAAGACGAGTTCATGATGGTTGATGAGGATATAACGTTTTAGCAGGGCAATGATGTAACCTCCTGTGTCTTCCCAGCCACACCAGAACATTGCCCCCTAATTGGCTCCTCTCCATGGACAGGTTATTATGCTAAGCCAGTAACAAGGCTGGTGAAGAAGGGGGACTATGAAGGGTATTGAGCCTTAAGTGCCAGGGGCAGCAATGACAGATCATGTCAGGAGCTGAGGAGGTGAGGCTGTGTCTAGAGCCTCCTGCACATGGGAGCAGGAGAGCTGATCATAAAGTGAACGTAGCTACAGAGAAGAAGAGGAGACATACAGCCGACAGAGGGGATCCCCACGGAGTCAGAGGAAAGTGGTACCACACTACATATCTTTGTAAAGTACATTTCAATACACGAGCTCCATCAAGATACTGGTATCTTTCCTGGTCTGATCAACCAGGATTGGGAGGCCTGGTACAGTGACTAACACATACATGCACAGTGCTTGGTTGTACAGTAATGTTAGTATTTGTATTGTATTTTGAATGTAGTGTACCTAGTACTGAGGATCACTTGGTTACAGACAACTTGTGTATTATCTATTCATAAACCTGTTATGTATATACTGTATGTACAGTGTGTATACATATATATCCAATTGTGGTGTCTCCTTTTACTGGCCCCACGCAGCGTTATTATAATTGTACTGCCTCAGGCCCCCACCTCATAGACTAAGGTATAGCAAAATAAAGAGGGGTTGCTTATACCTGTATCCCTCTTTCCCCCTAGGGTAAGGAGTCTACGGGTGCTGACTTTACCTGTTGACTCGCAAGGATCCCAAACCCCTGCCCCTGGGAGCCCGGGGTGATACAGCAATGCAACTTGGTACAGCACTTCCACCTGGAAGGGATCCCAACATAGCGGGTGTAGCCCCTCACAGGAACCACAACACTGATATACACACACACAGTATTTGATAAGAATAACCTTTTACAGCAGAACATTTGATAAACAGTGATAGCCGGATAATAACTCTACTAGTTAAAGCTACCCCTTTGCCTTGCAAAGCCTTATCCCACCACTATGTAACCCACACCGTGTCCACCGTACCTGAGGGGCACTCGGTCACCCAACCACCCTGGTGTCCACAAGGATTACAGCCCCCACCCCTACTATGCTGCCACTATGTGTATGTACTTGGTTGGTGCACTTAGAATATAGGTACCTGCCGGGTGCTCCAGCACCCGGGCGCACCGAATAGACAACAGGGGGATCCGCCGATCCAACGATGTCCTCCGAGACGAGTCCGCCTCCGCGTGGGGTGGTATCCCGCAGAGTGATCCCACACGCAGATAGTCTCTCTCTCTTGCTCTGGTGATCTGGTCCCAGACCATACTAGTCAGGGCCGTGCAGCTTGCAGCGGTGTCCCTGGCTTATCAAATAGCTAATGGGACAGGATCCCTACCTAAGGGCCTGTCCTTGTAGCAGCCACAATCTTAGTGCATGAGTTGGGGCCTAGCTGGGGCCTAGGGGGTATCTGGCCTAGTGCAGAGGGTCACAAACCCCTGCACCTAACTCCTACCCTGTCCTTGTCCCAGCACCGACTGACTAACGTGGGCTGAGCGAGCGAAATGTATCTAATCCTGGTGCAGGGGAATCCGGCAGCGCGATTGGCTCGCTGGCGTCATGTGGTCCATGCCCCTATGCATCTTGGGGCTTGTAGTTCCCCACTGAGTCTCCTATGCCTATACTGCCTAGCACACCTGTACTGCGCATGTGAGGCATCTCGCGCTTGCGCAACACAATTCAAGATGGTGGCACCCTACTCAGGAGCCGCCGGTAGTTTCCGGCGATGCACTCACCCAGTGCAACCCCCCTGCGCAGCAGCCACCCACCTATGGAGCTGCAACGGAGGTAGAGGGGACTGAAAGGGATAATAAGAAGGATAAATCATAAGACAAATGTCAGTATCCTACATTGACTTATTTCTTAACCTGACCATTTTGTTATGCTAATTATTTGTTTTCAATTAGTAACACTACATTCATTTGCAGAAAAATGAAAAATTGAGAAATAGTTTCATAACAATACTTTTAGTAATCAATTCCAATGTGTGTGGTTCAATATGCACAAATATACATGTATGCCTGTGATTAAAATTTAAAAATGTTTCCCGTTAGTTGCTTGTGAAATCCCCAGGCACATTACAAAAGTTTATGGTGAGTGAGGAAAATGTAGGGTTTGGGAAAATATTATATTTGAACTATATTTCTTTCTTAATATGTGATGCTGAAAGCATAACAATTTAATCAAACTCTCCTGTTGAGGAATATATTACTTATTAGCTATATATAAACCATGTACTGCATATATAGTGTTCCACTTCAATAATGATTACATAGAATTAGTCCATTTCCCAGACACACTATGTGCATTTTGTTTGTTTCTATACTTTTTCCCTAAATTATATTTAGGGATGATGTTAAATAAATTAAAATGTGTTCTAAATAAAAAAAAAAAAAAAAACGAAAAATTCATAAGAGACTTTTCAACAGACTTCTGGAAGCAAATGACACAGTCATTTATACAGTTATTTATAGCTTATTATCTCTCTTCCTCCCACCCTCTCCACCACCCCAGCCAGTGGTGTTACATGCACAGGAAGTTTGGCAAATGTCACTTTTACACCAAAATCGCAAATATCAGCAGCTGAGAAGAAACAAAGACATTTGCAGCGAATTAAAAATGTCAGCAAAAGATTCACTTATCTCTAGAGATAAGGGCATAATTAATTCCGCAAGATACCAATACTATATGTGCGAAAACAGTAGCTTAATTAATTGGCCCATATGTGATTACCTTTTTATGGTACATTTAGTTGCTGCACATATATATATATATATATATATATATATATATATATATATATATATATATATATATATATATATATAAAATATGTATGTGCAGCAACTAAATGGACCATAAAAAGGTATAATGTACCAGAGTTTGCTATTATATTCATATTGAGGGGCAATGATATATATATATATATATATATATATATATATATATATATATATATATATATATATATATATATATATATAATCATTGCCCCTCAATATGAATATAATAGCAAATATACAATAGCATATATATATATATATATATATAATCATATATATATATATATATATATATATATATATATATATATATATATATATATATATATATATATATAATCATTGCCCCTCAATATGAATATAATAGCAAACTCTGGTACATTATACAGCACTATTTAGCTAGTGAGATCAAATTATCTCACAATGGATACATGTGCCTTTTTTTGTTGAATAAATGGAACCTGCAGCATAATTTAGTAATGTCCTGTCATTTCAAATGCACGGATACCTGCTGATTTTGGGGCAAAGACACTTGAACAACTAACAAATAAGAGTGTATGTATCTGATGATGTCCTAGTAGAGCAGCTTTGTAAAAAGATCAACTAGAAAGAGGAAAATTTGCATTTTCAAGTTGTAATTCTAAACAAGCAGTAAAACTCAGCCAGCAGCCTCTCTGAGACTAATGCAAACTTAACCAGAAAATAGTTCTCAGTAAAGTCTGAAGCAATAAATTAAGGAGCTTCAGTAATTCTATACAGTATGTGCCAAAGCAGCTGATCGGACCGTTTAAAGCCAAAAGGTCCTTATTAACTTCAGAGTCCAATATTAAAGCTAGGACATTCCCGCTTCAGTACGGTTTCTCATCCTTCCTTCTACTTCCTGGAATTAACAACCCAGGCAGTCACAGCAGACTCCGCGACCACCATCTAGCAGATCTAAGAAACTGTGCCAGCCTCTTCTTTAGCTGGGGAGCACTTTCTATCTCCCCCCTTCTCTGGGAAAACAGTTCGTCTCTCCCTCCCCCCCCCCCTCAAAGCGGATTAGCTACACCTGAGGGTAGCTTATTCAGGGGGAATTAACTCCCTGTGCATTGGAAAATTCCCATAGCTGCCCTATTCCAGCACTTAGAGGACAGTGATGCCATCACAATACATACATACTATCCTCTCCAGCACAGCTGAAGGCTTTTAGCTCTAAATCTGACCAAATGAATTATGTAACGTTGCACTAGAGAAAGTCTGTGATGCAGACTCTGACGCTTACTAATACTTTACTAAATGAGAAAATAGAAAAGCTAAAGTATTACTTAATAATAAAATTATATTGTCTATAACAGTGGTGCGCAAACTGGGGGGGGGGGGTTACAGAGGCCCCATGCCCTTCCCCAAGGCATTTAAATTAAATGCCGGGGGAGGCGTGAGGCCTCTGTAACTTCGCTTACCTGCTTCAAGCCGGGTCTTCGGCGACGTGTCACCATGACAACGCGCGTCAAATGATGCGGCGGGGTCACGTGAATTGACGTCACATGACCCGCAACGTCATTTGGTGCCGGGATCTTACCAAGGGGGGGGGGTGCGAAACCTGGGACTACCAGGCAGAGGGGCGCACGCAAAAAACTTTGCGCACCCCTTGTCTATAACATATACCACATATACTCCTAAATTTGCAATGTGCTATTGATTCTTTAATGAAACATAATACCATTATATAAAGAAATGACTATCACACAGAAAGTGAATGTACATATGCTCTCTGTGTGCTAGTCATATCTTTGTATAGCCTATTTGGACTAACGGCTATGGTTGTATGTAACAGTTAACAATGTATGCTTTATCACTTTCATACAGTATTAACTGGATTGATGGCTATTGTTGTTTATATAGTGTCCATCAGTATATGCTTTATTACTTGTGTAACACCTTTGTGCTTTATGGGCTCACCTGTTGTACATCAAGAAGCCTGAGAGTTCACGTTAGTATGGGGAAGGGCAAGGGAATGACTTCTGATCCTCCTTGTGCAGCGCCTCCATCCTGTAGGGATCTGCCAGGGGCAGAGACTGACCCCACAGGAACCCCTTTCCAGTAAGTCAGACAGGATACATGGAACTTTGTACCATTATTGGCTGATTCCATCTCCCACGCAAGAGAGGTGCTCTATGACACGCTACCTTCCCTCGCATCGTGCTATTGCTTTGTCCCTGACTAGGGCCCCCAAAAGCTTGAGGCTCTTGGGGCTAGTCATCATTACCTCACCCCCTTATGGGGTGAGGCAGAACAACCTCACTCACTATGGAGCAGGCTACATCCTGGAACACACACTTCAATTTGAGAAGGAAACATCTTATATACACGGGGGAGGGGTAATTGACTCTGCCCCAAAACTGGGCAGGTCTGAGGGCGGAACAGCATCACCCCACAGTGCTGACCCCTATAGTCACCACCCAAGGCATGATGCTTCCAACTGCCACTAGAAGTTGTAGAGAGATGCAGAGCAGAGCAAAGATAAGTACTTAGGCACTAAACGTATAGGTGCATTTCATCCCGTTTTTCCATCTTGTTTGAGCTTGCAATAAATTGATCTTTATAATAGAGTTGCCCTGGATTTATCATTATTTATTATTTTTTTGCCCGATTTTTTGGCTATCTTTTGCTGTGCTCTGCATCTCTCTACAGCTTCTGAATTCTTTCAACTACAGCCTGCACGCCCTGGATGCCTTGGAACGATCTGACAAGCTGACAGGTAATGAATTGAATCTTCTGCATTACCTTGCTACTACATGAACTTTATATTGCTACACTAGATAGGGAAGAAATTATTGTGTCCCACTTTGTGGATTGTCAAGTGGACACCACTAGACACAGACCCATCTTTGTGCATTATTATATATTGGACATTCAAAACACACCCGGATACTTAAGAAATTATATATGGACTGAATAAAAAGAAGAATTTCCTTCTATAGAGCCACATGTGGTTTTTTGAGCACCATTTCCTATGCTAAATAACAATTCATCTGCCACTAGCCTGCACCTAGCTATGGCTACAATTAGATACAATTAATAGTGCGCTGCCGGATTCTCATGCTGCACTTACCAGGACTTTATTGTCAGGGTCTGGAAATCCATAGCCAGGGGCACTAGGCTACAATTGTATATAAACTTTTGCATTTTTTTCAAACTCTATTGGTACAGTATTGGCTTTCTTTCTATACCTTTTTTGAGTGTGGAGACCGCACTATTGTTTTTTGGATTGCTATTGAAAACTATGGTTAAAGAGATAACATGTATTATTTAATGCATTATTTTGTGCGTTATCTTGCGTTAATGGGTGTAGTATTGTCTGCTACATCTGTATTATAGAGAAAGCAACATTACAATAACTGTGACATAGAAATAGCTATTCATTTTGTGCTGTCTGCTTTTGTCACTACTCAAAAATATATTTAAAAAGAGATACTTAAATATGTGTATGACTTGAACAACCTTAACACACTATTACAGATTGTAAAGTAAAAATGAATAAAATATACATCAGCATTAAGATATCAAATTATTTTTTTCTTTTATGACTCACTGAAGAAAACAAGAGTCAAAAGACCTTCATCTGGTTGGCCTTCTGTAACTTTGGTTCAATTGGATTCCAAGGAAGAGGGGAACATTCATTAGTCCCCAGAGTTTAGTAAGCATATTTTATCTTTTTAGACATAAAGAAGGCTTGAGCTTTTCATTTTCTGATATCTTCCTAAGAGCGGAGACTGCACACTCTTTCTCACGAGAGATAGACAAACAAATCAAAGTAGGTAGGCCAAAGTTAAATTAAGTATATGTGTGCAAATGGTCTAATTGATTAGAGTCAATATGTGTTTTATGTCAACTAATGCATTTTGCAACCTGGTTTTCAGCTTGACACCATGAAATGAAAGAAAATGGTTGAATATATGTTATAAGGGATTTCATCTTTAATTGTGCATTGAAAATAACATTTCATTAGAGCAACACTCGATTAATTGATCTTGTTTAGAAAATTAGAACAAATAAAACAAACAAAGCAATTCAGTTTGAGCAAGATAGTGGAGTGTAGGTGTTTTGGAAAGAAAGTGAAAACTCAAGAGAGCAAAACTCTGGAAAATGCAGTACTTTTGTTGAGAAATGGCTCGTTGACAAATAAAGGAGGTGGAAAGAAAAATGTCTTGTGGGTGGAGAGCATTCAAGAAGTTGAAGGTCACAAGTTAAAATGTTTTTTTTTTTTAGCCAAGAGGGCAATGAAAATACAGCATACAAGGCAAAGTAGAAGTGTGATAAAGGAGTGGGATGTGGAAATATAATCCTTTTGTGAAGCCAAAGCAATTTTTCTTTATTACTTTTTTTAGAGTTGTTTCCATGGAGCATTTTTTTAAATTCAATATAACAGGAAACAATAAAACCCATATATAGAGAGAACACATTTTATATTTTTGGGATATATCATACAAAACATTTGAAGAAAACGGCCTTGTGTGGCATTTTTAAAAGTACTTTAAATTTAGCCAAGAAAAATGTTCCCTAATATTTATTTCTTTACGAAAAACTTTTGTTTAGATCTTTAGTAATGTTACATTACAGATGTAGCAGGACTTAATATCTCAGGCACCGAGGCAAGCTGCGTGACTGGCTCCACAGGATTATCGCTGTTAAGTGTTCAATCCGGAAGCACGGAGCCCCCCTGCAGCAATGTCGCGGCACACACTGTCACCGGAGCCACTGCTTTTTCAGCTCAGGAGACAGTAAGTCCTACTATATCTCTAGGTTGTCTCTCTGGCTTAATAGCTGAAACAAGCAGTGCAGTGATTTACCATAATTCAGTCTTGAAGCACTATCTCAAGTATCCTGAAGTCAAATCAGAATAAATGCACCACATATCAAGATTTAAAGGACCAAAAGTTTTTTTTTTAACAACATTTTTTCCCATCTTTGGATCTGCTACGCTATTACAACCCAGCCCTGGGCACAACTTCTAATGCTTTCTACACAATAAGAGCTAGACTTCTCACAGTCATACCAATTGCACCTTTGAAACATAGGCTGAGTAGTTTCCAAGGTATTTATTTAATACATATTTTACAAGGAGATTATACATTGAGATTAACCTCTCATTTTATGCACTGGAATACAGCGATTACAGGTATAAACATGTTTAAACTACGAAAGCAGAAGTCTTGAAAAATCTTAAACAGGTGGCAGTTTTGAGAGACTCATGTAAATTGTTCCAGAAGTTAGGTGCCTGGTAAGAGAAGAAAGAGCAGCTATTTCTATATTGGACCTTGGAATCGTATACAGGCTTCAGGAGGATCATCTTCAGGTGCTAATGTAGGGTGGGAAGCCTTAGTAACTTGTCCAGAATATAACGATAAAAAAGTGTACCTTGAAACTGGAATCCAGGGATAACCACCCCAGTCGAAATATGGTTAATATATCGCAATGATGGGTACTGCAGTTACTGTACATACGGAAAAACTGGAGATGAGGTGAATTTGGGATGCAGTACCATACACTATGTCCCCATTGTTTGCTATAGATTTTGGATATCAACGTGTCAATATACAGATGTAACAGACGCTATTGCTCTTACTGCTGCATTGTAGCAGGACACACAATGTACCAGTGGGAGCAAGCAACATTGTCTCTGAATTACACGCATGTGAAAAAGGGACAGGACTAACATATTATTGCACCTGCTGGTTTACACACCTTCTGCACGTGGTTCTTTGTTGCTCAAGCTGTTGCACGAACAGTAAGCAAAATAAAGCACAACAATTTTCCTGGATGGTCTCCGGGGCCCATTTCAAATTCAAGGGCCACCTCTCATCCCAACTTCTGACAGCATTTGTAGGAGACAAGTGCAGAGGTACGACAGTACCACTTAGAAACCAAAAATAGATTATAACTTCATAACAACTTTGTGGGTCTTTTAGGAGGCTCCAAGTGTGACACAAGAGCACATTCAGATACTATCAAATTGTAAAATAATGTTGTGCTGTTCTGTGGTATGATTGTTTACTTAGCTTCTGAGAGATAAGAGAGACAACTGAATATAAGAGAAGGACTTCTGGTGCTATGTACAGCAGAGAAAGAAGGTACTCGGGTACTGGTATAGCAATTACAAGGCCCTGGTGCCAATTTTATTCTGACAATGAAAGATTTAAAAGTATGTATGCATAAATCACCTACATTTAACCCATCAAAACATATCACTGGCATTAATTCACAATGGTCCTAGGTGGGACTGCAATAATAATGTTTCACTAATAACTACGTACGTATGGACATAGAATGAAGCCTTTCGACCAATATACTCTGATTACCTTGCATTCATTGCTTTATATCCTTTTCCTCACAATACCATGCTCTCAGAAACACACCAACATTATTTTCCCCATGAACCTTGTGTTTACCATTCTTACGTCCTTATATATTGTAAGCTCCTTGGAGCAGGGCTCTCCTTACCTACGCAACCAGTGTATGTTTATCTTGATATTTTATTGTTTTGTTTTTCTGACTATTGTACTGCACTGCGGAATATGTTGGTGAATCATGCATAAATAATAGTGTAACCCTTCTTACACGGCTCTAAAAGAGATCAGTTCAGATTTGTTATATACAATAGCAATGCTGTAGAGTCTCTCAGGCCTTCATATGGTGCTGGATACTGTAGGTGCAGGCTGGGTATGGATGAAAGTATGGAGGAAAATATGGGCGCCAGGAACTTTTATAAAGCAAAGGGTGCTTTGTTGACAGATGTCTAAAACACTTCACATGTATCGGCATACATTGTATCTCGAAAAAATTTGTGGCAAATAATAACGCTCTGAACTTCATCCCATGGTAGTTTTGGGTCCTATCCAGGGAAGATAAGTGACTTAATTGAAAAGAATAGAGTGGAAATAGCTTGCAGAGAGGCTTGGATGTGATAAGAACCTGCTGGACAGGTAGGGGCAATGTAAGAACAGGCTGCAGAATAGGCAACCCTATGAAGACAATAGAGGTCCGGCCGGGACTGGAACTATGGACTATGGACTATGAGACCAAGGACAATTTGCATATCTGTCCCAGAAACGTAGGTTTCCTGTTCCTAACAGGTGCTAGCGTAGAAGGGGCACATTACTAACGAGAAGACAGCAAAGGATTCCAGGACACATCTTAATACAGATTCCTAAACACATAAACCTATGTACAGGACTCACAGTGAGGAACCTTGAAGAACCTGCTTCTAGAACATAAGGGGCAGTTATGTATAACCTTATAGTGACATCATACATCACATGATGGGAATTGGAGTAACTTGAGTGAGCCCACACAGTTAACCCCCAAGGCAATCAACCCTTTACAGAAACTAGTAGTCCTCCAAAAGGGGTTACAATAGTAATAATACATAATAATAGATGACTATTACCCAACCTATCTCAATTAAAACTAGATCCAAAAGTTTAGAGAGGTTACACAGCATATGGAGGTTACAATATGGTATAGAGAAGTTACATTTTTCATGCACAATACATTTTCTCTTGACAAGAGGCTTTGTGGTGCAAATCTTAAGGATTTCTCTATACAATTTTGTCAGCCGTTATTATTATTTTGATATTGGACTTTGTTTCTTGTATTTAATGTTTTTGCAGTCTTAAGTATCCTGTTTGAACAAACTTTTACGCAGAAGGCTTTTATACCAAGAGAGTCACAAAGGTGGACCCATTAAATAAATCACATTATTTAAAAAATATATACATTATTTTACCAGCTTGAATTAACTTCAATGCATGTTTGCTTATAGTGAACAACGAAATGTTCTCTTTTTTTAAAGGGACATGTAACCTTTTATGGTATGTGTGGTAAACATACTAAGTCCCGAAGAAACATTAAAATATAGATTTTTTTTTACTCATTTTAAATTGAACCTAGAATAAAAATAACCATAGTAATATTGTTTTACCCCATCCCATAGAGAAAAACATGACTATAAATTTGCAAATCTTCCAGTTTGTTTAAACAATCAAAAAAAAGTAAATATTTCACAGACAAAACTAGCTGTTTCTTAGTAAAGAGAAAAACTGGCAAGCATTAAGGTGAAACGTCTGTTTGTTTTTTCTTTAAGGTGGAAATGCTATGTTATGTTATAAATTTAAACAACCAGTCACCAGGAGAGACTCTAGTTTTGTATAGAATGAAAAAAGCATGTTCATTTGTAAATGAACAAGCAAAAACAAATAAACAAATGGAAACTGTTTAATTTGTTAATTGGTTTTGCATAACATAAATTAGTTGAAATTGTTTTTGTTTGGCTTTCCATTGCTCACATTATCTCATTCTATCTATGACCTAATTTTTTATTTATATAAACTCTATATTAAAAATATACACGATTGGGGATTGTAGATATGCAAACTTTTCGCAAGTGTTAGCGAACTTTGTGAATTTCACACTTTTTAGTTTAGCTAAAAAGTTTGCATTGATCCAAAGGTTTATTTTCGCTTTCAAAATTCAATTAAACTTTTTTTGAACAACGTGGACCATTTCGCTAGAACCTTTGGCGTCAAAAGATAAATCAACAATTTGACAGGTTTTATCATTTCTTTTTTTCTTTGTGGTTTATTTGAAACAGTGGTTAAGTGAATCTCAGCTAGTTCACACATCTTTTTGTATTCTTACTTAATTTTACATCTTCGCTTTTATCAAATCTAAAATATACAATTTTTTTGTACTGAAAAAAGGGGGGTTTGTCTAAAAAAAAATACCACTGATAGTTTTATAGTATTATTAAATTCTGAATCCTGGTGATCTTTTTCCTCTCTCAATCTGTTTACAATTAATGCATATTTGAATCCAGAAACAAAAGAAAGTTAAAGAGGCTAGAGAAAATAATTATTTAATAAAGAGCACTAATCCGACATAGGAGCCTATGCAGGAAACGGCGAAAATCCCTATCTCGCCAGGTTTTCGGCAAATATGCCTACAGCAATTCTGTAAATGCCGAAAAGCTGGCAAGATGAGCAAAATTCACCATTTTTTTTTTGCCTGAAAATAAAACTCGCCGCTTGTGTGGCGAGAAGCAATATCTCACCAGTTTTAAAACCTGCTGTATTCTAGTAGCGTCGATCAGCATCTCGGCGCTGATCGCCGCTCTAGAATAGAGAAATTTTCTCCAAATCTATCTCGCCAACAAAAGTTGGCAAAAAGCTGGTGCTGAGCGGCGATACGGGACATTGAAAAAATCAGGCCCTTTCCTGCGTTGGATTGATGCCGGGGGCTCCAGAGCTGATACCCAGTAATATCAGCACCGAAGCCCCCCAACCCCCCCATGCATCCGAAGCAGGAAAAATACATTAACAGCCCACTTCGTTACCTTAGCGGATAACCACAAAGGCAATGAAGGGGTTAACCATCCAGTACAAGACTTATTGTGGGGAGCGGGGGTAGATGAAGGGGGTATTTGGCCTTTGGTGGGTGTTTATGGCTTGCGGGGGGGGGTTGCGGGTGGACTTAACCCCTTAATTACCTTAGCGGTAATACCGCTACAGTCAAGAAGGGGTTAAGCCCTCCAGCTTCCCACCCGCAAGCCATAAACACCCACCGTTGGGGCAAATACACACTGCACCCATCCCTGCTAACCGCAATATATATATATATATATATATATATATATATATATTACACCACTAACCCCTTAAGGTCCGTAACATTTTTGGGATGCACAGCAATGACACTAAAGGCCGGCGGTGGCCCTCGGGTGTTCCCCGCAGGTGTCCCCGCTTGCCGGCAGTATCAAGTCTGTGCCCCAAAAAAATAATTAAAAAAGGCATAAATAGTTTTACATAAATACACTAATTACCCACCCCAGTGAGGCATAACCACCATCACCCCTACACCGGGAGGTCTACCCTCTCTCCCTTGGGGATAATATCCCATACCCACATTCAAAACAATATACACACCTGCAATAAAAATAACAATTATTAATAAACTATACATAACCCACCCACACCATATAGCAAATATATTGTATTGTTACTTAACCCCTAAATAACAATAACGGTTAATAAGCGCTAAAGTTATTAATGGGTTAAGCCACCCTGCACCCATTCATTTGTAGAGTGGCTTCATCATTCACATTATATATATATATATAACACATCTCATAAGAGAATACAGCAAGCATCTATCCAAACCAGTAAATATAATATTTTAAATATATATATATATATATATATATATACAAATATTTTAAATATATGTATGATTAAGCAATCTACAAAGAAATGGTAAAGTATATCCATGTACAAATTTAAAACATACGATCTCAAATTGACAACATAACTGCCAAATTAAAAACAAAGCCAAATAAAAATTAAGCCACCCTGCACCCATTCATTTGTAGAGTGGCTTCATCATTCACATATTATATATATAGATATATAGATATATATATATATAGATATATATATATACTGTATATTTATATATACAAATATTTTAAATATATGTATGATTAAGCAATCTACAAAGAAATGGTAAAGGATATCCATGTACAAATTTAAAACATCCGATCTCAAATTGATAACATAACTGCCAACAAAGCCAAATGAAAATTAAAACACATCTCAGAAGAGAATACAGAAGCACCTATCCAAACCAGTAAATAGCAAATTGCAATACAACATACAAATGAACAGTGTGTACATGATGCAAATATTATTTCCATCATGTACACAATAGCAATCAATGGTCCAAAACAAATACACAATTGAAAGTAAACATTCAATATAAACAAAGCAAGTAGACAATAATAAATTACCAGCACACAATTTATGCCATCCGAAATACATTACAAGCAAATCTAAACTAAAAACCCTATTCAATATTGTTATGCACAAACAAAACCATTCCAAAAAAAATTCTATTTCTAACTAACACGATTATACACAATCTACAGTAACTTCACCAAAGAAGCCACAATAAAAAATTAAGGCAGGGTCCCAACATACATCCATGCAATCATATTCATCTGAAATGACATAAATAATTCAAAATAACATGTCACACACACAATTATAACCAAACAGGGAAAATACTTATACAAGACATAACAAAATGCAGTTAACATTTGCAAAACAACCCTTTAATAAACATGTATGTATATAGCTCCATAGGGATATATATACATACATGGGCATTAAATGGACATTAAAAAAATAAATCTGACATGTTAGAAAAAAAAAAATTCAGTTACAACTTAAATAAAATCGTGGGAACTAAATCAACGATCTCATTGGCTCTAGTCCCATGTGACGGCGCCATTTTGGTTTTGTTGACGTCATGTTAAAGGGAAATGAAGCACAGCCATTCTGATTGGCTGGCTTAATTTCCTTTAAATGACGTCATCATTTTCTTTTCCTTCACCAAAATCACATGCTTTTCACGGACCAATCAGGACCGTGAGAACCATTTGATGCAAAATGTGATGTCATAGGCCTATAAAAGCCTATGTCGTCTCATTATCCAGCTAGACGCCGTGGGGAGAGGAACTCCCCTCAGAAGAAGATGGACAGTGCGTTGCAGAAGAAGAAGCCAGAAAACCCCGAAGACCCCGCAGACGGTAAAGAAGACCCTGAAAAGAAGACCACAGACGGTATGGATTATAAAGACAAGAAAGAAGACACCACATTGGATTACAAAGGTTTATTATTTTATGGGTTCCTGTCTTTGGATTTGTTACAGACATAGCGGTTCCCCTGGAAGTCAGTCATTGGTCATCTGATGGTAAGTAAACTAAAGAAATGTATTTTATTTAAGTTGTAACTGATTTTTTTGTTTTTTTGTAACATGTCAGATTTATTTTTTTAATGTCCATTTAATGCCCATGTATGTATATATATATATATCCCTATGGAGCTATATACATACATGTTGATTAAAGGGTTGTTTTGCAAATGTTTACTGCATTTTTTCATGTCGTGTACAAGTACACTGGCGACACACTTTATCGCAGTGCGGCCAGATCCGCAAGCCGGGAGATTTCCCGGCTTGCTAGTGGCCGCCCCTCGGCGTGCCGCGCGTCATAGACGCGCGGTCACGCGTCTTCGGGAGCCTGCGCCCCCTGCACGCGCGTCCAGGGCTCCCCGAGGGAGCCCTGGTGTCCCGCGATCTGCGGGACGGCGGCAGGGGGTTCCGGGGGACCCGGCGGACCCGGCAGCGGGAGGGAGAGCGCCCCGATCGGAGGGCGCTCTTCCGCTGCTTCGGCGCGCGCCCGTCACACTCGGGCGCGCGCCAGGCTACTGCTGCGGCACAGAACGGGCAAATGCTCGAATAAACTGTGCCGCAGCAGTATTTTCCCTGTTTGGTTACAATTGTGTGTGTGAAATTTTATTTTGAATTATTTATGTCCTTTCAGATGATGATGATTGCATGGATTTATTTAGGGACCCGGCCTTAATTTTTGATTGTTGCTTATTTGGTGAAGTTAGATTGTGTATGATCGTGTTAGTTAAAAAAATTAAAAATTTTTTTAAATGGTTTTGTTTGTGCATAACAATATTGAATAGGGTTTTTGGTTTAGATTTGCTTGTAATGTATTTCGGATGGCATAAATTGTATGTAGGTAATTTATTATTGTCTACTTGCTTTGTTTATATTGAATGTTTACTTTCAATCGTGTATTTGTTTTGGACCATTGATTGCTATTGTGTACATGATGGAAATATTATTTGCATCATGAACACATTGTTCAATTGTATGTTTTATTGCAATTTGCTATTTACTGGTTTGGATAGATGCTTGCTGTATTCTCTTATGAGATGTGTTATATATATATATATAATGTGAATGATGAAGCCACTCTACAAATGAATGGGTGCAGGGTGGCTTAACCCATTAATAACTTTAGTGCTTATTAATCGTTATTGTTATTAAGGGGTTAAGTAACACCACAATATATTTGCTATATGGTGTGGGTGGGTTATGTATAGTTTATTAATAATTTTTATGTTTATTGCAGGTGTGTGTATTGTTTTGAATGTGGGTATTGGGGGTAGTAGGTATTGTCACCAAGGGAGGAAGGGTAGGCCTCCCGGTGTGTAGGGGTGATGGTGGTTATGCCTCACGGGGGTGGGTAGTGGGGGGGTGTATTTATGTAAAAGTATTTATGTGTTTTTTAATTATTTTTATGGGACACAGACTTGATACTTCCGGCAAGCGGGGACACATGCGGGGTACACCCGAGGGCCACCGCCGGCCTATAGTGTCATTCCTGTGCCTAAAAAAATAACTTTGGGTTATTTATATAAGGTGGGTATAGGGGTTGTTGGGGGCACAGAGGTTGATTGTGTTGTGTATTGCAATGTTTATTGGGAGCAATTGTCCCCAATAAACATGCAACTATGACTTAACCCCTTCATTGCCTTAATGGATATCCACTAAGGTAATGAAGCAGCATTACTGTATTTGTATTAATAGTGTACATGTGCAGAGGGTCTCCGGACATGAACCGTGTTGGTTTTATGTCCGGGGACCCCCTGCTTCCCGAGATATAGGCACGGTTATGGGGTGCCGGTATCTCCTATGAATGGAAATGTCCCGTGTTACGTGATCGGCCTATCTCCATGCATAGGAGATACCGGCACCTCATAACGGGGCCTGTATCTCATGAAGCAGGGGGTCCCCGGACATAAAACCAACGCAGTTCATCTCCGGAGACCCCCTGCACATCTACAATATGAATACAATTGATATGTCCACATATTTTTTTTGCCGCCGAGATTTGTGCAGAGAGAGGCGGATCTCGCGCTCTGCTGACAGATCTCGCCAGAGCTCGCCATCTCTCTGCCGGATTCCTCTCACAGATATGCGCACCTTCCTGCATACTGCGAGGGGAATCCGCCAAAAACATGGCGAGTTCTACGTCTGGCGAATGGCCATTATCGCTGTTTCCTGCTTAGGCCCCTTAGTTTGTGCAAATGTGGTTACAATTTAATACTTTATTTATTGAGATTAATAGATGCATGAATAGAGTGAAAAATCCCCATGAGTATCATGCTTTATGGCAATATTTAATAAGCATTGTTAAGCCATAAAAACCATCTCATCCATTGATTTTAATGGAAAAAGAAGGTAACAAAAGCACACCCATGCAAACAAATGTAAAACAAAGGTAACATATATATTAGTGGTCAAATTGCCTGTTAACCATTGGGAGCATGTGCGTTGATTGGAACTCACTGCCTATGTATTTTAAATATAAAATTGATCTATACTATTATATTTTTCTCTTTTTATATTATTGGGAGGTCTAGTCTAACTCCACCACATCCAGTTCCAGATCAGTATTATCTGATATATGCCTGATTCAATCCACTACCATGTGAGTGTGGATTTTAAAGTTTTTTGATCACATTCAAATCTTTGCTTTTAGCACGTTTGCACTATGTATATTTTCTGCTTTTTTTCATGATACACAGTCCCTTGTGCTGTGAAAGCTCTTGCTATCTTACATACTGTATATATATATTAGTAGGTAGTACAGTATAAGTTTCAATCCACATTCAAGGCAAATATAATAAAATTGGAAACTGTTCAGAAATACAAGAAAGCTAAAAGTAGTGACAACTGTACAATGACGTATTGATGTAATCAGTGTCATGTAGCAGCATACACGTGACACTGTTGAACCACATCTCTACTAGAGATGTACAAAGTTTTCACCCAAACCATTTGACATTTGCCATGTTTTTCAAACATCTATACCAATTCTCTTATTGCTAAACTGGGTATCCAAGAAGAAAAGTGGGGGCAGTTCTCTGAGACATCACCAGGGAGACTGTTGCCTGCTTGGGCTACCAGAAGAAAGGTGGGGGCAGTTCCCTGAAGCGATACCGGGAAGCCTGCTGCCCATCCAACTAAGAAGATGGGGGGATAGTTCTGTGAGGCGACACCGTGGAGACTATTGCCTACCCAACTCTAACCCTAGGTATGA
This sequence comes from Ascaphus truei, assembly GCF_040206685.1. NCBI lineage: Eukaryota > Metazoa > Chordata > Amphibia > Anura > Ascaphidae > Ascaphus > Ascaphus truei. Next base: position 388,268,088 of record NC_134484.1, on the reverse strand, counting down.
TGCGGCAGGTATCTTAGGAGGGGTGTCCGCGCCACGGTTCCATAACCTCTGCTGGAGGAGCTGCCGTCATACCCAAAGCAGCCCCCTAAAAGGGAGCTGCATCCTGGACTGTTACAATCATAAAATGGCGGTTCCCACTGAAAACGGGACCCGCATGGCACTGGACTATCTAAAATGACGTCTCCCGCCGGAAAAAAGGGAGCCGCATATCTATTTGCAAAAGTTGTATGTCAGTTGCAAGCTCTTGTTTTTGCTCTGCCTCCAAAAACAGTGCAAAATTCTGTAACCACGCCCCCTTCTCTCTCTGGATCAACCAGGGGGAGGAGCTGGGCGTGACCAAGCCAACCCTGTCGAATGCGAGGAGCCAGACACACGTGCACTCACTAGCTGCCAGACATGTGTGTGCGGAGTTGCTTCCTTACTACTGAACAAGATGGCCACCGACTTTGGCACAAATTATGAACTATTCTATCCGGAGTCACAAGGTCCCTTCTATGGTTCCGGTGCTGCATCTGGTGGGGTGAGTCATGAATCTGAAGTAGACTCTCTATGTAGGGAAGAGCGAATGGGAAGCTCCCTTTCCAACTCTGTTGTGTGGAATGAGGCCCTCAGCAATTTACCTGCTGCCTGCCATGGCCGGAGTCCTCTGCTGCCCCATCCAGAGTGACATCAGAGCTGCCCAGCCCATTGCCAGAGATCAGCAGAGAAGGCCCGTCTGCCTACTGTGCGGTAATCGGCCTATCTTCTGCACCAGCCCACTCCACAAGGGAGGACTCTGCAGAGGGAGCGTCTGTTTCCTGTTCAACTGACGGCGAGGGTGCAACAAACTCAGAGGACCTGTCGGTGCCTCCCACGCTCCCAAGTTGGAGATCGTCCTGTCGGTTCCTGACTCCGAGGCCAGCACCAAGCCAGAGGTTCTGGAACGTGACCCACGATGGGCCCAAGACCAGGAGGCGGCCACTCTATACCTACACTGGAGCTAGGAGATGTGCGAGGCCCGTGGCCTCTGTATACATCCAGGTGTCGGAGAGGCACTTTGCAACACTGGGACTCGCGGAGGAGTTCCACAAAGTAGTACCAGTACTACTACCTCCTACGCCACCGCGGTACTAATTTCATCTCCACGATCCAAGGGAGTTGAGTGGGTGGAGCTGTCCGGCCAGATGGACTTCCAGACTGCTACTACCTCCCCGGTGAGTCATAAGTCCTCGAACTCATTTCTTTTGACGTGCCGGGGAAGAAAAGAAGAATGGGACCAACAAGAGGTTCCAGCCGTTGCTGTGGCTAGGTACATTACTGCTTGGGCTGTGGCCAGTTGAGCAGTGCCAGGTCTAAGGACATTACTATTGATCCACCGGGGGAGGTCTCAATAGTCTCCCGGTCCAAGGACTCTAATGTGCCCATCCCGCTTCACACTGCCAGCGTACCCCAGGTTGATCCCAACCCTAGCATTAAACCCTTGTCACCCCAGCCCTTATCATCGGTCATATCTGCGGCACCTAGAAGAGATAATGTTATTATGCCGGCCTTGCATGTTACACCTATGGAGCGTGCCTTACCATGATGGGATCCTATGTATAAGGGGTACGTGCCCCATTTGAATAGGACACACTTTGTCCTAGAGGAGGGTGAGAAGGTGCAATGTTGGTGGGAGGAGGGTCAGCTCACACCCAAAGAACATGCAGAAATAATGTGTTTGTTAAAAGTATGGGGTGTGGGGCGTAATATCCATCTAGACTGGGTGAAATACATATCTGAGTCAGGTAGGAGGCGCTGTTACTCTGTCACGGTGCCTGATAGTCAGTGCAGGCAGGTAAAGAAACCAGACCCAGTCCTATTACTAAGTTGGCCCTATAAAACACCTATACTAGCATCAGGGTTCTCCAACAAGGGAGGTACCGGTTATGCGGAAATGTTATACTGTTGTATTAATGTTTAATGCATTTGTATTAGGTTCCATTACAGGGTTGTTGGTACAGTATATTGATGTTGCATATACTGTATTCCTCAGCGGGTGTGAGATTTTCACCAGTGGGAGAATATAGCATAGCAACTCGCCGCTATTATTCTTTTGGGCACTCACAGTGTACGTCCTGCTAGGTACAGGCACTGTGAAGGGTTAGAATCTCTCATGCAGGCCTAGCTTGTTGTTGCAGCCCGGATACACTGGCTGTATCCAGGGGTGGGCCGAACAACAACTCGAGAGCGTCATCCTGGGGAGGATACTGGCTGGGTCACATGCAGTTAATGTGATACCTGCCAGTATCAGACTGCCCTGTTATGGGACAGGGTTACAAGCCCAACCCCTGGGTATACACTGACACTCTCCCAGAAGTCAGGAGTCAGTCTGTCTCCCTTCCCCCTGAGAAGTGGTAGTGTGTGATATCCTGAGCACCATCAGGGATAAGGAGCTGGATGGGGCTTGCAGGGCCTTATACCAAGGAAAGGCTGTGACTTCTGGCTATTACAATAACGATCCAGTTGAACCATCCTGAGTGTGACTTAATGTCTGGGCCACTAAGAGTTGCCAGCCTGGACCATCCTGATACCCTAGGATCCTCGCTGGCTGGAGGCGCTGTTCACCAGAGATGAAGCACCCTGAAAACCTGTCCCCATACAACCGCGGAGCAACTCAGAGCCTTCTGTACTATCAACAGGTATGCACCGCACCAGGAATACACAGGAGCGACTCAAATATCACATAGGGTGGGGGAAAAGGTGCTACACATAGCATGTCTACCCTCTCCTCCTCTTCTCTACTGTCCTCCCTTTCAGTCCATCTAACCTAATCCACTCCAGGCCTCACCTGTGTACTACCCTTTCTAAACTCCTTTCCCCTTTTACACCTCTCCTTTACTCACCCTCTACTCATTTAACTCCTGCGCACATTCTCCCCCTCCACTCATCTATTCCTCTATTTTGATTCCACTCCTCCATTCGTCCTCCACTCCTACATTGCCCCACTCGTCCACCATATCTCAGTTTCTCTACACTCTCTCAACTCCTTTGCTCCTCCACTTGCACGCCACTCTTCCTCTCCTTCATATTCTCAACACACTCTCAACACTCTTACACACTATCACCTAACAAAAATAAATACACACATAACCAACACACAACTCCCACAACTCTCTATCCACCTTTAAGACCCACCTTAAGACACACTTGCTTAAAGAAGCATATGAATAGCACTGTGGCTATTCTGAACACATGATACATAAAGCTTGGCCCCCTGCAGACGCACTTACCAGAACTCCCTCCTACTGTCTCTGTACGTTCTCCCTACCTACCAATTAGACTGTACGCTCCTCGGAGCAGGGACTGCTCTTCCTTAATGTCTAAAGCACTTATTCCCATGATCTGTTATTTATATTATCTGTTATTTATTTGATTACCGCATGTATTACTGCTGTGAAGCGCTATGTACATTAATGGCGCTATATAAATAAAGACATACAATACAATACTCCCAAACTTCACAAAATCATACACAGAATATCACACAAGCACACACAGTCAAGAAACAAATAGGATAAGACAACCCACTCATATCCTACTGATTTCACTAACCATACTGCAAAAGTCCTCCTTATGGTACCGTTGGCCTCTCTCTCCCTCCCAACAGCACTGCCACTTAAAATGGCATTTATATAGCTTAGCGTGCTGGGACTTCTCCCTTTAGTTAAAATGAGATTTTAACTAAATGTAGCGGACATGTAAAATGGCTACAGTCATCTCTCCTGCTGACAGTAAGGCCTGGTAAGTTGTGGGCATGCCAGCAGTAATTATGGAGGTTTGCCCTCACACCCTGGTGGAGTGCCCTGTGTATGGATGGGAGTGGTCACATGCTCTGACTCCATGGTTAGTGATGTCAGAGGTGTGTCAGCTTCCAGAGTATACATAAGGCACAGCACTGAGCCTAAAGTTAGTTCTGCACAGATCTACGTTCAGTTCAGCCAGAGTTCTGCAGGAGCTCTGCAGGAGTTCTGTCAGAGATCTGCATCCAAGTTCAAGTACTAGCCTAAGAGACTGGGGGTTATGTTGTAGTGACCCAGAGGAGACTGTGTCCAGGGACCTGGCACAGGGCAGTGATCCCTGCGGGGATAGGGAATCCCTATCTAAGGAGAGAGACACCTTTAAAGGGAGGCACTGACTACAGAATGAGTGGCTAAGACTCTACTGCAAGGGGCAGCTAGCCCACATCACCAATAAAGATGTTCTCATTCAAAAACCCTCTCGTGTACATGTGTGGAGTGAATGTACAGAGAGGAGCACCACGGAGGAGTTCCTCAACAGGATCATACCCTTGCGGACGCAGGGACCCTGATGAGGTGGAGGCGCTGCACTGGAACTAGGTGAGACTCAGCACACTACCTCAGCTGCCTGTCTGGACGGGTCCTCCCCACACACCATCATGCGGGAGACTCAGGAGTCCTGTTGCCGACAGGTGCACCACCAGACACTACCACACTGTAATGGGGGCCGGTTAGACCACAGGGGCCAATGTGAGATTGGGTGGGTCAGGCCGGTTCAGAAAAAACGTTACATAAATTTTAACACAAATGTTACATGTATAATCATGCAGATTCATAAAATACTGATTAAAGTGGTATTTGTGAGTTAATAATGAGTGTTATGGCAAAGCACCGCTTAGAAGGTATTTTCCTGCCTGAAAATAAACCATTAGAATTTTCACTGAATAGCATGGTTTAGTCAATACTGACAGAATGCCAAATTGAATCACTGTATATTTATTTTGATTAAAATGATAAAGCTAGCATGAAAAAGTTCGGCTAACTCATTCTCTTTTGGTGGTGCAATACTGGTGTAAGGGAGAGCAAAAAATGTAGTGTGCACAACTAAACCTGTGCTACAATTAGCACTTTTCTTGTAAAATTTAGCCTAGATCTTCTTGAATAGTTTTCAGAGGCTGCGTTGGTAAAAGTATATTCATTTGCACTGGTTTTGTCCGAGTTTTGCAGCAGGGAGACTTTAGTAAACACCCCCTTAAACAGAAAGAACAGTAAGACCCAAATATTTAGCCTAGATAAAATGTTAGAAATCTTTTTTAAACATGAAAAATGTACCCCAATTTTACAATAAAAATTTGTTTAAAAAAAATGCCTATTTTAAACTTGTATGCTTTACACAAACTCATAAATCCATCGTTTATTGGAATTACACTTAAAAATATTTTCTGCATGATGTTCAGCAAATAAAAAAAACACTTCTAGTGCATTTGCATGTCTCAGACAGGTCTGCAACACTGTCCTTCCCCATTATAGCATAGCATAAATTGCATCCACTGCAGTCTGGGATGCTGGGTAATGATATGCAAATGAGCAAAGTGTGTCACCCTTTGCTTCTCATTCCTTTTGACATGGACCCCTATGAGCGTATTACTGCCGTGTTACACAGCTTTTCAGCACGGCCTGGGTTAAATACATAGCCAGTTAATCTACTCACAGATAACTGTTTCGACCTTTTGGATCTTATCAGTGTGAGGTTGGTTGTTGACTACTGTATGCAACATGAAACTGGAAAGTGGGTATAACCAGACATTAAAAAAGTTATAGTGGGTAAAAAAAAAAAAAAAGTGTTGTATTGTATGTTATAATGTTGCAATGTGACATTTTTGTGCATGAGTTAGGCCTCGGCCAAGCTCCCCGCTGGCGTGCTGAGGCGCACTGAGGCTCAGGGAAAGCGGGTCCTTTCCCTGGCCTTGCGGGTGCTTTCCCTGCGCACCGTCAGGGGGCGGGCCGGGGGCGGGCTGGGGGCGGGCCAGTGACGTCACGGAGCTGGTTCGCCCTCATTGGGCGAACCGCTCACGTGACCAGCCCTGAGCTCCGGCAAGCGGGGAAATTTTACATTTCCCTAAGACCTACACTTCCGTGCGCTTGCGGAAGCGTAGGCGAGCCCCTACTAAAGCCGCTCTAATTGCGGCTGTAGGGGCTAAGTGCTGAGCGGAAGCGCGCCTCAGCGCGCCTCCGCCAGCAAGCAAGTACCTTGGCCGATGCCTACTCCATGGTCTACCGACCTCCAAAGACAGCTAGGTGCCTACGATAAAAAATGTGCCCACTGGGCAAATGGCTGCAAAGCCAATGCTTGCTTTTGTGGCCAATGGAAAGCTGCAACATCACCAGGAGACACTTTGCAACTTTCTATTCATGACACTGCAGAAATATTTGTAGACTTTATGTGTTAAAATATGCATTCAAAAATTACAAATATCTCATGAAGTAGGGGAAGGGGGACCCCAGAGGTCAGGGGACATGAATAAGCTCTGAGGGGCCCCTGATTTAGGTAAGGTTAAAAAAAAATATATTAATCTGGTGGGTGGTTGACTGCGCCAATAAAACATGTAAAATTATATTTTAAAAACACACATTAAAAAAACCAGTAAATTAGAATGTTTTTAACTTGTTTTTTTAAATTTAATAGAAAATACAATATTTCAAGTTGGTAAAATTGCTGAATAAAGAAAAGATGTAAAATTAATGAGAACATCAATTACTATACTAAGCAAAACATGTTTTCATAATTGTAGGTTGCTCACTAAATGAGCAGCTATTTAAGGAATAGGGCTGCTTTTGTTAACCAACAGAGCTTCACTGTTGTAATGTACAGGATGATCTTATTTTGAAAGCAGTACACATTAAAAGTTCATTAGTAGGATTATTTTATATTTATGTTAATTAACATGTTCAGTCACTTTATTATCTTAAACCTCATTTGGATCCCATGCCCTTAAAACATTTTAACCATTTGCTGCTCCCCCCCCCTAAAAAAAATCTAATTATTACTTTATTTCAACTGAATGCTCTGGTGCAATGTTCTAATCTTTTTCCATGCAATGTATTATTTTGTACAGTATGTTCATTGACACTGCAGTTTTATATAAGGGAGATACAGACATACCCTGCATTAACGTACGCAATGGGACCGGAGCATGTATGTAAACTGAAAATGTATTTAAAGTGAAGCACTACCTTTTTTCCACTTATCGATGCATGTACTGTACTGCAATCGTCCTATACATGTAAAGCTGATGTAAATAACGCATTTGTAACAGGCTCTATAGTCTCCCCGCTTGCGCACAGCTTCTGTACAGGTAGGGAGACAGTATTGCTGTTCAGGACGTGCTGACAGGCGCATGCATGAGCTGCCATTTGCCTATTGGACGATATGTCCTTACTAGCGAGTGTACTTAAAGTGAGTGTCCTTAAACCGGGGTATGCCTGTATGTACTGTACTGTATCAAGTTCAAAAAAAGTACAAGAAACGTATGAATTAAAGGTCAGTAGAGTACAGTATGTACAGTATGAATCTGTCCTATTTTTATCAAGAAAGTCACAATTCAAACAGTTTTCGCCAAAGTTTGCAAACCAGGCAAAATTTGCCCCTTTTTCGCAAACAAATTTGCATAAATCTGCAAGTTTTGTCAAACAAATTGGCCAAGCATTAAAATTCAATGTGCAAGGTCATCTGCCTTATTTTTTTTTTTTATAACTTGTGTTTTATTGGTAAAAGCATATAAAATTGTACAATACAAAATATGAACTTAGAATGGCTACTTGTGTACATTGGACATAGATATAGTATTGTAGATCGTTCAGGAATATTGGTGTATATGATAGAATCATATGGCTTTTCGGTCCCTACTCGGCCATATGGTGTATAAGCAAATCATAAAGTAAGAGCAATAATAAAAATAATAATCAGGGTTAAATTACAATAGAGATATGTATATATATATATAAAAAAAAAAAAAAAAAAAAAAAAACCTCTTGAAGGGAAGGGGAGGGAGGATGTGGGGAGGGGTTGTGAGAGGGAGGGGGGGGAAAGGAAAGGAGAATCGGTCTTAGAGTTGGTCTTGAGGGCATATAGAAGTTTTATTCCTTCTCCGGCAGTTGTGAATCTGTTTGTCTATGTTGACTCCCCTAGAAGAGAACGCATTTGCTGATATTAATGCCAGATTGTGGTGCTCTCAATCCCCGGGATATTTGTCTGTGCCAACCATGGCGTCCAGACTTTTAGAAAATTGTCGCCAGTGTCGTTAATTAGACTGGTTAACTTATCCATCTGGCAGATGAACCAAATGCGATTTCGAATCTTTGGGATGTTTGGTATATCAGGGCTTTTCCACAATGCTCGATCTCGCATCTCGTTGCGAGAGCAAAATGTGCTATTAGCTTGGAATTTGCTTTTGATAGGCCCGGCAGTGGTCTGTTTAGCAAGAACAGCCACGGGTCAGGGTGGATTGTGAGGTCAAAAACCCTCTGGATCCAATTTCTGATTTCGTCCCAGATCGGGAGTAATTTTGGGCAAGACCACAGCATGTGCAACAAATCTGCTGATCCTCCACACTGCTTGGGGCATAGTGGGGAGGATCCTTGTATATATTTAGATAAATTCAGTGGGGTGAGGTACCACCTCATGAGGACCTTATATGCATTCTCTTTTAGGGTGGTACATATGGAGCTTTTGGCGGAGGCCAAATAGATGGCGCTCCATTCCTCATCTTCTAGGGTTTCCCCTAGGTCTGTTTCCCATTTAGTCCTATATGTAGGGATTTGTTGTTTGGGGTCAGCAGAACCGATTACCTCTCCGTAAATTGTTGAGATAAGTCCCTTTGTGTCGGCGTCATTCCGACAGAGCTTTTCGAATTTCGTCAAAGGGGGATATGGGGCAAATTTGTTATAAAATGCTCTGACCTGGAGGTATTTAAAAAATTCAGAGTGAGGTATTTCGTTTTCCAATCTTAATTTATCGAAGGTCTTGATTTTCTGGTTGTCTCCCTCCAGGTCTTTTATTCGTGAATAGCCTTTTTGTTTCCAGATCGGGATACTAGTCCCTGCTATACCGGGTGCGAACGCTGGGTTATACCAAAGGGGGGACATCATTGAGTACTTTGATGTCAGAGTGTTCTTAAATTTTGTCGCCTCCCAAATCGATAAAGAGTTGGTCATTGAGGTGAGCGGCATCTCTCTGTGGTTAAACGCTAATTTTGGTAACCAAATCAGGTCGCTAAGTTCCTTTGGAGAACATGCGGCGTTTTCCAACTCTACCCATCGTTTCAATTGGGGGTTAGAGTGCCATTGAACAATTTGGCTTAATTGGGCCGCTTTATAGTATGTTAATAAACAGGGTACCGCCAAACCGCCGGCAGCAACAGGTCTTTTCATATTGGAGCGATTAACTCTCGGTTTTTTCCTACCCCAGATAAATTTATAGATTTCTGTTTGGAGCGAGAGTATATCTGTTGTTTTGAGTGGCACAGGGAGTGTCTGAAAAAGATAAAGGATACGTGGCAATAGGTTCATTTTGACACTGTGTATCCTACCGATCCATGATATCCTCTTAGAGGACCATCTGTATAGATCTTTTTTAAGAGTCCGAATTAGATGGGGATAATTTGCACTGTATATGAGGTTGGCCCCTCTGGTGATGTGGATTCCTAAATATTTTATATGTTTCTGTTGCCAGCTGAACTGGAAGTTTAACCTCAACAGCTTTTCCGTGTGACTGGGGAGATTAATGTTGAGTGCTTCCGATTTAGATTGGTTAATTTTAAATCCAGATATCTTTGAGAATCTGCTCAGGAGATCAAATAGGTTGGGTAATGTGGTAAGGGGTTTTGTTATGATTAATAGGATATCGTCTGCATATAGGGCCGCTTTATGTGATTGTGAGTAAGCGTTTAACCCTGCGATATCCGGATTAGCTCGTATTTTAGCAGCTAGTGGTTCGATACACAGGGCGAATAGAAGGGGAGATAACGGGCATCCTTGCCGGGTGCCACTTTTGATTTCAAATGAAGGTGACGGGAAGCCCTGGTGTATCACCCTAGCTGTTGGGTTTGAGTATAACGACATGATCGCCCTACTCATCTGATCCCCGAAGCCAAATGCTGCAAGCGTTTCTTGTAGGTATGGCCAGTCTATCCTATCAAATGCTTTTTCAGCGTCCAGACTTAACAACATGCTTTGGGTGTTATTTTTATTAGCCAATTCTATCAGATCAATAATACGTCGGGTGTTGTCCGCTGCTTGTCTCCCTGCGATAAACCCGACCTGATCTGGGTGTATAAGTCTGGGTAGTATAAGACCTAATCTGTTGGCCAATAATTTAGCATACAACTTAATATCTGTGTTGATTAGGGAGATCGGTCTGTAACTTTTACAGTCCAGCGGGTCTTTGCCAGGTTTATGTATTAATGATATGGACGCTCGCAGCATATCTCCGGGGATGGGAGCTCCTGCTAAAATTGCATTAAACATGTGGAGCAACCTTGGGGCTAAATATTTCATATATTTCTTGTAATAAAGCCCTGAGAAACCGTCAGGTCCAGGTGCCTTTGAAGGTTTAAGTTCTTTAATAGCCTGTTCTACCTCTTCTAATGTGAAGTCAGTACTCAGGGCTTGTCGGTCGCACTCTGTTAATCTACCTATGTTCGAGGTAGCTAAGAAATCTCTTAAGGCTGTGCTCATATATTGATTATGTGCCACTTTTTCCCATCATAAAGGGATCTATAGAATTCTCCAAATTCTTCTACTATTTTTTGTGGGTTGGCCGTACAATTATTGGATTTTAAGCGTATAGCTTGGATGTTAAACTTAGATTGCCTGTTTTGTAGCGCTCGGGCTAGCATCGTATCCGGTCTATTAGCCTTTTCATAAAACTTCCTCTTGGACCAACTCAGTGAGTTATCGGCTTTGGAGGTTAATAGCATATTCAATTCTATCTTAATGTCCTTGATTGCCTGTAGTAGTTGTATATCGGGGTTAGCTTTATGTTTGGATGTTAGGGTGTGTAGTTTGGATTGTAAAGCAATGATTTTGGCCTCTCTTTCTCTTTTCCGCCTTGCTGTGATACTAATTATAACGCCACGTAGTGTAGCTTTGTGAGCCTCCCATAGTACAGTATGGGATTCCACGGAGCCTGTGTTGATACGGAAGAAATGCTCTATTTCGTTCCCGATTGTTGAGCATGTTTCAGGGATCTTAAGGATGGATTCATTAAGTTTCCAGTTTGCCCCCGGTCGGCTGAGCCGAATATCTTTGCACCTTAGCTCGATTGGTGCATGGTCCGACATGAAATATCATGAATCGCCGTATGGGAGACCATTGGAACCATTCGACATGAAACCAGGAAGTAATCGATTCTGCTATATGTGTGGTGTGGATGGGAAAAGAACGTATAGTCCTTGTCTATTGGATGCATCTCCCGCCATATATCTGCCAACTGGTTGTTTTTGCAACCTAGGATCAGGGATGCCCTTGTTTTCTTGTTATCTGACTGCCCTCCTCCTGATCTATCGAGGCCCGGATGTATTGTCATGTTGAAATCCCCTGCCAGTATGACGCATCCCTTTGCTATTGCTTGAAGGGTTTGAAAGAATTTGCTAAAGAACGTTGCGTCCTGTATGCATGGGGCGTATATGGTAGCTATTGTAATCCATTGTTCGTATATTGTTCCAATTAATATGAGGAATCTGCCGTCTTTATCTTTTTTAACTTTCTGGGCCACAAATGGGGTATTATTGTTGAAAAGGACGGCAACTCCTCATTTTTCAATTGGGGCTGAGGATGTATAGAAGTGAGAAAAACCCTTGTCCAGGAATTTGGGTGTGTTTGTGTTGCTAAAGTGTGTTTCTTGCAATAACAGTATGTCTGCTTTTTTTCTCTTGTAGTCAGCGAAAGCTATCCGCCTTTTGATTGGGCTATTAAAGCCTTTAACATTGTGCGAGAATATTGTTAGTGCCATATTACATACCCTGAGTATTGGCTCTCTGTGATATATGTATGTACTCACCCATCCTGGTGTGTTTAAGAGTTTTCATTTGTGCTTCTACATCCATATTGCCTCTGTTGGGATTCTTACCTCGACCATGATCAGTCTCTCGTCTCCTAGGGGTTGGGAGGGGTCGGGGAGAAGGGTGAGGAGGGGGTGGGTTTACTGAACAGGGAAAGTCACATGAGGAACAAAATAAGAAAAACAAATTAAAACAGAGAAAAAAGAGAATACAATATAAAAAATCAAATAGAGCAAGAGCTCGCCTCGGGAGCCCCCGAGTTCGGCTCTTGTGCCCAGAGGGTAGGTCAGTTAGCTCCCTAATTACTTGGGGTCGGTTCCCCATAGTGGGGACTGACCTCCCTGGGACTTGAGTACAGCTCCGGAGCATTTGGAGCTGTACAATAGTACGCATGTCCGGCGTTAGTGGGAGCCCCCACCGGCACAATGATACATAGAGATATGTTTTAATCCATAAATATAACGTATTTTACATCTTATTCCACTAGTGATAACTTTTTTTTTTTTTTTTTTTTTTTTTATTATAAATTAGTTTCCCCCGTATTTTAGTGCTAAATTCCCAGCATAAACATTAACTTTGTAACATATAACATATAAGAATATATAACATATACCATATAAAGTATATAACATATATATATAACATACATACATATATATATATATACATAACATATATATACACATATATATACATATAACACATAACATATAAAAATATAAAAAATAAAACATATAAAAATAACCGTGGTTTGCATAATGTTAATTGGAATTGAAATAGAGCTGTATGTGCCACTTTGTCTTTATGAACCCATCTTTCCCAAACTGGAGGTAAGCACCTCCAGCTCATTATGTATTATCTGAGTCCTATATCCCTTATTCTCAAGTGCCCACCTCTCCCAATCTTCCTCTTCAACCTCGCTTCTCTTTCATATCTCTTCTTCTTTACTCACCATTCCCAATTCTCCTCCTTCAATTTCTTATATCTCCCACTACCTTCTCCACCTTCCTCCCCTCTATCCCCTCCTCCTTCTCCTTTATCTCCCCTTCCTCTATCACCCCCTCCTCTCTCTCTTTTCTCTCTTAATTCTCTGTTTGCCTTCTGTATATTTTTCTCTTACTTATTCTCCTTCCTGTTTTCTTCCCTTTTCTTTCCCCTTTCTTTCTCTCTTTCCCCCTCTCCTTATCCTCTATCTCCTTCTCTTTTTTCCCTTGCTCCTCTTTTCTTCGGCCTCGTCTTCCTCTCTATCTCTTCCCCACTTGTTCTTCTTCTCCCCCTCTCGCTTTAATGTTAAGTTTGCATGTGTTTTTATAAAGAGCATTTTATTTTAAGTCATTGGTGGTTTCGTGTAAAGGGAACTGTATTTGGAGCCCTGCCGCCATATGACAGGCCACTTCTTCTTTTCGGTCTGTGTGCGACCTTCTACATCGTCATGGAGTTTCTGCCCGGGTAGTGCCAGTTCAGGCCGGCATCGCCTTGGACAGCTATCGTGAGGGCCTGGTCGACGTTCCGTCATCTCCTATAGGGCTGCGTGCTTCTTGATCCGCCGTCAGCCGTGATCTCGCGATGTTGTGTCGTCACCGGACCTCGTCATCAATGAAAGGCGCGAACTCCGTCAGTGTTCCCGCGGCCATCGGGGAGGCAGGAGCTGTAGAAGATGGCCGTTCTGTTAAAGTCGCAGGTGGGTCTACTCCGTGGATCTTCAGTGTCGCCATTGAAGGTGAGTCCATAGCCCGGGGGAGAGCTAGAAAGCGGGGCATATCCGTTGGATTTTAGTTCAATGGGTGTTGGGACTGGGCACCAAAATAGGAATTCTTTAGAATAGGCAGGGTGTTTTATGCAGAATCTCTGACAGAGCCCGACGCTGCTGGTGATAGTTCAGAGGTTCCAGCCTGATCAGCATTGGGGATAGGTGTAGGACGTGGGACTCTGTGTGAGGGGCTGGGGGGCATCTCCTTTACCCCAACTTTAACCAGGAATCTTGCACCCTCTTCCGGAGATTTCAGAGTGTGGGCTACCCCGTTTCGTAGGATCATGATAGCACAAGGGAATAGCCATCTATATCTGATATTGTGGTCCCGGAGTATTTTTGTTATGTGAGTAAAGGATCTTCTCCTCATAAGGGTTGCGGGGGCCAGGTCTTGATATACCTGGAAGGTTATATTATCAAATTCCAGGATTTTAGCTTCTCTGGCAATCCTACATATTTCCTCTTTTAATCGGTAGTGATGCAGGCGGATCACAATATCCCTGGGGGGGTCTCCTTTCTGTGGTCTCCCCCTGAGAGCTCTATGGCATCTGTCTATTGCCAGCTCTCTGTCGGATTTCTCAGGGAATAAGTGCTCTAGCCATTTTGCAGTAAATTCCTCTGGGTCAGTAACCTCTTCTGGGACCCCCCTCACTCGAATGTTGCTGCGCCTATCGCGGTTTTCTGTGTCCTCAGCCTTCTCCTCTAGGGCTCTGACTTTCTCCCGCAGGCTGGATACTTCATTTTGTGTGAGGGTTAAGGCAGCTGATATGTCTTCAGATTTATTTTCAATGGCGGCAGTGCGTTCCCCTATAGCGTCTAAGTCTTTTCTCATTGCCCATAATTCAGTCTGAAAGAACTGCTTCATCTGGGAGCAAAAAGCTTTGAGGTCTTTCCTTCGGACTATATCCTCGTCCCCTGCCTCATCAGTGAGGGGGTCCGCTGCTGAGTCCATGTTAGTGGGCTGCCTTGGGCTCGTGGGGTTATCTGGGGGGGGGTCTGTCTTTTTTCTGAAAAATGTGGACACCGGCTGACTTTTATTGCGGGATGTTCGGCCCGATGCCATCACTGGGTGTTTATGGATGAATTGCTGTATTTGAAAGTCGCGGGGTTGCGGAGCTGCTGTGGATTAATTATTTATTTGTGCCGGTGGAAGCGGAGCACTGAATTCAAGCGTCCATTCTTCCCGCCACCGCGCATGCGCCTCCCCATCTGCCTTATTTTATACTTTATGTTCATGAAATTCTTTAACATTCTGGCAAAAATGTTTGCAAAATTGGCAAAATTCTGCCACAAAATGGAAATTGAAAATTTGCTACAAATTTTGTGTAACCAGGTCCCCTCTGCCCCGCGACCCCCCCCCCCTCGTTACCTCTGCTGCCGGGGGTCACTCGATAGACCCGCCGGCACTTCTGGAGGGTGGGGGCCATGCAGGGAGCGCTTTGGCGCTCCGGAGGTTCCCGGCGGCTCCCGTACAGGGCGCCGCCATCTTGGTAGAGTTTGCGCATGCGCAATGAGAGCTTGGGCGGCCGGACCAGTTGCGCATGCGCGAGCACAAGCGCAAGCACAAGCGCGCAAACCCTAGCCTACCAGGGAAGGCTCTTGGACGGGACTACGATGCCCATGAGCCTTAGGGGACCCCACGTGACACCAGGGAGCCAATAGGGCTGCAGGAGCTCCCTGCTTGCAGGGAATAGATACATTTCGCGCGCTGGAGAAGCAAGTTAGTCAGGACCAGGAAGAGCTAGGGGAAGGAGGTGAGTGGAGGGGTCTGTGACCCACTGCATTAGGCCAGCAGCCCCCTAGGCCCCAGTTAGGTCCTGAGCCCTTCCCAGCTTGTGTTGCTACAGGGACAGGCCCTAGGTTAGGGACCTTGCCACCTTAGTACCAATGTTAGTTAGGGACACAACTACCGAGAAGAGGCTTGGGCTCAAGCCTTCGCCCCAAAGAGACAAAGACTATCTCCAGAGTGGGATCGCCCCTGGCGGACCCTCATGCAAGGAAGGGCCGGATCACAGACAGGATCACCAAGCGGCGGATCCTTTTCGAAGTTGCTTGCAGGCCCGAGTGCAGGAGCACTCGGCAGGTACCTTTATAAGTGCACCAACAAACCACTTATATATTCTCACATAGTGGCAGCGCTGACCACGGGACAAAGGGGTTAAACTGTGGACACGGTGTGGGGGTACACGGTGGTGGGTGCAAGGTACACTCCTAGTGGAGAGAATGACACTTGGGACTACGTTACATGTTGTGGAGTTACCCCCTAGAGGGAGTAGTATTATAAAGTACGCAGTAGTGGTTACTGATAAGTGTGTTACGTGTATGATTATCCTGCATATATATAAACTGGTTATATACATCTCAGTGTATGTACTTATTGCATATGTGGGTCCTGTGCAGGCAACCTTCTACATTCCTAGAACCCTACACAGGTGGAGGCGCTGCAAACCAGATCGATCCGAAGGACTCATCCCAGGTTCCCAACAAGCTCAGGCCTCTTGTGAACCTACAGGTATACGCACCACACCTGGTAACACATAGGTTCCCCCTCACACACACTATATCTGTGCTTGGGGTAGGGGGAATACCCGTTACATTTGCAAAGCTCTTTCAAAGATATTTGTACATCTCTGCTCATAAATAAGTTATTTAGTTTGAATAGTCAGGTGATTCTGCAAAAGGTTGCCTACATTCCTGTAAACACAATATTATATGACATACCAAGCGGCACAGTCTCCCTTACGAAATATTTTTAATCTCTGGGAAATAAGAGAACTTTGAATGAATTTGAAGTGCATTTTTGCTGGTGAATTCTAATAAATGGAATTAATAAAACTATTTGTTTAATTTCTTTTCAACAATATTCTTATGTAATATTTCTGTATATCTGTTTAAACATTTGTGAGAGGAAAGTATGGATAATTCTATTTTCTATGTATTTGTGTTACCTTTGTTTATCTATTGATCTATGTTGTTATTGTGAAGACCTCTAAGATTAGTTGACTAGTTTGGACTGTCTAAAAAGCAACTATTTACTGTATAATGGTGAGAAAGCGGGTTATAAACAATAATGATGAATGAAAAAAAGTGTTAGCGAACATGTGCCTTAAAGAGATAACACTACGTTTCCATTGGCACATACTTTAAGAAGGGGTTATGTATTACGTTAGCGTTAACGGTATTGCCTTGAATTAACAGTTGCAATAACATTTGCTGCATGTGTACCAGTGCACATACAGTATAAACTGAACCTTAATCTGGAAGCCCAGACTAAGTGCACTCCTATATCAGTACCCCCTCCTCAATATATTCATGAATTTCTATTTAGCCCAGAGTTTGAAGAAGGGGACTATACCAGAGCTACTAACACTAAAGTTAAACAATCAATGTGGGCCTGACCAATTTTAATTTAAGGGGTAGATCCTGAGAAGGTCGTTAACTTTGTACAAATAATGTAACAATCGCAAAATAGGTAACAGACCTTATTTTCCTCCCTATTATCGGGTATCCTCAATACTAATGATATGAAAAAGAAAGGTCCTTTAGCAAAACAACAACGTAACAATACCTAGATGAACCAGAATTACGGTAGTCTATAAAATTACACTGCACATGTGCATTGGGAAAGAACCTTCTTAGTGCACATTAGTTGATCATGCGTTACATACTGCATTAGAAGGACCTTAAAACCGCACCTATAAATGTGTTACAATTTAAATAAAAACACTTGCCAAGCAGTAAACTTCAGCCATTTCTGACTGTCAAACAGTAAGAATGGATGCTCAGGCTTCTACTTCCACTGATGGGGCTTCGACTACTACTACGACTACTACTACAACTGCTGGGGCAGGTAGAATCCGTAGCCAAAAATGTAATGATGAGGAACTGCAGATCCTCATAGAAGGTATGATGAATAACTACTCAAAATATTTGGTGCTTTGTGCCAGAAGACTACCACTGCAGAAAAGCAACTTATTTGGGGTCGCATTCTGGAAAAGATAAATGCTTTGGGCAATATTGTCCGTACCATTGATGCTTAAAAAGCAATGGGTGGACAGTAACGACAAAGCTAAAAAGAAATTGGATGCTTATGATGCGGCAAAGAGGACAGGAGGAGGCCCTGCACCTGACCGGGATGGAGAAGAGTGTCAGCTCAATAATCTTCTGTTCACAGGTAGCGGGACAACCTTGCCTTTGGACTCAAGAAATCACGAAAGGCCTGGTAAGTGACAATACAGTACATTTAAAATACACTATATATCTCATGTACTGTATACATGTCACTTAAGACACATCCTTGAACCTTACTATCTTATTTGCAGTGCACTCACACATACAAGGGAGGAGTACTTTGCTAAATAACATATATGACATGCTTACATGTGTGCCCTCATAAGACCTGTGTCCCTCAAATCATGGTCCTGGATAAATGTATTTCAGACATAATGTTAACCGTAGCAATCTTGTTTGAAATAATCACTTTTAATGTAGTCTACATTACTTATTGGACAGTAAATACTTGAAAGTGAGACATCGCTCTAAATGAGATAGCAAAAAAAAAAAGGCTTATAAAGTATAGCATGCTTCAGCTGTCATTCATGTGCATGGACATAAAGGCCTTCTAAAGTTTAGCAAGAGTTTGTGATCAAGGCCTCTATATTGTATATTTGAAGAAGACGAGTAAAAAGACAAACAGTTTAACCCATGCTGGCTTATAGGCAAACGTAGTCCTCCAATAGTAAGTGGTTTCCCCTACTGCTCCTCCAAAGATAACAGGGGCAAACTTGGACAGAGAAAAAAAAAGAATAAAGGACGGCAAAGTATCAAAATTAATCTTTATATAAAAAAAAGTAATAAAAGACTCACATCTAGAATTATATGAATTTGTGTCTCCCTTTTGTGCTACTTTATTGTTTTTTTCACTCTATATATTCTACAGCTAAAATGTTCTACAATTGAAGAGACATTAAATAATGGCTGTTTGGTCTAAGAAAATCAATCCTAATGTGCTTACATGTACTCAAGTTTTGTATGAATGTCTTTGATGATATGATGTATTTCTTTTTCATGACCATCTTTCTGACAGCTGATGTGATTAACCCAACAGACTGTGTCAGTGGCACAAGAGCCACAGTTTAATGAAGAGTGTGTGGCTGAAGTGGGCAAGGTTAAAAAGGAGGGTCCACACTCACCCTCTGATCCAAAGCCTAATCATCAGATCTAATAAAAGAGGCATGTTACTAATGGTTCTAATGTCTTCATGAGGAGGACACCCACAGAACTAGAGAGGACGCAGAGCATGAGGAAGACGAGGAAGAAAAACGAGCATAGCCTTCAACACGGTAGGGGTACCTACTTTATCATTCTACAGAAAGATTGCCACGTTTGTGATACACACTAATTAACCTACTACATTGTAAATAGACAAGACATAAGAGCCAAAATTTGCATCTAGTCACTGAATTGAAAACACCTGCACTTAGTTGTGTTTTTTCCATTTTTTTATGCATTAATCCCATGCTCCCCCTGGAGTTTTGCAGAAACTCAGACTTTATACCATAAATTATATATACAATAGTAAACCACATAAACATATCTAACATTCACTTTCATCATTAAACAACATATTATAGTTAATCCCTTTAAAAAAAACTATTAATATGTATTTGTTGCTGTATTTCAGCCATTTGCATGTTTCACAATATATATGTTAATATAACACGCCAGGAAAGGGTTAATAAACTCAGTCCATTCATATGGGTATAGCCTAGCCTCTGGCCGCTATCCTTTTCTTGGGCCCTAGCAGTATAAATCCTGTTAGGTACAGGCACTGTGAAGGGTAAATTCTCTCATGAAGGCTATTGCACCAACTTGATATTGCAGCCTGGATGCATTGTTACTGTATCCAGGGGTGGGCCTACCAACAACCTGAGAGTGTAATCCTGGGGAGGATACTGGTTGGCTCACATGTGATGCCTATCAGTATCAGACATGTCCTGTTATGGGGCAGGGTTACAAGCCCATCCATTGGGAATATACTGACACATACTGACACTCTCCCAGAAGTCAGGGCTCTCTTCCCTCCCCCTGTTGAGTGGGTAACATCTACCCTTTATCCCAGAAGGGAGTAAAGGAGGAGCTGAGGAGGAGGCCTATATGGGCCTAAAACCTGGAGGTTACCTGTCAGGGATTGAGAAAGCTGTTACTTCTGTCTGTGTGTCAATACAGATTCATGTAACCATCATCTGTGTGGATCAATGTCTAGGTCACGAAGGAGTTGCCAGCATGAACCATCCTGGTCATCTCAGGATCCATGCTGGCTGGAGGTGCTCTAAGCAGAGATGAACCACCCTGAAAACTTGTCCTGATCTCCCCACACCTCCACGGAGTACTCAGAGCCTCCTGTTTCAGCCAAACAGGTATGCATTGCACCAGCAACACCAGGTAGCCGGATGATCTCACTTAGGGTGGGGGAACAGGTGCTATATGGGTATGATTTAAGACCTCTTTTCTCTAGTAGGCTGTAGGGAAAAATAATGCAATGCTCCTCAGATTATAGAAGTGAGCAGCTCTGAACAGGTGATAAATATCATTGCGTTATTAGTGTTCTTTAATAGGAACAGAGGTCTGAAGATCTCCGTTGATAGGTAAAGTGCTCATTACCTTATGATATGCATGTGAAGAAACCTAAGGTCTGTTAAAATGTATTGTTCCTTTATTTTAAAGGAAAATGGCTGAACATCGCAGCGTTAAGCAGCTTTTGGGATATTCGTTACGGATATGAATACATCAAAATGAGATAACGTAACATTTAAAAAAAAAAAAAAATTGCCTTCTGAGGATTTACCCCTAAGTTCTTAAGTCTTGGTGCCCTGTCATAAACCAATTGCCACTTTACTTAACTCTATTTTGTCTTCCGGCCAAACTATAAGGCTGGAAAACCCGCTAGAGTTATCCGTATTTTCAAAGTGGTGACAAAGACATTGTCTCAACCTATAGACTTACCTCTATTCTATCTCTATTGTCCAAAGTCATGGAACGTGTGTTCATTCCCAACTAAGCAACTTTTGTAAGAAGTCATATTGTCTTAGTCAATTCCAATCTGGCTTCCAACCAAATCCCTGCACAGTAACGACCCTCTTAAAAATTTGTAATTAGATCCCATGTGAAATTGAACATGGCCAGTTGACTGGTGCAACATTGCTATATTTTGCGAAAGCTTTTGATACTGCTGAACAAGCTATTATGTTAAAAAAAAAAAAAAAAAGCTGTGATGGTGAAGGGGTAACCAGGCCATCAATAAAGGTATTATGCCCGTCTGGTTACCTCTGAGCCCTATGTCAGGTTTTAGAGTGTCAGCTCATCAACCTGTGTATTGTGCCTGCAATAAATGTAATTGTATGACAATAAAGATTTTATGTGTGTTTTACCTTTCCAGGAGTGCTAACCAGTGGAGATTCTCAGGCTACTGTATGAGCTTCAAGGGGGGGTTTGCGGTAAAAGTGTTTTCAGATTGTGTTTAGGTAGCCGGGGTCCAGAGTTGCTGGTTACCCCAAAAATGTATATGGGAATCAGGTCAGTTTCCCAGGGACATATAGACACATCACTCCGGTCAAAATCCTCCCTTGAAAACAGTTTTGCGACTCACCGCCAGGTTTCCCTGCTTCAGCACAGACCAGAAAGGTAAATGAGGGCATAGGGATTTATGTATCCCGGGTACAGTCAAGGTTCCCTAAGTTAGTGCGGGTCCCCCATGCCCAGGTACACCAGAATCAGTATAGAGGTTCAGGGGGGTGTATATTAAGTTGCGAGAGGTTTTGTGAAGCCAAAGTCCTAGTTTCAGTAAAGCAAAGAGATACAGTCCTGAGAGTGTGCCTACGCATTTTTTGGTTCTAAAGAAAATTAGGTTTTCTTAAGGGAAGGAGCTGTAGCTCTGAGATTGAAGCTAAGCATCTTTTCATTTCACTGTGGGAAAAAAATGGGAAATATTTTTTATGTTTCATAAAATGTTTAATAGCCAATGTGGCTATAAGGTTTTTACAGTCTAAGTCAGGTTTACAGTGTGTGGGGGATATGGCTAGTGGGAATAAAAGTATATAGACCCATTCTACCCCTCATAGCCTAAAAGACTTAGACAAGGTAAAAGTATATTTTTATTAAACTGAGATGTTTGTAAATTTATTATATTTATAAGCTGGGACTTTTAAAGAACGGTACTCTGATGGGGGCAAGTGGGCTACCAATTTGTGGTGCCACTAAGTCTGCCCTAGGTCCGTATTTGAAAGCCACAGATGCTGCCATAGTTGTTAAAGCCATTTGGGCAGGATGGTTAGGTTGAGCATTTTGTGCACGTCTGTTTCTAAGAAGTAAACCACAATTTGTTTTGCTTCTTACTTTTGCTCAGTGATATGATCCCGGTATAAAGGTGTAAAAACCCGGTCTCCAGTGACAAAAGCCAATCATTTGTTCTAAACTGGTTTAACTCTTATTTATCAGGAATATCCCAATATGTGTCTCTCAGGCTCCAACTGTAACCAATTGGATATTACCTGTGGTGTCCCCAAAGGCTCTGTTCTGGGGCCCTTACTTTATTCTGTCTCAATAACCTGCCCAAAGTTTGTAAGACAACTTCTCTGCATATGTATGCTGATGATACTACCCTATATACATTCAGTCCCAGCATCACTGACCTTGAAAATGTACTGCAATCTGACTTCTTAAAGATTGAAAACTAGATCACCCAAAATAACAGTTTTTAAACACTGATGAAACAGTGACTATGGCACTTGGGACTAAGGCTAAATATTGTAAGATTCCCATGATGGAGCTATTGATTAGAACCAGCTCTAACACTATTCTTGCCTCAGTTACTAGCTTTAAATATTAAGTTATGTGTCTTGACTCCTATTTAACATTTGGTTTGCAAATTGACAAACTGATATCCATAATCTTTTCCAAACTGAGTGTACTTTTTAGAAATAAATCCAGCCTAATTCCTTTGGTCAGAAAGTGCATTGCACAGCAGATACCAATTATTAAAATTCACCTTAGCAAACTTGACATTCTTTACAACTCAATATGCCGTTTTGTCTTACTATATAACTTCAACACCTACCATTGTGATATGTTAATTGGACTAGGTTGGCTATCCTTTGAGCCCAGACACAACTTACATCTTTCCTGTCACACCTTCAACTACTTTCTGGGCACGTTACCCAACGATCTGAGCAGGCTTCTCACTTGTACTGTACACAGCACTTATCTCCTTAGATCTGCCTCCAGTAACCTGTTCATAGTCCCAAGGTTCAATAAAGATGCCGGTTGCTCTTTCTTCTCATACCGATCACCCCACTGCTGAAACATTTTACCACAGTCCCTCAAATCAGCATCCTTCTAAATTTCTTCAAGATTTTGGCTGTTTCCTACTCTAAACACGTTTGTACCATAACTTGTAATGTTGTCAACTTTGTGCCCAGGAGTTACCTGAAAATAAGTGATAACTCTCAATGTATTTTTCCTAGTAAAATATTTTTAAAATAAAATAATTGTGTTCCTGTGATTGTGACAATTTCCCCTCTTAACGTTTGTGGGAAAAAGATAGTATAATACTGTTACTAACAACCTGCATCAAACATGAGAAACCTTTTAATACATTTCTTACATTTGGTTTACTGAAAGTACATATCTGGTGCAACGTTTCTTTGTATTGATACAGACCACAAAGTATCAGTAGTACAGCAAACAATGATTGTGTGTATCCCCAAAAACCCATCTATCTTTATAACACTGACGCCAACATTTAAATGACAGTACTTTTAAATAGTGTCTTCTGTATAATCTACACTTTTTTGCTGTTGAAATTTGGAGAAATAGCAAACCGTAAGAAATGCATTAGGGAAGAGCCTCATGCATAACAATATCATTACACTTGATGGCAGCAATGGCACACGCTGAATATTCCCATGTGAGAATGTCAGTATAGTACATCTCATGATGGACACACTTATTATCCCCCTTTTTGTTGTTTTTTCCCCTATTTAAAAATGTGTTGTACTTTGGAAAAATAATAATAATCCATAATGAATTTATCAATGATTTTGCAGCATTATATAAAAACAGAGAATGTGTACAGTAATAGGAAATATAGGAGCTATTCATTACCTAAATGATACTGGATTAATTACAGTTAATGTGTTAATTGTATGGCAATGACAAGCAACATTCCAACTATGCAGATTCCACTTGTGCAAGTAGACTATAGTTTACACAACGGCCGATGCTACTAAAAACTGAAAGGAGCAATTTTGTAATATGGAAAAAAAACACCTCAGACTGTTCCCAGCTTTTAATGCAAAGCAAGCAATTAGTTTAGACCTGTGGTGGCCAACTCCAGTCCAGAAGGGCTACCAACGGGTACTAATTTAAATGTTGTGGGGAATAGAGCAGGGCTCGGTTCAGCACCCCTCATAGAAAATGTTGTGAACCCATGGGTTAATGCACCCAAACAGACATTAATTTACATTGACTTTAATGGGAGGTAATATCCTTTCATGTGCATTAACATAACAGAGCTTGATGAATTACCCGCTAAATATCTTAAGGCAGCAACCCCCAGAATTATATGAGTTTAACTCATCATTTTTCTTATCCCTGGAGCATGCCCTGCTTTAAAAAATAAAAGTAAAAAATGAGATTTAAAAATCATAAATCTCTAGCTTCAGAGGTAACATTGGTTACATTTATACTGCACTGGGCTCAGTGGAGGTCTCCATTTTAACACCCTGGACACTTAAAGCTGCAAACCAAGCAATATCCTACATGAGTGTTTTTTTTTAATACATCATTCTGTACTACTGTATGAGAAAATACTTGTAGCATTTAAAAAAAAAAAAAACAATTCTGAAAGACATTTTTTATGTATTATAATGTAACAAGCATTTTTTTTTATTTCTATAGCAACCATTTACATAGTTACATCCCCGTCCTCTTGTGAAACAGGCTCTGGCACAGCCCTGTTGAGTCCTGCCCTCTGGCACAGGCCCTTGTTGAGCCCTGCCCTCTCTCTATCAGTGCACCAATTGTATCTAGTGACTGCCTGGTTACATAATCTTCCCCACAGAACTTTGCATCTTTGGCGCTCTTCTGCTGCACTGACAGCCATTTAGTGAACCCCCGAGCTGAATTTTCGCCAAATCGATCACAGTAGAACGGATCGATCGCTTACTTAGCTAATTACGTATTATTGTGTTGTTGTATTGATGCACATATTAAAGGGAATATTAAAAAAAAATGCTTTAATATTTCATTCACTTATTTCTGCTGAATAGGGCATCACATTTTTAAATAAAAGCAACATTGGAAAGAGAGCCATCAGAGTAAGTAAATAAAATGAAAAAGAAAAGTGAGCAATGCGAACTGCTGCTTTAATGCACATACTGTAATAGAGCTTTGGAAATATAAATGGTACCTGTAGTTTTGGAGGTGAAAGAAATACATACTTCATGGGCCTGTGTTTACTAAAATTCCATCATATGTTAAATGATCTATGTCCAAAGCTACTTAACATTAATTCCATTATTATGTGTTAAAGATACATAGTAAGTTATTTATACATTTCCTGATGCAATAGTGGGGCAGTAATATTGCAAACACTATTACAGGATTTATGAAAGAAAAAAAATCCATTAACTTCCATTGGATTTTCTTTTCGACAAAACCATTGAGCATTTCTTTCAAAGTTTTGAGACAGGTAACTAGACCTTTGGAGAGTTTTTCTTTGAAGCTGCGACTCATTATTTTTATCACATATTTATTCACTATTGGTGGTGATCATTGTATGAATACGGCACATATATACGTATGCTATTAGTTTTGTGATAGCAATAAGAGTGCTATACGAGTCCACCTTTATTGTCACCTTCACAGCTAACTTCACTTTAGTCACTAGGCTAAAGCCCGATTACGCAGGGGGCCCGATTGCACCCCCTCCGATTTCACAGGTAACTAGACCCACAGAATAAGGAGGAAACAGGTCACTCTGAGCAAAGAAAAAGGCAAGTAAGACAAATACAGTAACACTTTAATCCCAAGGCAAAACATACTATCATTTCCTACAAAAGAAGGCTGACTAAGGTCAGATGACAATATTCTTCTCTTGTATGAATTTTGAATAAATATATAAGACCATAATTTAGCCCCTTGACAAACTTATTAAAGGATCATGAGTCTAACAATATTCAAACGTATAAAGAACTGAAGTGTATCATGAGAGTGTCTAATAACACAATTTGAATAAATATAAGATTTTGTACTTTGTACATTTCTATTTAGGATTTTGCATAGGACGCGTTTTCTATAACTTGCAGATCATGTAAAAACCTGATAAACCCAGTAGAAGAATATTATGTGAACGTTTCTACTGAATTAGTTAATGTCCGGATCTCCTACAGAGACCTATTCTAAACTAATCCACACTACCCCCAGGTAAGATAAATAAATAATGAGATGGAGAGTCAAATGTTGAACAGGCATAGTTGAAAATAGTTGTTGTGCTCATGTAAACAAGCAATTATAGTTGCAATCATTATAGTGAAATACTTCACCTGATTGCAAAGTTCTCCATCTGGATTTTTTCAACGTCTGGGTGCTTGATATACAGTAACTTCCTTCAGAAATAATATCTACAAGTTACTGGAAATATGTTTGCTAATGAGGAAGCAGTTGTATTCACATTTCCATTATACTGTTCCACTTTAAATTTAAAAAAAATGTTAGTGCTAAAGGAGCCTGCAACATATTATTAATGGTTTTAGTATGGTGCTAACCATGTGTGCAGCACTTTACAGTGGGAGAGTATCATTTTAAAAAATTGGGATTTACATATACAAACAGTGATAAGGGTTACATTTGAGTGTAAATAAAAGGAATAGGGAACAATAGCACCATAGAGCTTACAATCTAATAGGATGATGGGAGACTAATGTAAACAGTAGTAATGCATAACTACAATAGGTATTTCAGTTATTGGCACAGAATATGGGTGCATGTGTTGAAATGGGTTATATTTTTGTATTGAGCCTTAAAGACAAGAAGAGAATGTGCTTGGTGAAAACTGGGGAGACATCCGTTTTAGGGGAAAGGGACCAGTGAGTGTGAAATGATTTACATAAGAAAGAACAGTGAAAAAGTGTGACAGAGAGAAGACAAGTTTGTACAGAGTGCCTATAGCATGTAGGGATGCCCCAAGTGCTTAGATTTGAAATTTAGGTAAAGGACAGAAGAGCTGAAATGGTTAAGTGTTTTACTTTGAGGAAAATATTTAGAAGAGGCTTTCATTTCTAACCTAAAGCCCTATGAGGCTTTAAAGTTAGAAAACATTGTAAACTATGATGACCAGTTTATTCTAGAAATAAAGAAACATTGTTGCAGCTGTACTGTAAATGTTAATGTAGCAGTCATATGCCACTAGAAAAAGTAAGGGAAATATACAACGACACATACTTGGCTTTTCTAAATGTATTCTGATAGCCATCGGCCATTATTTACCAGATGCTATATTGTCAATTTCAACAATAAAATTCAAGAACAGGTCTAAAATTCTTAGAGTGGCCCTTTCATAGCAAAACACCACAATAACGAATACAATATGACTTGAAATGGAGATGGCAGCTACTTAAAATCTAAATAAAATGAGTAAATTGGACACCTATCTTAATAGAAAACCTCCTGCCCACAGTTAGGACTATAAACACTCTTACAAAGTGCATGGCCTTCATTGCCCTGTCTAAACAACATAATACAATTAGCTCATTAGATGAACAGAAACTGCTGTATCAGGACAACCTAAACAAAACAGTGTTCGTGGCGCAAAGTGATAAAACAGTTAATATGTGCAAATGATTCAGGACAGATTGTTTCACTCACAGACTCCCACAGACTCCAGAGACTCCCATCGGGTTGCTAAATTATTCAGATAAATGTAGTTATGTATATTAGTTTTTGTAAATGTAACGGATTTTCTTGACTGGCCTGACCCACCCAATCTCATATTGGCCCCTGTGGTCTAACCAGTCCCCATTACAGTGTGATGTCTGGTGGTGCACCTGTTGGCAACAGGACTCCTGAGTCTCCCGCATGATGGTGTGTGGGGATTTGCCAACTCAGACAGGCAGCTGAGGTAGTGTTCCTGAGTCCTACCTATATCCAGTGCAGCGCCTCCACCTCATTAGGATCCCAGCTTGAGCTTGTGGATGGTCCTGGTGAGGAACTCCTCTGTGGTGCAGCCCCCTGCGTAATCACTCCACACTTACACACGAGGGTATCTCTTATCAGAGTCATCTTTATTAGTACGGTGGGCCAGCTGCCCTCCACAATGGGTGAATTTAGCCCTCCATTGTTCACCGTACTTCCCTTTGAAAGGTATCGTCCTCCTAATGTAGGGATTCCCTATCCCCGTAGGGATATCTACTCTGCGCCAGGTCCCTGGTCACAGTCTCATTATTCCGGCAGCATATATCAACTCTGAACTCCTCTAACTATTAACTACTACCTACTTCCTAACTTTTGATCAGTGCTGTGCCTTATGTATCCTCTGGGGGCTGACACAACTCTGACATCACCAACCAGGGAGTCAGAGCCTGTGACCACTCCCATCCATACATAGGGCACCTCACCAGGGTGTGAGGGCAAACCTCCATGATTACTGCTGGCATGCCCATAACTTACCAGGCCCATAACTTACCAGCAGGAGAGATGATTGCAGCCATTTTACAGCATGGCTACATAAACATAAAATGTACATATTACTACATATTATATTTGTAGAACCAATTTCTTAATCAATTATTATCTTAATTAATAAGACATTTTTATTTGACAGCATAAGTTTAAAACCCTGGTCAAACCCTCACACCGTGGCATACATACATCAAGCATGCAATATTAAAAATTGCAAAATTTATCAGGCAAGTTATCATCTTGGTAAGCTAACAATAATGCATTTTTTTTATCTTGGGCACTAAAAACATCAGGATTTTCACTAAAATGAGTAAATAACGCAAAAGTACTCATTTTAAAGAAGCAATCCGAGCTGGCAGTTTCTTTGGCCATTTCTTCCTTTTTTTTACATGGGATTGAAGCAGGGGATCTCCAATTAATTTCAGCTCCAGGGATCCTCTGCTTCTGGAGATACCTCTGTAGGAGGTCCTGGTAGCCGCTCCAACTCAGCTAGCTGGGATCACATAATGGCCGTTTCTCAAAGCTCCCGTGCCCTGTGGGCTAATAAGAAGCCGTAACATCATGCTGTGTGTGATGGCCATTCCTATTGGTCAACGCTACATGGGAGCTTTAAAAAGCAGAGAGAACCTGGCACTCCCTTTTGAAGTAAGTATCTCTGGAAGCAGGGGGCTCATTTAGCTGAAATGAATGGGGTTCGGCTCCAGAGACCCCTTGGTGCAATCTCTGTTAAAAAATAAATAAACAATCCCCCACTTGTATTGCACCTTTAATGCCAGACAGCAATCTCTTTAAATCCAAACATTAATGGACATTTTTATCGCCCACCCCAAACTGGTGTTAAGCCTACAGTATCTGGCCTATATACTCAGTAAAATGGCAGTTATATACATATTGGCAAGATGGCCTTAATTAACCTTGAATAGTTGATAAAGTAACATATTCTGTACACATTTAATAATATATTAACCCCTTAGTAGCCCAAGCCTATGACTAGGTGAACACTAAGGGTTACTAAGAGGTTACTATGACATAACATTACACTATGTACCCCCATTGGTTAACTAAGTAGCTAGTAAGGCATTTCAAAGCAATGCTATACTAACTGTTTTGGAGATGAAGGGGTTAATTCCTACCATCAGCCCCCCCCCCCCCCGGATGGCACCTACCCCCATCACCCAACCCCCAAACAAACCTCACTCTTCCCCCCCACCCCTCTAGTAATTGCCAATAGCAAAGAAAAGAAAATGCACACACTGCACACCAAGGATCAGTATTAAAAATACAACAATTTTAATATCTGGTCAAATGACCACACATAAATTATCCAGTGACAACTGAATAACACAATTATAAAAGAAGAAAAAAAACACAATAAAAATCAATATTAGTAATAAAAACACAATATACAACAGTTACATAAAATGCCAGAACTTTCCCCCACGAGGATAATAAACTGGCACTGGCTTCTATGAAGCCTATACTATAAATCAAGTTTATCTGGAAAACATTCCAGAATTTCAACTACAGCAAAGATGATAAAAAAGCCACAATGAGGGAGACAGATACTGATCACAAGCAGCAGCAGGAAGCTGTGGCTGGCGCTGGTGTTAAGTCCGGACTGCACCAGCATTCGGCAGAACTCTCCTCCGCTTGTTCTTCCTGGTTCCTCTGACCCAGCCAACGGGTGTGCGCGTTGAGCAGCCTCTCGTGACCTCAACGCGTTTCACAACAGTGTGCTTTGTCAGGACACACCAGCAACCAATTAAATCAGGCCATTAGTGATTTATTTATAAAATTATTTATTTATAAAATATTTTACAAGGAAGTAATACATTGAGAGTTACCTCTCGT
The DNA here is from genome assembly GCF_040206685.1 of Ascaphus truei. Classification (NCBI taxonomy): domain Eukaryota; kingdom Metazoa; phylum Chordata; class Amphibia; order Anura; family Ascaphidae; genus Ascaphus; species Ascaphus truei. The sequence goes on along the minus strand of NC_134484.1, from coordinate 388,237,936 downwards.
TTTCAAGTATGTCCTGGGCACAGAGTAAAACAAATAGTACATGGTTACAAGTACAGTTACATAAATGAACAGGGTATACATTATATACAAGACATTGCGTGCACAGTTAAAGAAAATATATATTATGAGCGTATGAAACAGTTACAGACCAGGTTAAAATGTGAGACAGCCTTAGATTTGAAAGAACTTAAACTGGTGGTGGATGTGAGAGTCTCTGGTAGGTTGTTCCAGTTTTGGGGTGCACGGAAGGAGAAGGAAGAACGTCCGGATACTTTGTTGAGCCTTGGGACCATGAATAGTCTTTTGGAGTCTGATCTCAGGTGATAAGTGCTGCAGGTGGTAGGGGTGAGGAGCTTGTTCAGGTAGCTGGGTAGCTTGCCCATGAACAATTTAAAGGCAAAACAGGAAAGGTGAACTTTGCGCCTAGACTCTAGTGTTGACCAATCTAGTTCTTTGAGCATTTCGCAGTGATGTGTGTTGTAGTTGCATTGGAGAACAAAACGACAAATTGAATTGTAGAGGGTGTCAAGTTTGCTAAGGTGGGTTTGAGGAGCCGAGCCATATACTATGTCTCCATAGTCAATAATTGGCATTAGCATCTGCTGTGCGATACGCTTTCTGACCGGGAGACTTAGGGAGGATTTGTTCCTGTAAAGTACCCCTAGTTTGGCATAGGTCTTGGTTGTCAGGGTATCAATGTGCATCCCGAATGTTAAGTGGGAGTCAAACCATAAGCCCAGGTATTTAAAACTAGTGACAGGTGTTAGGGTGGTGTTAGTGTTGGTTCTAATCAGGAGCTCAGTCACTGGAAGCTTTACAAATTTAGTCTTGGTCCCAAACACCATTGTTACAGTCTTGTCAGTGTTTAAAAACAGTTTGTTTAGTGATAGCACTGATACAGAGGGAGCGAATGTATCAGAGTTAATAAACAATGAAAAGACAGTGGGAAAAAGTTATTTCTGTCACTGAAAAGTACACAATCAATGAACTATTGACAAAATATGAAAAAATGTCCCCGAACCTAACTAAAGAAAATATATGATAAACATAATACATTTACACATTTGATATATTGTTAGAGCACCTAGCTATACTGTATACATGTGATAAATTAAGTTAACATGATCAATATTATACATATAAATGCATTAATAAAATGTATCAATTCATTAAATCAGTGAATTAGTTAAACTAATAAACCTACATCTATTTTGCTACGACCGACTAAATGTAACCAAATGGAAACATATACACAATATACATGACAAAACATAACCAATATGCATAATGACAATAATTTCATGACATGTTTATAAAATGTAAAAGTTAATATAACAATTAATATAACAACTGGCATAAAGTAAAAATATACACGGGCAAGCAGGGTTCACTAAAAGATCTGAGATTATTAGTATTTATCTATAATCTCCTCCTCATCTATCTCAATAAGCGAGTCAATTCTACAAGTTCATTAAAACCATTGGGGTATTTAGAATCAAAAGTGTATATCCAAAATTGTTCTTTTTTTCAACAGGAAAATATCTCTATTCCCCTGTCTTACTGTGCGAGGAATACATTCAATCCCCATGAATTTGAGAGAACTTGGATCACATAAGTGAACATCTTGGAAGTGTTTGAATAACGGTAGTAGTGGTTTTCCTTTCTCCACTAATTTAGGAATATTTTTTATATTTCTTAAATGTTCCAATATTCTTAATTTGAATACCCATTTTGTTTTTCCAATGTATTGGAAATTACATTGACATTGTATTAAATACACTACGTGCGTAGTTAAACAATTAATAACATTTCGGAGTGGGTATTTCTTTTGAGTTACTGTAGACACTGCCTGTTTGTCCGTTTTCATATGGTGAAATGCCTTAATTTGCCGTAACTATTCCTAATCGGGTTTTAATATCACTGGGCACCTTGCTCAAAGTTTTTACCTGACTAGGAGCCAGAAGGCCTTTAAGATTCTGAGCCTTCCTAAATACAACATCAGGCATGTCAATGACATAACATTACACTATGTACCCCTATTGGTTACCTAAGGAGCTAGTGAGGCATTGTAAAGCAATTCTATACTAACTTCTTAGGAAATAAAAGGGTTAATTCCTACCATCATCCCCCCGGGCAACCTAACCACTCTCCCTGGGGGTACCTACGCCCATAACCCACCCCCCAAACAAACTTGACCCAGCCCCCCCCCCCCGCCCCAACAGTAATTGCCAATAGCCTTAGTTGCCAAATGTGCTAAACATATACTAAACATATATAAAAAATTAAATAGCATACATTAATATAAACAAAATTGACTATATATAATATATTAAATAACTACACATAGGAATTTTATAAATAACCCATTGAATGTCAATGGGGTTACATAGGCATTCTCAAGGAGAGCCTATGTAGCCACTTTGGTACTCAATAAAAGCCTGAAATAAAAGAACAAAGGGTGGTTAGGCCCCCAGGGGAAGGGTGGTAGGGGTTAACAACTTGGTTAACATAGTGATTAGTAAAGCATTGCTTTGCAAGACTTTACTATCGACTTACTGTAGGTAGCCAAGGGGGGTAGGTAGTGCAGTGTTGGTAACATATTAACCCATTTAGTGCCAGTGGTATATATTAGTAGCCTTAGGCATCACATGGTGTTACTGTATTTTCTGTCATAGGGTTTGTTATTATTTTAATATATAACCCTATGATAGAAACATATTATTACTCTTACCCCCACTGCATTGCTTGCAATCAATAACTCTTATTTATCAGTTGGGTTAATCACCACATCACCGTTGACATTTAAATATTGCAGCTTCTACATTTTTACCACAATGTTTATGACTTTGGTCATACAGTAAATATATATATATAATATATATATATATATATATATATATATATATATATATATATATATATATATATATATAATATATATATATATATATATATATATATATATATATATATATATATATATACAGGTATACGTTACCAGCAGAAATGATGGCACAAAGACGACAGCACTCAAAAGCATAATCCAAAGTAATTGTATTAAAAAAATAAACAGCACCAAATACAACGTTTCGATCCGCACTGAGTGCTGTCATCTTTGTGCCATCATTTCTGCTGGTAACGTATACCTGTTTTAGTTTATGGCCACAGCACCAGACCTATCAAGTTTATTTACTGGAGTGCTGGTTACCTTCCTTCTCATATATATATATATACATTTTACCTAGTGCGCTATTAACTTTGCTTTAATTGAGTTTGATATTTCCAGGCCATTGTCTCCGAGAATAAAAATAACAATTGAAAACAACGCTTGATAAGCAAATTATTTAGATCAGATATAATTTCAGCAAACTTTACACATTTTACCACTGGCATGTGTAAGATGGTACAAAAATATTAGTGCGTAGAGGATATGTGGAAGTCAATATGTGCTGGCCATATATACAAATGCACTATTGACTAACTAGTGCTATGCTTTTGATAAACAGCATAACTGCAACTGACTTTCTTAATTATATGTACTTTAGTCATCCTCAATGCAAACATTATTTCTTTGAAACCTAAGAAATATTCTCTTAGCAGGGAGGACGTGCTGCTCAAAAGAAAATCATTTTCTCTGCAGACACAGTTTATAATGTTTACAAACTACATACTGGAAACAAGAAGTATTTAACAATACCCTGTACAGTGCTGGCTTTTCAAATCAGTGGTCCGTTCCATTGATTCATTTTTTTCCTGCCTTGACAAGTTATTTGTGCATTCTAATAATAAAGACATTAACTTCCAAAAGGGGAACAGTTTCCAAAAAATAAATATACTGAGATGTAATGAATATGGCAGAAGATATTAAGTATTTTAATCAGTTTGGCACTTCAGAGGTTAATGTTGGATACAGATTGTCTTAAAAATACAAGAATTGTTTTTATGACAGGTCCTTTCTTTTTCTGTATTTATATAGTAAGGAAGCTTAATCTGGGGCTTATCACTGTTGGCCCACTTAAAGTGGAAAAAATGTATAGTTTGGAAGGCTAAAGATCCGAGGTGGGCAACCCTGTCGCAAATTGTCACAAGTGGTGAATTGGGCGTTAAAGTGTGGCGAATTTGAATTTGCCAGCTCCCATAGTAAAATAAACTTTTTCCTGATGGCATGCACTGGTTTCCGCTTTCTGAATGAGACATTGATGCAACAACGCCATCCAATACTCCCCTCTGCCTTCAGTTGGAGTCTAGACCCGATCTTGAACTGTTATTTTTATGGGAGCTAAAATTTGTAGTGACGCAGGTAAACGAAAAGCATGGTGTGGTGATTTTCACTTCTCATTCGCCACACCTGTGGCTACATTGAAAAATAGGTTGCCCACCTCTGCTGTAGATGATACCAAGATTATGGGCTGTCATCCTCAAAGAAAATCTTACCTTCTTGAAATATCCCATGTGCATCACAGAAACAGGCAATGGACAGGTCATCGCTTATTTTGAGGACTTTATTAAATATGCAGATATCGTGGGCCTGACAGCAATTTGCAAGCATAACATACATATATTTGTTACCATTGTGATCAGACGAATCAAAGGATGCCACACATTTCATAATTACGAGGTGCAAAAGACATACAGTATCTGTTTTTCCCACAAAAGTAGACGTTATGTGCTCATATTTTATGTTGAAAAATGAATATTAAGTACACAGACGCAACAATGAAGATGGCGCATGTCTATGTTTTATAGAAACAAAGTTATAAAATCTTTTATATATTGAGGCAAAAGTTTAGTCACAAGACATATATATATAAACAACCTTGAACAATTATCAATAGAATATACCTTATACTTATAACACATACCCATATACTGTGAGATAATAACCCTTGTAATAACAGTGTTGATCCAAGAAGGATCAGAAAGGTTCCCTCTACATATAGCACTCTATGCTGGATTTAAGTAGGCGGATTACAGTGATCCAACAGATAATTACTGTTAGGTCTATTGACCCATAGAAACCGGAAAGATCAAAAAAATAATAAAGTTTTATTAATTCAAATACTCGTTAAAAACACACATTGATTCATTCATCCATTAAAATAACCCCATAGTGAAGTGGCTATATAGGCAGCCTTCAAGGATAAGTATGTCTACATATCATACAATCAAGCTGCTATCTATAAACATCTAAACCAAAATTGAACCCAGTAGTGATGGGGCCGGTATTGTGATCCTGGCAAATAGTAGGGCTGATGGAGAAATACAACATATAGGTATGTCTAAAAATAAGACTAATTTAATCCATTCATAAAATCGTCAGAGATCTAAAATTAAATCTAGCTTGTATAATACATATATATAGTGTGTTGCCTAAGTATAATGACATAGGCATATAAGTGTATTCCCACTGTATTTAAATATACACTTCATCTAATTGACATTCAAAAATACATCTTGGGACCATGGAGGAGCTGCTGGTGGACGCGCGGGGCTCCAACGGGGCCTTCTACAAGGCATTTGTAAAAGATGTACATGAATGATTAGGGTGCATATAATACATAAACGTCTCAGTACTGGATAGCCATAGGTCATGGATACCTATGAGCATAGTGTAGTGATAAAGTGAAAAAAAGGCGCAACCAGATAAAAGGGTTGAACACTTGAAATGTGAACAACAGTGAATACTTGAATAAGTGAAAAACAAAAATGAATATAAATATGTATACAGTTTCACTCCCTGCTCAGACCCACTGGAAGGGGTAGTCTTCACTCGTCCCCAAGGGTTACAGTAGTAGACACGAAATCCAGGGGGAGCATGGGGGAGAAACAAAACAATTCTAAGTGCAGCAGAATGGCAATGGGTAATAAAAGATTTCACAATCTTGGCTCTTTAGAAATTACTACTTACAAGATATGAGTCAAACAAGCAGGGTTGACTACTAGTCAGTGGTAAGTATGTGAAGTGGTGGTCATCAGGATGATTCTGGTAACTCAGGAGGATACGACCCAAAAAGAGAGAACAAACTGGCATAGCACAGATCAACCAAGTTTACAAAGTGTATCTACATTAAAAAGTAATACACTCACAATGTGGCAGTTAAAAATGGGCATGTAACACTTAATAAGTGTATCGGAGGGTATGAATAGCCTGCTGGCTCACCATCCCGCAATTTCCGGTACTCGTCTGTCTTTGCCTCTGCTCCACTGCGTCACCGCACGGCTCGGCGTCTGATGTCAGATCCGGTTTCCTCGGTCAGAAGGGGGCTGGCCTTCAGTAACTTCTCTCCTTACAGCTCCGCATCAAGATACTCCCACTCTACGCGTTTTGCTACATGATCACGTCGGCTTCGTCAGGAGTGTGGAGTCATGAGGTTACAATGATACAATTTATACCTTGGTTGTTAATTAATTATGTAGAACATCTGTTCTTTTAAAGCGCTACTGGGGTTAATTATAATGTGAGGCTACACATATGAGAGCACAAATGAATAGAGGTGCATATGAATCCAAAGGGAGGACTAGCAGAAATAAGGCTTATATGATGGCAAGATAACAAGAATTATACATATAGAATAAAATAAACCAGCAAGAATGATACAAATGAGATAAAATACTAATACACTGTTTTTAAGAAACTCGGCATGGGGACACATACTAATCACAAATACAATGATAATAATATCATCCTCTACCCTAATGGGTTAATATAGGATAAAACAGCATTAGGGTATATGCCTATGACAAATGTTATAATAGTGGCTGAAAAACCATTAATGGGTACCACTAGACGGAAATGTACACAAATTTAAACAAATTAATTATAAAATACATTTGAAAATTCCCTATTCTAGCACGGTGGTTAATATTAATAGCAAATGAGGATGAGAGTAAACTCCAATAGAGATCACGATACATATACAGGAATAAGTAGTCACTGAGACTAAAAGATAAACATATGAAAGAACACAGACATGAAAGAACATGAAAGGATGCCTAGAGGGGAGACATAAAGTCAATGTTAGAACATGTTTAATTCAGAAATGGCATCACATCCAACTCCATATTCAGACCCCTAGGTGTTAGACTCCCCAAACGGTGGATCCAGAAAGATTTTCTCTTTAATAGTTCTATTTCTCTGTCTCCCCCTCTCCAATGTTGTTTAACTTGTTCTATAACAGTGTAAGTTAAACCTGTTTGGTCACCTTGGTGAAATGTTGAAAAATGATCGGATACACTTTGTGTCTTGAGTTGTCTATTTATGCTGCTCAGATGTTCTAGAATCCTAGTTCTAATTGGTCTAGCAGTTTTACCCACATATTGAAGTTTGCACGGGCACTCTAGTACATAAATGACATGATCCGATCTACAAGTAAGGCAGGTTTTGATGTTGAAACTTTCATTAGTGATATTGGAGTTGAAGTTGACAGTATTAGCAGATTTAAATTGGCATGCCCTGCAGGTTTGCACCCATAGAAACCCTTGTTCTGACTCAGCCACTCGGACAATTCAATCGACTAAAAAGAAATTGCACAGATAGAAATCAATTCTTAGAACAAGCAGATTTTATTAAAAACAGATTTTTGGAGAAAGATTATGATGAGGGGCTGTTGGACAGGGCCATGGTGGAAGCAGACGGAAAAAACAGAAGTGATCTTTTGAAACCTAGAACAAAGAAAAAGAAGAATGACCAATTAGATTTTGCATTCATTACAGGTTATAATAAAGAATCAAAAAAGATCACTAACATCCTAAAGAAGCATTGGAACATTTAAAAAAATGATCCTATACTAGGTAAATAAATTCCTGAAAAACCTAATGTTCTATTTCGAAAAGCTAATAATTTAAAAAATCAACTGGCATCAAGTGCAATAAGACAGAAAAAATCAAGCCAAAACAACTGGCTGAGTCAGAACAAGGGATTCTATGGGTGCAAAACCTGCAGGGCATGCCAATTTAAATCTGCTAATACTGTCAACTTCAACTCCAATGTCACTAATGAAAGTTTCAACATCAAAACATGCCTTACTTGTAGATTGGATCATGTCATTTATGTACTAGAGTGCCCGTGCAAACTTCAATATGTGGGTAAAACTGCTACACCAATTAGAACTAGGATTCTAGAACATCTGAGTAGCATAAATAGACAACTCAAGACACACAGTGTATCCGATCATTTTTCAACATTTCACCAAGGTGATCCAACAGGTTTAACTTACACTGTTATAGAACAAGTTAAACAACATTGGAGAGGGGGAGACAGAGAAATAGAACTATTAAAGAGAGAATATTTCTGGATCCACCGTTTGGGGAGTCTAACACCTAGGGGTCTGAATATGGAGTTGGATGTGATGCCATTTCTGAATTAAACATGTTCTAACATTGACTTTATGTCTCCCCTCTAGGCATCCTTTCATGTTCTTTCATGTCTGTGTTCTTTCATATGTTTATCTTTTAGTCTCAGTGACTACTTATTCCTGTATATGTATCGTGATCTCTATTGAAGTTTACTCTCATCCTCATTTGCTATTAATATTAACCACCGTGCTAGAATAGGGAATTTTCAAATGTATTTTTATAATTAATTTGTGTAAATTTGTGTACATTTCCGTCTAGTGGTACCCATTAATGGTTTTTCAGCCACTATTATAACATTTGTCATAGGCATATACCCTAATGCTGTTTTATCCTATATTAACCCATTAGGGTAGAGGATGATATTATTATCATTGTATTTGTGATTAGTATGTGTCCCCATGCCGAGTTTCTTAAAAACAGTGTATTAGTATTTTATCTCATTTGTATCATTCTTGCTGGTTTATTTTATTCTATATGTATAATTCTTGTTATCTTGCCATCATATAAGCCTTATTTCTGCTAGTCCTCCCTTTGGATTCATATGCACCTCTATTCATTTGTGCTCTCATATGTGTAGCCTCACATTATAATTAACCCCAGTAGCGCTTTAAAAGAACAGATGTTCTACATAATTAATTAACAACCAAGGTATAAATTGTATCATTGTAACCTCATGACTCCACACTCCTGACGAAGCCGACGTGATCATGTAGCAAAACGCGTAGAGTGGGAGTATCTTGATGCGGAGCTGTAAGGAGAGAAGTTACTGAAGGCCAGCCCCCTTCTGACCGAGGAAACCGGATCTGACATCAGACGCCGAGCCGTGCGGTGACGCAGTGGAGCAGAGGCAAAGACAGACGAGTACCGGAAATTGCGGGATGGTGAGCCAGCAGGCTATTCATACCCTCCGATACACTTATTAAGTGTTACATGCCCATTTTTAACTGCCACATTGTGAGTGTATTACTTTTTAATGTAGAAACACTTTGTAAACTTGGTTGATCTGTGCTATGCCAGTTTGTTCTCTCTTTTTGGGTCGTATCCTCCTGAGTTACCAGAATCATCCTGATGACCACCACTTCACATACTTACCACTGACTAGTAGTCAACCCTGCTTGTTTGACTCTTACATCTTGTAAGTAGTCATTTCTAAAGAGCCAAGATTGTAAAATCTTTTATTACCCATTGCCATTCTGCTGCACTTAGAATTGTTTTGTTTCTCCCCCATGCTCCCCCTGGATTTCATGTCTACTACCTATGAGCATATACTGCAGAAAATAATCTAGATATATCAATGCTCGCGCACCCAAAACAGAGCATAACCGTCACACATAAGCAAAAGAGCAAGCTCAGAACCCTAAAAGCCACCACATTATATATATATATATATATATATATATATATATATATATATATATATATATGTGTGTGTGTGTGTGTGTGTGTATGATATATATATATATATATATATATATATATATATATATATATATATATACATGTAGAGGTATCAGTACCGTGTTAGCCGAGCTTCAATAATCAAAAAATAAATAGATGATACCGTTCTGTGGCTAACGAAATGCTTTTATTTGTGCGAGCTTTCGAGATACACTGATCTCTTCTTCCGGCGATGTTACAATGAATGAAGCAAGGATAACTTAAAAACAGTGTCTCTTGGAATGTTATCTGTGCTGTTCCTTCAGGAACAGGACAGATAACATTCCAAGAGACACTGTTTTTAAGTTATCCTTGCTTCATTCATTGTAACATCGCCGGAAGAAGAGATCAGTGTATCTCGAAAGCTCGCACAAATAAAAGCATTTCGTTAGCCACAGAACGGTATCATCTATTTATTTTTTGATTATATATATATATATATATATATAATGTGGTGGCTTTTAGGGTTCTGAGCTTGCTGGCATTGTGTTTATTTATAATATAGTGCATGAGTTGCCAAGTCCATTCCTCACAAGCCACCAACAGGTCAGGTTTTCAGGATATCCCTGCTTAAGCACATTCAGTGGCTCAGTCAATGACTTAAGCAGGGATATCCAAAAAACCTGACCTGTTGGTGGCCCTTGAGTAATGGACTTGACCACCCCTGAAATAGGGAAACAGGCCTAACAGAACATATACTGTAACACCATTTAATTGTGACAAAATAAAGATGAACATTTTATTTTATTTTCTACGACATCGATGACGTGGTTGCAGCGGCCCTTCAGTGATGTAATCTGAAGTGAAGGGTGCTCCACAGGCCATAGAAAATGAGCATTTAACCTAAAATGTACCTGGTATAAAACAGTGCCAGTGATGTCATTAGGCTGCAATGAGGTTAAATTAAAAGGTTACTTTTACTCACCTCATTTGCTTCCCATTTTCTGCCCTACTTTGATCTCCCACACTGAATTCCTTCTTCTTTTTTTTTTTATTCCACTAGAGTGCATTTTTATTTCTCATGAACTTTATTCTTGTGCTCCACCCAAGGCTTATTAAACACACACATACAACTCCAAATCATTTTGAATATGACATTTATTTTCATGACACATTATCCTGAGCAAAATCTTAGATTTTGCCACCTGAAGCTGCAGCTGCTGGCTGACATTTCCTAGGTCTCACATTTCCACATTCACGTGCAAATCACATCAATGGAAGATATGTCTAATAGGTTCCAGAGTTTTCCCTTTCTCTTCATCTAAGATCAGGAGGCAGGAAGAGGATAATGAGCAGATTTACCTAAGGTGGCGTGTCAGGCTAGCAATAGGGGAGGGGGGTTAAGAAACTGAAAGCTTTAGGTGGGCTGCCTTGCCAGAAATGCACAGCAATTTTACAGTCAATTGGCTAAAGCATCTGGATCCATACATCATTGCCTCTAGCTCAGAGTGAAGCCAGCTCACTCACTAGCTTAAGCTGCAGTTAAGAATGACTCTGCTGTCATTCCTGAGGAAAGCTGGAAACCAACTTAATCTTTTGCCAAATCTAATTGTGGCATTTTAGTTAACTTGTTAAATTCGGATAGATTTTAGCCAAAACATATACATAAGTCAGAAAATAAGACGTTAGTTCTAAAGCTTTTAAGCAATTTAACGTGTTCATAAATACATTTAAAAAAAACTCTTACTAAGAAAAAATATACTATTCAAATGAATAGAAGTTGATGAATCGTTAACTGTGTATTACCGTACTTCTCACTATTTTGAATAGAGGCTTAGGACAATGGAATCTAGAAGACCAGTTAAAGGGTCAAAGAGGATCCCTGTACTGGGTGAAAAACAAAGATGATATCTGGGCAAATTAATATACAGTCGTAACAAGTCTTGAAGTATGTGTAATAATTGTTGCAGTAATATTTTGGACTTTACGCCAAAAGAGTTGGGTTACTATTTTTTCCATCTGTAAATAATTACTCAGTAGAACCTGGTTTGCTTCCAACAGCTTTGCCATGACTTCTCTTTAAGACCATACACCTCCAAATTTTAGTTCCATTTCAAAATGTACAAGGACCACATAACTCCAGGTGCACTTGTTTAGCAGCCCTCCTTCCTGTAGCCAAAATACGTCCTTAAGATTTAAGACCAGGGGTGGACATTTTTTACCCTTAACTTTCAAATAATTAATAGAAAGATGTTCAAAATGACAGAAATATTAAATGAGTTCAACGGTTTAAAGGCAAATTGTAAAGTAGCAGGGAACATTTAAATTATGTTTCCTTTTAGCCACAAAATCTCTCAGAAACGTAGTCTCCAACCAGCATTAGTGACACTAAAATGCCATGTTAACAATAAAGTTTAATAATCATAGTTCTGAGACATACTGTAAATTAGTGGTTCCAAACCTTTTTTACATTGAGCGCCCCCAGGTAGAAAATATTTGTTCCTGCGAAACCCTAATTAATTAGACTATTGCGAACAAAACTGTTTAAGGCAGAATAGTGTCCTGAGCTCTTGGAGGGAACACACTCATAATAATGCCCCAAATTGCCCCCCACACCCGCAGGGTATGCAGACAGCATGGATGGTCTAGATGTCAATTACTGTGGGAGCTTCCAAAGTCATCTCCCACAATGTTTTGTCGCTGTGTATGCAAAGCTTTGTGGAGAGCGACTTTGAAGCTCTTGCTGTATTAGTGACCTTACTAAGTGCGCACTCCCCACAAACAGGCTCAGGAACCCACTATACTGCTTCGGATCTGCCATTTTTGCTGAACCCCTTGAGACACCACATAAAACCCTACTGATTCCGGAACCCCCTTTTTGGGAATCACTGCTGTAGTTCATTGATTGTCAGTTACAAAAGAAAGCATGATTATGTTTTGTCAAATGAGATTCACAACTCCCCCAAAGACGGTACTTTCCCTTTGCAAATATCACTCATCTCTATTGAACTTATTGTGAAACATGATCCTATGTACAGTGGACTTCCTTTAAAATGAAAGGAAGTTTGATGACAAAACAGTGAATTCTGAATTCATATTTTCTTCCTAAATAAAATATCAAGGGATTTAAATTACTCTCCTTATATGACATACTGTAAGTGCATCAGATAAAGCTACCAAAGCACACATATAATTTCAGTTTTAATTAATTTAAGTACAGTACAAACACAGTCATTTTTCTTTTTTCTCTCTAGCAATCCTACTGCACACAGGCACTAATTTACAGTTAATGCAGCAGTACAAATGCAACAGGAATAAACACATTTAGAATAAACTTTATTTTGGTGCAGAACATAGTGTAATAGATAAAATAGCGTAATAGATAAAAACGTGTAATAGATAAGATAATGTAAGATAAAATACACAAAATACAAATGTAAATGATACAACAAATTATTCACCTTCTAAATAAAAAAATAAAAGTAAAAATGTGAATAAAAACAACACTAAGCGCATATTTATAACCTGCTGCAAGTAAACTGTAAATATAAAACAATGCACTACAACGTGCAAAAATGAATCCTTAAAATGTATCAAATGTAATATTAATTACTAAACAAAATAACATGTAAGATGGAAGTGCACTCACTTTATTCACTCCAACAACACCTTGCTACAGTAAGTGAGAATTCTATATGAACCGAAATAGCTGTTTCATTTGAAATCATTAAAGTCCATGGGGATTTTGGTGCCAAGAACGTCCCAAACGTCCACTTTGGTGTATATACTGTGTATTGTAAGTCCCCTGGGGCCTACGTACTAAGCATCAAAAATTACTTTTATGGTGCAAAATTGGCACATGTTAATCTCATTTAACCTGTGGACTAACCTGAAATTACTCAATCTACGCCATCAGCATCAAAATGTTTTTATTTTTTTTCTGCACAGAAATTAACTGCGCTTGGCATACAGATGTAAATTATACGGTATGTACTAAAAAATGTTTTATTTGCGCCAAACAAATATGTAAAAATCAATTGCGACTTGGCCTAAACCCTGAAAAGTCTAATAATGTTAGCACAGATTTAATTGCTATGGATAAACCCCCCAAAAATTCTGACATCCCACGGATACTTCGTTATTTTGCAGTATAGTTATTACAAATAATATTACACTTTTTTCACAATAATTGATATTTACTCACACGTGCTAAATATAAAAATACATATAATTTCTTATTCAAATTGTATCAGGTACCCATCATGATAGTACTGTACGTCAACATTTCTTTCAAACATCAAATTACTAGCCATGTATGAAGCCTTCATGTATATAAGTCACCACAGACATTTTATTCAAGTTGATACTACATTTTAGCACAAAATTTTAGTGCACAATTTTTTTTAATATGTTAGTACTTTAATGTGAATGTAATCTTGTTCTTATGAGTACCGATCTCTTTAAAGTAAATGTAAAACTTGCTAGAAGACCCTGTATTATAATGTGCTGTTATATGTGTGATAGTTACGATAGATCTCTCTCATTTTAGATTTGTTTGGTACTGGATATTTGGCTGTTGA